>NW_021620598.1:271416-356815 GCF_004785775.1 Grammomys surdaster
AGAGAGAGAGAGAGAGAGAGAGAGAGAGAGAGAGAGAGAGAGAGAGGAGAGAGAAAGAAAGGCAGGCCATAGAGATGGCTCTGTTATTTAAAACAAGTACTGCTTTTCCAGGGCACCCAAATCAGTCCCTGGCACCCACTTGATTCAGTTCCTGGCAGTCATGTGGCTGCTCAGAAACCAGTACCCCAGGACCCAAAGCTTCTGGCCTCCACAGGCACCGAGACTCACATGCAAACTGCCCTCCTGCCCTCCAGTATGCATAATTACAAAAAAAATTTTTAAAGCACTGATCTGTTCATAAAGGCCCTGCCTTAACCACCTGTCTGGCTTCTACAGCTTGGTCCTGCAGCCCACAGGTCCATACCAGATGCCAGATGCCAGAGCCAGGGCTTAAAAACAAAACCTGTTCCGCAGATTCTCAGACCCCAAAGGGTCCATAAGCAGTGCACATCTGGAAAACCTCACCCATGCACTTTCCCGGTGTTATTTACTCAAGTAGAGAAAGCAAAGCCTCTCACGGCCTTTCTCTCCAAATGAAGGCAAAATCACTAGGCTGGAAGACACTGGGAAAGCAAATAGCAGCTAAAAGCAACTGGCCCTGAGGTCTCTCCCAAAGCAGTCTCGGACTGCTAAACTTGAGGATAGCGTGAAGTGACCCACAGATGCTCCAGCCTCTCACCACTTGTCAAGGCCAGCAGGGGACCGAGCTCACCCGGGAGCCACGGACTCACCTCTGCTTCCTAAATGACAGCAGAGAGCCAGGGATGCAATATGTTTCTGGGGCACATCTGAAGACCTCTGAGCATCTGTGCTGCCTTCAGCCCGAGGCTTTTCCAGGCTCTACACGGGAACTGGCTGTGCGCTCGCTCGCTCGCTCGGAAGCAGAAAGCCAGGTGACAGGTGGGAACACTTGAGCAGCTGCTGTCTTAATGCAGCGCAGGGCTCTGGGAAGAGCAGAACTGAGCAGCAGCTCCTCCCAGAGGGCCCCACAGATAGGCAGGGGCCCTTGCATCTCAGCCCCAGTACAGTGGAGTACCACGGAGCTGGGGGGCAGCTGCGGCTACGCTGAAGGTCCCTCCCTAGGCTGCCTTTCTTTAGCAAAGGTTCATTTATCCAGGACCAACAAGGGCATCGTTCCTGGTGAGGTTAGACCTCTGGTTTTTACTTCTTCAGCCTCCTGGAGCAACTCTCCGCCTTAGGTCTGAGGTAGGTTCAGCTCTCAGAGAATCTGCATCTGTGAAATGGGCATGGGGAAGACTTTGGGGCTCCTTTGAGCCAGAGGAAGATGCAGGTCTGGGTGCACACAGCCCGTGTTCTCCACCTTCACAGACTGCGGGGAGCCTTGAAGTTACGGTCACCCTTCTGTGTGTCCTGAGCCAAGGGTAAGGGCTGGGCCTTTGTATCACTCCCCTGCTGGTCATTACTGAGAGCTGCCTTCTGGACAAGTGATGGACAATTCCCTGCCCTAAGGGAAGGCACCTTTCTGTGGCTAAAGGAAGGGTCCATGGATCGTTTCCCTGTGGGCCCTGAGTCCAGCTTTTCCGTGCTCTGCCCTCTGAATGCTCGACTTAGTTTCCCTTTGGCATGTAGCCTATAAGGGTAGATAATGGTCATACCACAGCTCCATTTTAAAAAGGGGGAGTGGGTGACTTTTTTTTTCTTCAGAAAAGTTAAGACTGGAATACAAAACCTAACTCTTCATTCCTGGGACAGAGACTTCGATCCAAGGGTCAGGTAGCCAACATTGGTGACTGGTGCGGTCTGGTGAGAGTCACAAAATATAAATGTGGCTCTTTGGGGTCCATTCTTGTATGAGGGTGGGAAGGGATAGTGTACACACACACACACAAAGTTCTGTGAGTTAAGCACACACATCGAAGGTGTGTATTCCATAGGTAACAACATCCATAAAAACAGTTCTGCTTCCAGGCTGAAGAGATACCATATGCCCAGGCACAGGCGTGTGAAGGGGTCCAACGTGTTCAGAGAAGTCATACATTTATTCATTCAACAAATATTTACTGAGCACCTGCTACGTTCCAGGCGTGATCTCAGGCTGGAGGCACAACTGTGAAGAAAACACAGCCCTTGCCCTGAGAGAGCCGACATTCAAAAGACAGACAAGTAACGAACAGGAGGTAACCACATGGCTACAACAAGCCCCTTAGCTACCCAGAAAGCCTTGCGAGGGGAGGAGTCTATATGGCTGGTGAGGATGAGTGGTGATGAACCCACAAGGTTAGGAAAATTGGTCTGAGACAGGAGCATTTGATCAAGGGCCTGCAGGAAAGCACTGCGCCGTGGAGGCCTGCTGAGGTGCCCGAGTTGGAGCCAGGAGGCTGAGACCCGGCAGGACTCCACCCACAGGTTCTCCACGGCAGGACTTTTGCTTTCTGTGGGTGTGGATGGTAAACAATCCTGGAGGCCTCCTCCTCTGGGATGAGACGCAGGTGCTGTTAAGTCCGGACCAGAATCACCTCGCAGCACACTCTAAGGGAAGGATGAAACCACACCCATCGCAGGAACTGCAAACCGAAGCTATTTCTAAGAACAGTTAACAATGAGTGTGGGACCAGGGAATGAACAACGCCACCAGCCACGCCTGGATGATCGCTCGTGGAGTACAGGGGCGGGGGCATGGTCTGACTGGCACCTTTTCCAAACAAGATTGGAACGAAAAGAAATTTGCCCTCCTCCATCAGATGGTGGAAATTGGAGATTCCAGTCAATGTTACCTAACCGACTGCACAAAATGCAAGCCTAACTGGGTTAATGATGAACGCACAGGATGCAGGATACCTGCAGAGGACACGCCTGGGACGGGCAGAGAGCAGTGATACACATTTGTCAGCATAATGATTTGTGTGAAGTTAGTGCTATTCTTTCTCTTTGGTGCAGGAACTAGGAGTAAAGAAAGTTTCAGAAATGAGATGGTCTTATGGTTTTTAGGAGTATTTGTTTTATGTGTTATCAATGTTTGGATTATATGCTTGTCTGTGCACCATGCATGCCCGCTGTTCTTGGAGGTCAGAAGAGGGTATTGGATCCTCTAAAACTGGAGTTAAAGATGGTTGTGAGCCACCATGTGGGTGCTGGCAAGTGAACCCAGGTCCTCTGGAAGAGCAGTCAGTGCTTTAACCACTGAGCTATCCCTCCAGCTCTTGGTTCGTTCTTTTGTGTGTGTGTGGTTTTTTGTTTTTTTTTGTTTTTTTTTTTTTTTTGAGACAGGGTTTCTCTGTGCAGCCCTGGCTGTCCTGGAACTCACTCTGTAGACCAGGCTGGCCTCGAACTCAGAAATCTGCCTGTCTCTGCCTCCCAAGTGCTGGGATTAAAGGTGTGCACCACCACCGCCCGGCATTCTTTTGTGTTTAACCATGTATCTGTCTGTGTTTGTGCAAGTTGAGTATAGTGCCTGCCCACAGAGGTCATGGAGGCCATGGAGGCCCTGGCTCTGGAGTTACAGATGGTTGTAAGCCTCTATGTAGTTGCTGGGAATTGAACCCGGGTCCTCTAGAAGAGCAGTCAGTGCTCTTAATTGTTGAGGCATTGATCTATCTCTCCAGTCTATTTTTTTGGGTCGGGGTGAACACTATTTTGTTCAGGCTGGCCTCCATCTTTTCACCTCAAATAGTCCTCCTGCCTCTGCTTCCTGAGTGGCTGGAACACTATGCCTGAGCTCCCCTTTCCTTCTTAGATTTTGGAACACTGCTGGGCATTGAACCCAGTGTCTTGCAGTGCTGGGCTGCAAACTCCACTTCTCAGCTCCTAGGCTTTACTGGGCGTTTTGGGTTTTTTGTTTGTTTGTTTCTGTTTTCTTGAGACAAGGTCTTACCTTATAGGCCTGGCCTGGAACTCACTCTGTAGACTAGCCAGGCCTCAGACTCACAGAGATCCACCTGCCTCTGCCTGTCAAATTGCTTGGGTTGGGTTTAAGGCTTTTGCCAGCCACTGCAGCACAAGGTTTTGTTGTTTGAGATGGGGTCTTGCAAGACCAATACAGGAATAATATACCTTGGAAGTTAATGAGAGACCAAAATAAGAACAATATAACTTGAAGGTTAAGATTCTGTTTGCAGTTAAGACAGTTAAGAATAAAATAAATAAATAAATAAATAAATAAATAAATAAATCTTTAGCCGGGCAGTGGTGGCGCATGCCTTTACTCCCAGCACTTGGGAGGCAGAGGCAGGCGATTTCTGAGTTCAAGAGTTCGAGGCTAGCCTGGTCTACAGAGTGAGTTCCAGGACAGCCAGGGCTACACAGAGAAACCCTGTCTCGACCCCCCCCCCCCAAAAAAAAAAAGTAACTTCAAGTCCTTGAGAGTTAAGTTTTCTATTTTTAATTAAGAAGTTGTTCCTGAGCTGGGTGGTGGGGGTGATGGTGGGGGTGGTGATGGTGGTAGTAGTGGTAGCACACACCTTTAATACCAGTACTCAGGAGGCAAAGGCAGGGTTCCAGGCCAGCCTGGTCTACATAGTGAGTTTCAAGACAGCCAAAGCTACACACAGAAACCCTGCCTGGAAAAACCAGTGTAAACTCAAAACACCACATACATGATGTGTCCTTCCTCTTGTTTCTTCCCTGTTGCAGCTAACAATGTATAACTGCCAACTCTCTCACCCCCATGAATACCTTATCTCTCCTAGAAGACCTCTGGCCAGTCCCTGGTGTACTGCAAAATGCAGCTTGCTTTCATTGGACAATCGTTGACTTGATCTTTTTTTCTCCGGATCCTCAGGTTTAACAGTCTCATGTATCCCAGGCTAGCCCTAAACTTATGTAGCCTAGGAAGACCTCGAACTTCTGATGGTCTTGCCTGTACTTCCCAACTGCTGGGATTAGATGTGCCTTAGCTCCTGCTGTGTGTGGTGCTGAGAACTAGACTCAAGAGCACTAGGCAAGGAGTCTACTGATCTACATCACAGATTCAAATTCCCCCTGCCTTTTACAAAATTTATCTGATTTTCTGTTTGTTTCTAAGACTTGAGGAATCACTGTACAAACCACTCAGACACTGATCTCAGTCAAACAGAGCTGGGTTCTTTTTGTTTTGTTTTGTTTGTTTTTGTTTTGTTTTGTTTTCCGAGACAGGATTTCTCTATGAAGCCCTGGCTGTCCTGGAACTCACCCTGTAGACTGGGCTGGCCTCGAACTCAGAAATCCGCCTGCCTCTGCCTCCCAAGTGTTGGGATTAAAGGCATGTGCCACCACTGTACAGCATCAGAGCTGGGTTCTTGAACACACACCCCAAGACTGATCTACCTGGGATGCAGTCCAGACTCAGGAGCTGAACTTTGATGCCCAGCTAGAATCCTATAGAACTTTTAAAGTCTGAAATCCACAAGCATCTGTGCCAGGTTATTCTACCAATCAGGATTTAGGGATAGGGGATTTCCTTAGGAACATGTCTTTGTTGTACATTTACCCTGTTCTCTTTGGTCGGGGGTATTCGATGGTGGCTGGGGACTTGCCTTGATTAACATTCATGTCTTAACTTGCCAGTCAGGATATACATGTCTCTTTCTGTCAAGTAGGATGTCAGTTCCCAGGGACGTCTTGGGAACATAAACTTTATTCGACCCCTACTCAAAAATGGAACTTTTATTCCAAATGGCTTCTTATATTGGTGCAGGTGTCTCTCTTATGTTGGGGTCCATCCCTGGGGTACCTTATAAAGGCAGATACCATAAAAGTTCATACATAGGTGCAGGAAGTGCTGCTGGGTGGTTGGTTCAGGTCCAAGCTTATTGTGGCCAACTACACAAAGGAGTTCTGACTTCTATACAAAGCAGTTCTAACTGACTTCTATTGTGATTGGTTTCCAGGAACAACAAAGCACAGAACATAACAGAATATGCTATCAACGCTAGCATGAGAAGGTTTCCCAGCAACAATAGTACAGCACGTGAGAGATTTTCCTTGTAACATTAGTAAAATGGTACAAAATGACTGGCTAGACAGGCAACAGTAACCTGGGCCTTAACACTGAACGGTGGTCCATCAAGTGTCAGGTAATACCTGTAACTATTTATCCAGAACAGCCGACCTCCTCTGACCTTCTTCCCATGAGATCAGGTCTGTGAAGAGATGGGTCTGGTTTATCTTATAAACTTTGTTTTTTAACAATAAAGGACGCGATAGAAAATCTTGCCAAAGAAATAGAAGCAAAGCAGAATTGTTTTGTTCATGGGATTTTTCTTCTGTCCTTGAGTGGTCACAGTAGCTATGAGGTAACAGGTAAATAAGGCACATGGCACCTGGAGATCACTCCTTGGCTATTTCAAAGAAAGTGCTTATCCCCACCCCCAAATTTATCACCCAGATTCCGGATACGTTTTGCTTTGAGATGGACTTTTGCTATCTATGCTGTACTGGCTGGTTTTGTGTATCAACTTGACACAAGTTAGAGTCATCAGAGAAGAAAGAGCCTCAGGTGAGGAAATGCCTCCATGAGATCCAGCTGTAAGGAACTTTCTCAATTAGTGATCAATGCAAGAGAGCACAGCCCAGGGTGGGTGGTGCCATCCCTGGCCTTGTGGTCCTGGGTTCTATAAGAAAGAAGGCTGAGCAAGTCATGAGAAGCAGGCCAATAAGCAGCACTCCTCCATGGCCTCTGCATCAGCTCCTGCCTCCAGGTTGCAGTCCTGATTGAGTTCCTGTCCTGACTTCCTCCAATGATGGACTATGATCTGAAAATGTAAGCCAAATCCTTTTCTCCCCAACTTGCTTTTGGTCATGGTGTTTCATCACAGCAATAGAAACGCTAAAGCTGGGCAGTGGTGGCGCACACCTTTACTCTCAGCACTTGGGAAGCAGAGGCAAGCGGATTTCTGAGTTCGAGGCCAGCCTGGTCTACAGAGTGAGTTCCAGGACAACCAGGGCTACACAGAGAAACCCTGTCTTGAAAAACCAAAAACCAAAAAAAAAAAAAAAAAAAAAAAAAACGCTAAGACAGATGCCTAGGCTGGCTTTGAACTCATCATCTTTCTTCCTCACTTTCTTTATCCTGCCTCCTGAATGCAGGGATTGCAGGCTGGCCCTAGAGGCAAATCTAGAACCAAGGCCATATCTGAAACTCATTGAATTCATTGAATGGGGCTGGTGAGATGACTCAGCAGTTAAGAGCACTGACTGCTCTTCCGGAGGTCACAAGTTCAAATCCCAGCAACCACATGGTAGCTCACAACCATCAGTAATGAGATCTGATGCCCTCTTATGAGATGTCTGAAGACAGCTACAGTGTACTTACATATAATAAATAAATAAAAACCTTTGGGCCGGAGTGAGCGGGGCCAGAGCAAGAGGGAGAGAAGGGAAGGAGGCGGGGAAGGGAGAATTCATTGAATGGATTTAATAATATCCTAAGAAGACAGAAGAGTCAATAAACTTGAATATAAAGCCATAAAAAAATGACCCTTCCCAGGAGCCTTCAGTGCTGCTCAGTGAACTGAGTGCCTAAAATCCTTTCTCGGTCACCATCCACTTCAGTCAGGCAATCCCATCTGAAGGACACAGAGAAAGATGGAGGAACATTGTCTTAGTTTGGGTTTTACTGCTGTGAACAGACACCAAGACCAAGGCAACTCTTATAAGGACAACATCTAATTGGGGCTGGCTTACAGGTTCAGAGGTTCAGTCCATTATCATCAAGGTGGGAACATGGCAGCATCCAGGCAGGCATGGTGCAGAAGCTGAGAGTTCTACATCTTTATCTGAAGGCTGCTAGCAGAACACTGGCTTCCAGGCAGCTAGGATGAGGGTCTTAAAGCCCACACCCACAGTGACACACCTACTCCAACAAGGCCACACCTCCTAATAGTGCCACTCCTTGAACCAAGCATATATAAACCATCACAAACATGCATTTTTTTCCCTGTTACTTTGGTTCTGTTTGTGCATCTATGAGTCTCAGGGACCACAGCACAACCTCCCACCCCTGACCCCTGAGATCCCACACTGGTCAATGTTGCACGGACTGTGGTGTTTTGAGTGAGAAATGCTCCTCCTGGGCTCCGGTGTTTGAACTTTTGGTCTCTTGTTGGCGGCACTGATTGGGAAGTTAACAAAGCTTTAGGTCAGGTGGAGCCTTACTGGAGGAAGTGGGCTTTGCCACTACTTTCCACTAGGGTGGGCTTTGCCCTACTTTCTCTCTCTCCTCTCCCCGTCCCCTTCCCACCATGCAGTCTTCCCCAGGATAGACTCTGTCCATCTGAAACCATAAGCCAAAAACCCTCACCTTCTTCCTTAAGCTCCTTTGGTCAGGGTATTTTATGACAGCAACAGGACAGGAACTAGTACAGAGGTGACTGTTTGGCTCAGTGTTGGAGAGAAGCAGAGAGAGCTGATTGCCAGTCCTCAGCCAGTTTTCTCCTCTCCCTTCTCGGCCCATAGACCTGTGCTGTCCATAGCTAAGGTGGGGCTCCCCACCTCGACTAATTCAATCTAGAAAAAAAATCCCTCACAGACATGCTCAGATGTATATTCCCATCAGAACTCTAAATTCAGTCAAATCAGTAGTAAAAAATAACCAGCCAAGAGCCCTGAGGTGATCAACCAGGTACAGAGATATATACAGGTTTGTGTTTCTTCTCAACAAACAGTCCCCCAAAATATAACAAGCCGTTTCTGACTAAACCCTGTCTCGCTAAACAAATAAGAATACATTTTTTCAAGTTCACATTTGAATTTTTTTGAGTTTTGTGTTTTGATCTAGGGTCTGGAACTCACAGAGATCCTCCTGCCTCTGCTTCCTGAGTGCTGAGATTACAAGCATATGCCTGGTTAAATTTGAGGTTTTTATTTTTTTAAGATTTATTTATTTATTTTATGTATATGAATAGCTGTCTTCAGACACACCAGAAGAGGGCATCAGATCTCATTACAGATGGTTGTGAGCCACCATGTGGTTGCTGGGAATTAAACTCAGGACCTCTGGAAGAGCAATCAGTACTCTTAACTGCTGAGCCATCACTCCAGCTCTTGAGGTTGTTTTGAAACCGGTTTTTTCTCTGTACCCCAAGCTGGCTTTGAACTTGAGATCTTCCTAGCTGAGCACCTCAACCTCTGTGGTGGTTTGTATATGCTTGGACCAAGGAGTGGCACTATAGGGAGGTGTGGACTTGTTCGAAGAAGTGTCACTGAGGATGGGCTTTGAGACCTCCTTCTAACTGCCATTGAGACAGTCTTCTCTTTGCCTTCAGAACAAGATGTAGACTTCCCAGCTCCTCTTGGGCCATGCCTGTCTGGACGCTGCCATGTTCTCACCTTGATGATACTGGACTGAATCTTAGAACCTGTAAGCCAGTCCCAATTAAATGTCCTTATAAGAGTTTCCTTGGTCATGGTGTCTCTTCACAGCAATGGAAACAACAACCTTTGAGATTGTAGACTCGAGCCACCATATAAGGCTCTGGTCTGAATTTCTCTCTGTAAAAATAAACTTAAATTTTAGTATAATTTTAAATTTACAGGGAAATTTAAATTCGGCAAAGAGACTCCAGAATTTCCTTTACGTGCTCCCCATCCTCCCTCCCCAGTCCTGCACTGTCAGCATCTTCCAAGCCGTGGGCAGCCAGAAATAAACACTGGTCCACTGCTGTTAGCTACACTCTAGGCTTATAGAGACTCCCTCAGCTCCTCCTCCAATGTTCTTTTTCTGTTCCAGAGTCCAATCCAGGAGCCCATGCTGAGTTTAGTGTCATTTCACAGATTTAGCTAGGGGCTTCCTCTTGCTGATGAAGGGGCCTAGCAGGCGTGAGGGGGGGGGAGAAGGACTCCTGGGGACTCTTGTCTCTCTCAGTTGGGGATGTGCATGTTTAGTAATTAATCCCTTTCCCTAGATGCCTCTGCTACTCCAATCTGGGGAAGTGTAAGCACAGAGTAAGAACCGAGGACCTTAAACACTCACATATCCTCCCAGCCCTCATGTGGCTATAGCTTGTGTGAGCCCCTAGAGAGAGCGCGAGCCTGGGGCAGCCTGCCCTTAGCAATTCTCAGCGGATCCAATAGGCAGTCATTGATTGAGTCCTTCTTGTGCACAAGGCCCTCTGGAAGATGTTAGGGGGGAATCTTTTTTTTTTTTTAAAGACGACCACCATATCCTACTATTTTTTTTTTTCCGGTTTTTCGAGACAGAGTTTCTCTGTGTAGCTCTGGCTGTCCTGGAACTCACTCTGTAGACCAGGCTGGCCTCGAACTCAGAAATCCACCTGCCTCTGCCTCCCAAATGCTGGGATTAAAGGTGTGCACCACCACTGCCCAGCCCATATCCTACTTTTTAAGAAGCCAACGTGCATTCAGAGAGAGCCGGCTAGAGCCTTGTCAGGGTGAGAGACAGGTAGCAATGGTGTGAACAGGAACACGGAGATGCTTCCACCTAGGAAGGCTGAGGAGGCTTCTAGGGAAGATGACATCTGAAACCAAGCCTTGAAAAGAGAGTAGAATTCCCAGAATTCCCAGGGTAGAGGTGGAAGGAAATGGCATTCTGGATGGAAGGGGAAAAGGCTCAGAGGTATAGACAGCAAGAGTCGGGTGTGGAGAACGGATAGCACAGGCTACCCACATAAAGGAGAACATGAGGATCCCTAAAACCATCTAACAGTGTGACAGGAGATCAACCCCCACCCCAACCGGGGGTAAGAGGCACCCAGATTTTCACATGGGTAAAATAAGAGCTAGGGGAGGGGCTGGTGGCAGCTTGTGGTAACGGTGAGGCAGAATGGAGATTATGGCGGGAAGTGATCTTGTCTTATGGGCTCAGAAACATCCAAACCAAGAGCGTCACAGGGATGGGAAGGGAAGAGGAGGGGTAAAGAAATGGGGTACTGAGGGATGTGAACAGGGGATTGAGGCTGGATGGAGGGAGGGTGACTGCAGTCATGGACCAGCAGCAGCGACAGGAGCCGGCTGAGGCCATGGCTACTGAAGGGGCTAGCTGAAGCAAGGGATTTTTGAGGTCAAAGGTACCTGAGATGCCAAGTGCATGTGTCACTGGGGAAGAATGGGGAAGGTACCAGCCTGCATGACAGGTGTCTTGTTCCCAGTGCCTCTGAGTATTTTCATTCCAACAGAACTCAGTGACGATCCATATCAATGGGGAATCAAAGCATTTCCTCAGCTGATAGATACCACTGATTGTACCCAACAGAAATGTTCTCAAGGGGCTGGGGACGTAGCTCAATTGGTAGAATGTTTGCCTAGCACACATGAATTCCCCTCCCCGCCGCTGTGTTTGATCCCCAGCAGTGCATAAACCAGGCATACAACCCCAGTATTCTGGAGAGGGAGAGAGATGTCTCAATTCAAGGCCATCCTCAGCTGTGGACTGAGTTCTAACCCTGTCTCTAAAACAAAACAAAACAAAACAAAACAAAACAAAAACAAACAAAAACAACAACAACAAAGAATCAAAGAATGAGCAGAAAAGTGTCCCCAGCTCCTAACCTTCTAACTCAGCTTCACCTCTGAGTGAAACCACTCAGAAAAGTCCTGTCACAACCTGGAGGCCCCATTTTCCAGCCCCTCATCTACCTTGGCCTATTTTCCAACCACAATTTTTTCTACATAGTGGCTCTGCCCAGCCCCGCCCTTACTGCAGTCTGTGGCCATCTTTCCTCACGGTTTGCCCTGTCACTCCTTTGGGGAACCCACCATACTGATTTCCCTCAGCACCCAGGTCTGTGGTTCACCAGTTAGGACAGTGAGCCCCTCAGCGATGCGAACCACCTACCGTTGTTCCAGAGTGCCCACCTGGTAATTTTGAGAGCTCAAGATGTTCAGATTTCTGCTTTTATTTTAAAATGTAGTGTTTGCATGTGTCCATTTTGGAAATGTTTGTTTGGGTTCTTGGAGTTTGCTTTAGGATGGGTTTTGGGCATTGGAGGGTCTTCCAGTGTATCCCAGGCTGGCCTCCAAAACCCATCAGCCTTTCCCAGCACCCTGAGCGCACCATGCCCGTAGCCTGACTCTGGGTTTTTGGTCTTCTCTGGATTGAAACTGTTTTGAATCCTTCCTTGCCTGGGGATGGTTTCTGCCAGAGCTCTCACTTTATACATTCATCTGTTCATTCAGGCCGTGCAATCAATTATCAAAGCTGGATAGTGTCAGGCGCGCAGACACCGTGGGGACACTGATGACAAGAAACATTGTGAAACCTCTGTGGGCATCAGAGAGGATCCTCCAGGGAAGCTTTCCTCGCTGTGGGGCCACCGGGGGCCTTGTCTAGCTCGTGGTCTCATGCAGGGCTGCCCAGGTATCGAGCCTGCCAAAGCGTGTCCTCCAGAGACCTCTCTGCTAGCTCTGACACCACCCCACCATAGCAGCACAGCAGCAGACAGGAGCTGAGCAGTTCTGAGATCCTCGGGGAAAGTCACTGTCTCTGGCAAGAGAACCTGGGAAGGCGGGCTTGGTAGGCGGGGCCTGGTTGTAGGCAGTGTTGCTTGTAGGGACAGAGCTGGCGCTAGGACTTGGACCTTGGAGACAGAAGCCTGTGGGGATCGGGAGGGCTTGGAAGGAAAGTCAGTGAGTGGGTCGCGAGAGGCGGGGCGTGAGCTTCTGAGTCCTTCCGGTTCCTATGACCTCCTCGGAGAAGAGTGACAGCCTCACGGACCAGAGCAATGGGTGAAAATATCCTTCAGGGGCTTAGATCCGAGCGGGAAAGGGGGAGGCCCGGCGAGTGCTCCCACTCGCCCACTCGGACTGATGGAGCAGACACTCATCTCCCTCTTCACTGGGTGTCCGGGCTCAGTGGGCAGCACTGGGATCTAGCGGAGCCAGACTCTGGGCTCCCGAGTGAGTCCTGAGAGCCCCTAGATTAGAGGTGTATTTGCATGGCTATTTGGGATTGCACTTTGGGTCCAGCAGCAGCAGGTCAGCTCTGGAACACATCTGACTTGAAGAGCCCCAGCTGGAGCCCCGGAATCAAGCTCTTCCTTCCTTCCTTCCTTCCTTCCTTCCTTCCTTCCTTCCTTCCTTCCTTCCTTCCTTTCTTTCTTTCTTTCTTTCTTTCTTTCTTTCTTTCTTTCTTTCCTCTCTCTCCCTTCCCACTCCCTCCCTGTCCCCAGTTTTGTGGTCTGTATATTGAGCATAACAGCAGTCCAGCTCTCCAGCTCACGGTATATACCGTGTATAAAGTGTCTGGCACCTGCTCAGAAGGCTTAGAAAATGCTGACCGTTAGTCTCCCAGTTTCGATTTTCAAGGTTTCAATTTCCCAAAGTCCAAAAATTTAGGGCATAGTCCAGTTTTGAGCTGCACGGTCCAGACATCTTACTGTATGTAACTTTAGCTGGCTTGGAACAACCTAGACCAGCCTGTCCTGAACTGGCTGAAATTCTCCTGCCTCTGCTGCCTCCGTACTAGGCTAGGCTTACAGGTGTGATTAGTACACTTGGTTCTCATAAAATATTTTAGAGGCAGAGACTGTTGCACAAATTTTCATTGCAGTATATATTGTTTTGTTGATTTGAAGACAAGGTCTTCAAATTGAAGACTATGAGACAAGGTCTTATGTAAGCCGCTGGCCTCAACTTCTGATCTACCTGTGTCCACCTTTTAAGTGCTGGGATGACAGGCGTGTATATTACAGTATATTGTTGTCAGCACTGTATCTTATTAATTTTTGTTGTTTATCTCCTATTGTGCCTAATTTATAAGTTAAACTTTATCATGGAGAACATATATATATATATATATATATATATATGAACATATATATATATATATATATATATGAACATATATATATATATATTTGAATGCATAGGTAGCATTCATTGTATGGGGTTCGTTTTGAAGTTTCTGGTATCTACAGGGGCTCTTGGAATGGGCCCTGTACAGTTAAGAGGCATTGTACTCTGTTTACTCCTGTTTAACAGAAAGGGAAACTGAGGATGGAGAGGTTTTAGGCACCAGCCCAAGGTCATACAGCCCACAAGTATCAGGATTCAAGCCAACAGCCCCCAACCCACTCCTTCCAGTTCTGCCCTAAAACCAGTGAGCTACATCCTAAAAAACCTATTAAGATCTTTCTCACCCAAGGGACTCAGTTGTCTTTCCCGCCTCAAGGTATCTGGCAGTCTGTCCAAAGCTAGGACATAGGCCCATAGCACAGATGCCTGTGCATGTTGGTGCACACCTAGGGGCTTAGGAAGTACTGGATTCATGAATGCAGAGGATGAATAACCGACCAGTTCTGCCTTGCAGGTTTGCTCTCAGAGTTGAAGTTGATTGTGCCCTGGGGCCACATTGCTGTCAAAGTCTGGGGCTCCCAGAAGAACCCTCCAGTTCTCTGCTTGCATGGCTGGCTGGACAACGCCAACTCCTTTGACAGGCTCATTCCTCTTCTTCCACAAGGTAGGGCTGTGGGCTGAAGGGCAATGGAGGGGTGAGGGCAGCTATGCCGACCTCTCTCTTCCTCTTCTCTACTGTAGACTTCTGTTACGTGGCCATGGATTTTGGAGGTCATGGACTCTCATCTCATTACAACCCAGGTCTCCCGTACTGCTTCCAAAATTTTGTGAGTGAGGTCCTAAGGGTGGCAGCAGGTGAGTCAGAGCCAAAGTGAGTGCCATGAAGGAGTTGGGGGTGGGGTGAGGGAGGTCCTCTGTAACACTTGTCATCCTAGGAGTATGATGCAGTATCTAAGAGGCAGTACTGGCCTGGGAATGGATGCCTGAGGTTTCCACTTCAGGTTTCCTGGCAACTTCCCATAGTGGAGCTCCCACCCCTTCAGCAGGTCTCCTGCTGGGGCTTGGGGTGGGGGTGGGGCTGCTGCAGGTCTTTGGAGGGAGTCCTAAGCCAGGGCACTAGAAAAAGGACAGAGAAAGGCTGAGCCACGCAAACCTCCTTCTGATTTTGTGTTTTCAGCCTTTAAGTGGACTCGGTTCTCCCTCATGGGCCACAGTTTTGGTGAGTGAGCTTAAGGTGGGACCCGAGTTCTGTAGGAAGGGGAGAAAACTTGATGCTGTGGGACCTGGTGTCTTTCCCTGCCCCTCTGAGGAGAGGGGTAAGAGGATCTTCTAATGCTTATCCTAGGGACTGGGTCCTCTAGCATCAGAGGGAGGGAGGGAGGTATGGCCTTGTGCATGCTTTCTGATGAAGGGAACTTGGTAGCCCAGGGAGAGGCCAGAGTTTAAGATGCAGACTCTCAACCCCATGGTGGGAAAGGAACTGGGGATGGGACACCCCCAGGAAAGAGCTAGCGGGGAGGGTACTGAGAGCTGGGAGGGGCCACACGGAGTGTCACCGCAGCTCTTTTGTCTGGCAGGTGGCACGGTGAGCGGCACGGTGAGTAGCTGGTTGTGCTGGGGTTGCCCGGGGACCTTGAGGGGAGGGGGAAAGCAAAAGGTAAGATAGGGAGGGTCCCGAACCTCCTTAGCCAGAGTCAGTTTCCACACACACTGTGTCCTAGCGAAGGTCCCTTGTAGAGTTTCTGCTATCCTGACTGTCACCCCCAAGACCTCCAAGACTCCCAAGACCAGGGTTACCAGGGTCTCCAGCCAGGTCTGAGAGAAGCACACTGGAGGTTCAGCAGACTCCTGTTCCGGAGACACCTGTGCCTTCCCCACCCACTCACTGTTGCTCTGTCTGTTGTCTCTAGTTCGCCTGCATGTTCCCCGAGATGGTGGACAAACTGATCTTGCTGGACGCAGCGCCACTTCTCCTGGAATCTAATGTAGGAGAGGCTTCTGGGAGGCTGTCATGGGGACTGACCCCAGACTTTAGGGGTGCCTTCAGCTCTGTCTCCTGTGGTGGACATTAAGGAGTTAGCCGAGAGTCTCCCCCAGAGAGGGCAGCATCTTAAAGCTTGCTTAGGGCAGCATCCTAAGAATATGAGGGAGCAGGGTATAGGAGCTAGGGGGAAACTCAGTGTGTGGCCTGGCTTCTGCAGAGAGCAGGTAGATCCCAGCATAGACTGTGATCAGCAGAAGGTGGGTGAGGGGAGCACCCGTGGGCGGAGGCAGCTCTGGGCCACAGCGAGATCCCTGCACTAACACTTAACCATCACTCTGTGCTGAGCACATGCAACATCAACCCTGAGTGTGGTTTGGTAGAAAACCACTGAGCACCACTGTCTGTCACAGCAGTCAGCGCTATCCCTGAGTCTGCGAGGTTGCTCTGTCCTTTTCCTACTGTGTGAGCCTAAGGAAGTTAGTTTGTTCCAGAGGACTCTGCTGTGTCAATTTAAACCCTTCCATTTATAAAATGGCCACACCTGCCCTGAGGACAAGAACTCTATCCTCCTCTTCTTCCTTCCCTTCCCCCTCCCCCTCCTCCCTCTCCTCTTTCTCCCCCTCCTCCTCCTCTTCTTCCTCCCCCTCTTCTTCTTCCCCCTCTTCCTCCTCCTCTTCCTCTTCTTCTTCCTCCTCTTCCTCTTCCTCCTCTTCTCTTCCTCCTCCTTCTTGAAACAGAAACTCATTCTGTAATCAAAGCTGGCCATGAACTAATGATAATCCTCCTGCCCCCAGCCTCCTCTTAGGGATAGGAATTACAGGCATGAGCCATCATACCTGGCTCTGTGCATTTTCTTTTCTTTTTTTTTTTTAAAGATTTATTTATTTATTTTATTTATGAGTACACTGTAGCTGTCTTCAGACACACCAGAAGAGGGCATCAAATCTCATTACAGATGGTTGTGAGCCACCATGTGGTTGCTGGGATTTGAACTCAGGACCTCTGGAAGAGCAGTCAGTGCTCTTAACCACTGAGCCATCTCTCCAGCCCCAGCATTTGCTTTTCTATCCCCATCTCCTGTCCCTGCATGTTGTAAGCACTCAGTAATTTTCCACTGCATGAACCAGTAACTCACAGGTTAATGTGGAATCTGATGCACAGACTATGGCAAACTTCACCCTTTGGTCTTCGTAATGTCCCACTGATGACACAAGTATGGAGCCTCAGAGTTTCCTCCTGGGTGGGGCTTGGTGGCAGTGAACCCCAAAAGCCTGAACCTGCTGGTCTTCTTCCACTGGGGACACGGGGTGTAGCAGATGAAACTTCAGATCTACCTCCTCCCCTACCTGGTTCCACTCCCTGCCAGTAGCAATGACCATTGATTGATATGGTGAAGTTGCCCACCCTCAGTGGAATCCTAGAGTCGCATCTCTTGGCAGTTAACAGAGATGTCCCCACCACCACCAAAAAAATCATCCAGTCCCTCTAGCTGTTCCAGACAAGCCTGTGCTGAATGAGGAAGGGCTGACTGGCAGGGGCTGATCCCTCAGAAGGGCACCTAGGGTGGCGGGCAGGACCAGGGGAGGGGCTGGGATCCCTCATCTGGGCCTTCGCTACTCACCAGCTGTGGCTGAATCCTTAGGAAATAGAGAACATACTGACCTACAGGCGGAGAAGCATAGAGCACATGCTGAAGGTAGAGGCCTCCCAGAAGTCCCCGAGAGTCTTCAGCCCAGAGGAGCTGCTGCAGGGGTGAGTGTGCGGGGAGCAGGGGAGGAGGGAGGGGCACTGGGACGGCTGTGCCCTGCAAGTCTGGGAGAAGATGCCTCCTCTTTCTCCTCCTGCTGTTCTTCTCCTCACCCTCACCCTCACCCTCACCCTCCTCCTCCTCCTCCTCCTCCTCCTCCTCCTCCTCCTCCTCCTCCTCCTCACAAGGTTACGCCCTGTCCCCACCCCAGCTTGCTCCCTGCTGGGGTGGCACCCAGCACCAGGCCTCCTGGACACTTCTCAGAAGCCTCTTGCTGTCACCACCCCTCTTTACTCCTACTGGCGGGGGAAGGGCTCTTCCTTTCCCCTCAAGTTCATTTTTCACCTCTCCCCTCTGTCTACCAACCTTAGGCTCCTTAACATTACCCACAGTCCTCTCCCATTCTCCTGCTAGAGCTGTGTGGCGGCTTCTGCCCCAGAGCCACCACACCACCTGTGTCCTTGTTGGCCTCTAAATCTGCAAGCATGGCCACACTGGGACTGCCCCTGTCACATCTGTGCATACTGCCTCTGGTGGTGCACACAGTAGGACAAGGCTTTCTTTTTTGTTGATCTCTAGGCCAGTCAGCCTTTTATTGACAGGTGAATGCTTTTACACAGAGCTCAATAGCATTGTGTCTACATAACGGATATGGATACAAAGTAACAGGCAGGCTGTTGAATAACCCCGCTGACTCTGACTTCTCCATCCCTCATGGGTAGCATCTGTGAGTAGCGTCCGTCTCCTCCTTCTCTCCTTCCTGCTATCCTTTCTGGAGATTGAACCTAGTACTAGGCAAGTACTTTACCACTGAGCCACATCCCTTTTCCTTTTTGTTGTTTGTTTTAGAGAGATTTAGCTATAATTCAGGCTGGCCTTGAACCCACTACGTAGTCATGACAGGCCTTGAATTGAAGGTCCTCCTGCCTCAGCCTCTCTAAGGGCTACAGTTAAAGCACACTGTCGACTCAAGCTGCCTGCTCCCCTTGACTCCCGGGCTTAGTCAAGGTCTGGTTCCTTTAGTGGATTTCTGTCTCCCCCAGGCTCCTGAGTAGAAACAGCCACTTGACTAAAGATTGTGGAGAACTCCTGCTGCAGAGAGGCGCCACGAAGGTGACCGAAGGTAAGGACTGTCTGTCATTACTGAGGGACATCATGGGGCCTTGCCTGTGCCAGGCTGTTGCTTGGCGTGTACAGTGTCTCACGGGCTCTTTCATTGCCTCACACAAGGCCCTGTGAGAGCCAGGGAAACTGAGCCTGCCAAATAGCCAAGTATCTGACGCAAGGTCACATAAGCATTGGTGAAAGCCATTCTCTGGGAAGGATGGCTAGCTATTTAGACTAAAAGTTGATGACTGTCATGGCTGTGCCTGCTGGGTCTATGGGGAGGAGGTTTTCAGAACATGTGGAGATGCTGTGGCTCCGGGAGCCCCTGGCATGAGCATCTTCTGGATTACCTGTCCTGGGTATTTGTCAAAAAACCTTGACTCAAGGTCAGAGAGGTGTAGTTTCCCATCAAGACTGTGAGTGTGCTGGTAAGCCACACTAGCTCAGGCAATGGGCCAGAACCTGTAGGTGGCACCACTCCAAGAAATGGCGTTTCCTAGGCTTGACCAAGGAGGAGGCTGAGCAGGAGAAGTAAAATTTTAGCAGGAAAAAGATGGTAAACAATTGGACATTTGTCTGTTGCTGCAGCAGGGGATCTGACAGCTTCAAGGAGGAAGGATTTTTAGCTCACAGTCACAGGAGACTGTCCATCATGGTGGGGAGGGTATGGCGTCATGGCGGCAGGAGCAGGAAGCAGCTGGTCACTCGGCAACTGGTGCTTAGCTCGCTCACTGCCTTCTTTTCAGTCCTGAACCCCCAGCACATGGGATGGTGATGCCCAGAGTTATGGTGGGCCTCCCCACCTTACTCTAATCTAGAAACTCCCTCAGAGACATGTGCAAAGATTTGTTTCCATGGTGATTCTAAATCCTGTGAAGTTGACATTCCAGATTAACCATAGCAACAATGTTATAGATAAGGGATGAGTAACTGAGAACCCTAGGGAGAACGGGCCCTGCTCTCGAGGGTTACAGGAGCTGCTCTCAGGTGAGATAAAAGCTTCTGTGAGATGGGGTCATGAGACAGGAAGTACCCCAGCACAAAATCCAGGGTTTGGTGCCAGCTAGCCACTTAAGTCATGGGACTTAACTCTATTGTCAGGAAACAGATAAGGTCACTAGGTTGCCACTCCCATAGGCTGATAGGCCCAGTTGAGGTTGTAAATGTGACTTAATTTCTGAAGAACCAAAAGCCACCCCTCCCAGTGCCTGTGAAGGTGGGGGCAAGTTGTGGGGTCCTCCTGGCCAAAGAGGGAACACTAGGGAGTGCTGGGGACTGGAGCCAACAGGCTCTAGCAGAAACAGGTGATCACCTGGGAACTCTTGTCCTGACTGACTAGAATTCCAACTGCTGAAGAGGAATAACCAATAACACAGTGAGGGTCACAGGGAACAGGCCTGGAGTGTTTGGGTGGAGGCCGTCATTCTGATCTGTTGGGTTTTTTTTTTTGTTAGTCTTGAGCCTCTGTCTCCCCTCCTTAAAAACTCGTAGGAAAGTTGAGGTCCCAGACTTCTGTGCCCGACAAAGATGACCAAACTAGCCAGGGGTTCTCTGTACAGAAACGGGCTAATCCAGAAGAGGCATGCTTCTGCCAGTCCAGAGAACCCAGCTGGGCCCAGAGTTACCTGGAATGCAGGCACAGATACTGAATAGCCACTAAGGAGACAGTTGGACGTTGGCTGTGCTGGGAGCACTGTGGCAGGAGCACTCCTCTATAGCAGAATTAGCTTAGGAGAAGGTAGATCCAGATCTTGCTGGCTCTCTAGATATGGACATCGTTAGGAAGCCATTGCTCTGTCCCTCCCTCCCACCCGCCCCCACGGGCATGATTTCTTCGTAATTCAGGTAAGGAAGCAGTCATAAGTTTCCTGACTCTCACTTTCAACAAAAGGGAGTCCCCAGCTAAGCCAGGACATGAGGTGTGAAAGCTGATTTCATCAGGCAGATGTACCAGGATAGGGAGAGAGCCGCGACACAGCCTTAGACACATTCTCCTCAACACAGGTGTTCCAGCCTAGAGCTTGCTTCAAGCCAGGTGTGGCGTGCCAGCCTGAATCCCTGGCATTCTAGCGTTTGGGAAGTTGAGGCAGGAAGATAGTGCCCTAGGCCAGCCCAGATTATGTAACAAGACCCTGACTCAAGCAACCAACAAAAGCAACACAGACTCCTGGAGGAAGTACTCTTCAAAGAGAGAGAAGCCTGCTCTGCTCAGGCTCCCTAAGGACAAAGGGAACCCTACCCTTCCCTTCAGGAGGCTGAAATCTCTACCGTAAACCCAGCTGCATTCTGTGGAAAGCTCGGGTCTGGCTTGAGCAGATCCACAGACACACTTGGCAGGGGCTCTGGGACGGCTGCCCACATTTGAAAGGGAGAGGATTTGTTAGAAGAGACGGGCTTTCTAGACCCGTGACTGAGAAATGGAGAGATCTAACGATACAGTCGTCCCCAACAGGGCGACAACAGCCAGAGGCTCTGAGGACTAAGTCTGCGGGCCCAGTGCCTTCCCTGCCAGCCTCTGCCTGTGACCTTGGCAAGTCCCAGCAGAGACAGGGAGCAGGAAGATCGCTGAGTTTACTGCGACTCCTCAGAGGCCCAGGCCTCCTAGGTGGGAAGGAGGCACCCATACTTAAGTAGAGCAGCTGCTGGGGCTGCCTGTGAGCACTCATGGATCAGGACCTGTTTGATTTTTGTTCTCAATTATATCTATGGGTGTGTGCACATATAGAGGTCAGAGAACAACTCGTGAGGGTAAGTTCTCTCCATCTGCCTTGCGGGTGTCAGATTAAACTCAGGTCTTCAGGTTTGGTGACAAGTACCTTTACTGGCTGAGCCATCTTAATGGCCCCAGGGAACTCTTGTTTTTCTTTCTTTTTCTTTTCTTTTCCTTTTTTTTTTTTTAAACAAACTAAGTCCAGAGAGAATGGACCTATATTACCTACTTTCTGTCCCAGGTGGATATCACTTGTCCTCTAAACAGTTGGCTCATCTGTCAGTCCTGAGGCCAGCCTCTCCCCTCCCAGCCTTCCCTACAAGTGGAGCTATACAGCCTTGCTCTGGGACAGAGGGATGGCTAAGGGTATCCCTGGTACCCCAACTGAATAACCTGGACATTGGGAAGCGATCGGCAGAGAATATTGCTAAAGTAGAGACAGCGAAAGGCCAGCAGATACAGAGGCCACATGGTGGCAAGGACCTGCCAGGAAGCTGAGGGGAGAGAACAGTAAGATGCTTCCGAGCACAGAGCTGGAAGCAAGACCAAGCAGGGCCAAGTAAGTCTGCACTGTGGAGTCCATGGCTTCACAAGGGTTCAACTCGGCTCAGTCCATTTCCCTGTCCAGGATACAGACAAGATGACAGGGACCCAGTCTTACAGGTTGAAGATGTTTTAGGGGTCAGTGGAGTCAGTGGCACACAGCCTCCTGCTGGAGATCCCTGGAAGCCACTTGTACTAGTAATGTTTATTCACCTGATGTCATTGTCATCTTGGAAGCTTACCACCTCTACTGCTAACCTAGGCCTAGTCCTGGAAGCTTCTGTACAATTTTATCCAGGCCTAGAATGTTTTCAGCCTCTGAGACTTACTGTTGAGTAAGCTCATCCTTTCTAGCTCTTTCTGAACTCTGGCTGGCTGGTTCAACTCAGCTGTTCTGGCTCAAAACTCCTCTCCAAGCTGACTGATTCAATCCGGCTTCTCTCTCAGCCTCTCCCTGAATTGCTCTGCTTGGCCTCAAACTGTGGTGATCTGTTCTAACAGTCTGGCTCCTTCTCATTCTCTGGCTCATTCTGTCTTCAACTGTGTGTAGTTTGTTCTCTCTCTCTCTCTCTCTCTCTCTCTCTCTCTCTCTCTCTCTCTCTCTCTCTCCCCAACCTATCTCTGTACAACTATCCCAGTAAAGCTGCTTCCTTCCTCTCTTCCTCTGCGCAGCTCCCTCTTACGTTGGCTCTCTTTCCTATCTCTTCTCAGGAGACTTGGGCAGATCCTATTCTGTCAAATCTGTCTCTGATTTGTCTCTTTTTCTGCCAGTCAATTAGACATCACTTTCAAACACGGTCTCTACCCTTGTTGTTTGGGATTAAAGGTGTGTACTAAGGGCATGTCCGGATTCCAGCCAGAGGGATTAAGTGTGTGTGCTAAAGGCTGAGCCACACCACAACTTTTCATTGAACAACAGTGTGATCAAATAACCGGCAACAGCCACTGACCTCAGGGAACACCTCAAGTCTATCTTGAGAAGGAATTCCCCCACTGAGGGGAGAGGAGACCATCTGGCCATGGCTTGCTGTGGCCTTGAGGGCATCTTCATCCCATGCCCAGGCTCTCCAGTTTCAGGTCCTCGGACAGAGGGAGGTCAGAAGTAATGTCCACTTTCAGTCAGCCACTTTTGTCTGTCCCCAGAACACAAGTGTCCTTGCCTAGGAAGGTGCACAGGGATGTGGGGTTCACAGGACAAGAGGGGGTGACAGCGAGGGGGCAGTGGGCAGAGAGCTCTGGCACTGAGGTACAGGAGGGAAGAGTGATGCATGGCAGCTTAAGTTCTAGAATAGTCTGTGCCCTAGTCAGGGTTTCTATTCCCGCACAAACCTCATGACCAAGAAGCAAGTTGGGGAGTAAAGGGTTTATTCAGCTTACACTTCCACATTGCTGTTCATCACCAAAGGAAGTCAGGACTGGAACTCAAGCAGGTCAGGAAGCAGGAGCTGATGCAGAGGCCATGAAGGGATGTTACTTACTGGCTTGCTTCCCCTGGCTTGCTCAGCTTGCTTTCTTATAGAACCCAGGACTACCAGCCCAGGAATGACACCATCCACAATGGGCCCTTCCACCCTTGATCACTAATTGAGAAAATGCCTTACAGCTGGATCTCATGGAGGCATTTCCTCAAGGGAGGCTCCTTTCTCTGTGATATCTCAGTTTGTGTCAAGTTGACACAAGACCAGCCAGTCCAGTCTGTGGTCTGGAAGCTGTGGGGAAGGCTTCAGGAGGCTTCAGGAGGCTTCAGGAGGCAAGGTGGGGTTGGACTCAGGACCTGGATTAGGGACTGAAATGATTTGTACTAATTCCTGGCTGTGGGCCAGGAGGCAGACATCTGAAACTTCCTTGAGATCTTCACCAAAAGTGACTTTGCTGTGTACCTCCTCAGGGAGTCCACGGGGCCAGTGAAGTATTTTCACGTTCTCTGAGCAGAGACCCCAGACCTGGAGGAAGTCACAAGCTAGGACAGACCCCACCCTGCAAGAGCAGAGAGGACCCTTCATCTAGCAGAGAGATTGGGTGACAGTGCAGGGTGGCACAGAGGCCTTGCCCTCAGATTCGTTAGGCTGAGGTGATCTGAGAGAGCGGCAACCAATCTCCTCTGGGTGTCAAGAGCCACAAGTGCCTGGCTAGAACTCTGTCAATAATCAGACAAGGCATTCGCCATCTATGAGTCATAGTCTCTAATTAGAGATGAAAACGTAATAATTGCAGAAAATAGGATTTCTTAATGTTTTCATGATTGCTTTTTCTCTCGGAGTGTGGCATCTGGATTCACACGTTGCTTTTCCTGTGGGGAGGCTGACTCCCCCCAATCCTTCCCAGACCTACAACAAGCCCAGTCATCACTGTAGTTTCTTATTTTTCCCATGATTTATTTATGTTGTGTGCATTGGTGTTTTGCCTGCGTGTATGTCTGTGTGAGGGTGTCTGATTCCCTGGAACTAGAAGTATAGTTATTATTCGCCATGTGAGTGCTGGGAGTTGAACCCGGGCTCTCTGGAAGAGCAGTCGGAGCTCTTAATGCCTACTGAGCCATCTCTCCAGGCCTCCCCACCTCCCCTTTAACTTAATGTTTCTTTTTTGGGGTTGGTGCTATGTTTTTTTGCTCTTGTTTGTTTGGTAGATGAGGCTGGCTTCAAACTCACAAAGACCCGTCTGCCTCTCTGCCTTCTGAGTGCTGGGCTTAAATGTGTGTGCCACCATTGCCCAGCTTGGTTTTTTGTTGTGTGTGTGGGGTTTTTTTTGTTTTGTTTTGTTTTGTTTTGTTTGTTTGTTTGTTTGGTTTGATTTTTTGAGACAGGATTTCTCTGTATAGTCCTGGAACTCTGTAGACCAGGCTGACCTCAAACTCAGAGATCTGCCTGCCTCTGCCTCCTGTGTGCTGAGATTAAAGGAGATTAAAGGTGTATACCATCATGACATCTCTCTCTCTCTCTCTCTCTCTCTCTCTCTCTCTCTCTCTCTCTCTCTCTCTCTCTCTTCCTTTCCTTCTTTCCATACTTAAATTCATTTTATTTTCTATGTATGACATTTTGCTTGTGTGTCTGTGCATCAGACATCAAAGATCTGGGGAGTGCATCTGAGCCTTTAGAAGTGGAGTTACAGATGACTGTGAACTGCCATGTGGATGCTGGGAACTGAACCTGGCTCCTTTAAAACGGCCAGTGAGTGCTCTTAACTACTGAACCATCTCTCCCACCCCCTTTTAAACTTTGTCACCTTGTCTTAGCCTTCTCCCCGTCACTATTTAAAAAACCTGAGTCTAGGCATGGTGGTGCATACCTTTAATCCTCAAAGAGGCAGAAGCAGGCGGATCTCTGTGAGGTTAAGGCCTCATCTACACAACAAATCCAGGCCAGGAAAGGCTACATAGTGAAACCAGTCTCAAAAATAAATACATAAATAAATCTTTAAAACACAAGAACGTGCTGGGGAGTGATGGCTCACGCCTTTAATCCCAGCACTTGGGAGCCAGAGGCAGGTTGATCTCTGAATTCAAGACCAGCTTGCTCCAGGACAGCCAGGGATGCACAGAGAAACCTTGTCTCAAAACAAAACACACAAAGACTAGGTAACTTATAAAGAATAAACATGTAAGGTTTGATGTGGTAGCTCTGTGGTAGAGTGCTTGCCTAGCACACAGGAGGTCCTGGGTTCCACCCCAGCACTGCAGAAAGGGAAAGATTTAGTTGAGGGCTCTGGGCATTGGTGGCACACACATTTAAGCCCAGCACTTAGAAGGCAGAGGTAGACGGGTCTCTGTGAATTTGAAGCCAGCCCTGTCTACGAAACAAACAAGAACAAAAACCAAAGAACCCCCATGTGACTTAGCACAAGAACCAGAAAAGAAACATTAAATTAAAGGAGGTGGAGGAGGCCGCTGGAGAGATGGCTCGGTGGTTAAGAGCACTGACTGCCCTGTTTCTACCCAGTCGTTGGCTTTATCTCAATTTTAACAACGTTCCCATGTTGGGGACACAGAATTGTAAACTCCTGTCCTGCAGTTATCACTTCTGTCTTAACTTCTCCTGGACTGGTTTCTTCTTTCTTGAGTTCAGAATTATGGTATTGCAACTGGACATGTGCAACTAGACAAAATCCTTTGATGGATTTTGGAATTTGAATCATTTTCTTCTTTGATTCTAACACCAGTGAAGGCTGATATTTGCATTTAAATGTTTATCCAGTTGGGCACTCAGCCCACTTGCAGGAGGTGCTCAGATCTGACTTCCCCTTCTCTTTGGTGGCTGTGCACACAACCGCTGACAGCCTTTTGGAAGGGCTCTTTCTCGTACACTGACACCTGCAGGTACCCCTGTAGGAAACCCTCCCTGTTTCCCTAGAGAAGAAGCAGGTCCCAGAGTTGACTTTCGTATCTCCTACCAGCGCTTGGAAATTCCCGAGGCTTGTGTGTTCCTGCAAGACAGTAGAGGCTGTTCAGCCCCACCCTCCAAAACCCTTGTACCCAGGTCTCCAGAAATCATAGATGTGGCCCAGGAGGGCGTGGCTAAGTCTTCCTAGATGAGAGAAGTTGTCCATCACCCATGGCAGGGACCATGTCAGACATTAAGAGGATGACATTTAGGCCTTTCTACTCCACTAACAAGGAACGCCATGGTTCTCAGTTACTTGCTATTTCTTGGTGTTAACGGTCCAAACAGTTTCTTTCTCTGAGAGGAGAGGAGAAGCTCAGAGCAGTGGCATTCGTCTTTAATCCCATCTTCGAGGCAACAAATGTCTGGCTGGTTCACATAGTGAGTTCCAGGCCATCAAGGGACACATCGTGAGATTTTATCTTAGAAAGCAAAAAGAGAAGGAAGGGAGGGAGGGAGGGAGGGAGGGAGGGAGGGAGGGAGGGAGGGAAGGAGGAAGGAAGGAAGGAAGGAAGGAAGGAAGGAAGGAAGGAAGGAAGGAAGGAAGGAAGGAAGGAAGGAGAAAGGTTTATTGTCTCCACCATCATCCTGTGTTGTCCCTCGGGTGCGAGGAGATTCAGGCAGACAGCTTTGGCCAAGCTCTGCTCTGGAAGAATCCCAGGATGGGGGTTCAGGGCTGGCTGACATCAGGTAGCTCTCACCAGCCCAGATGAGCCCTGTGTGAAGACTGGAACTTCTCTGGGGAGTCAGATGAGTCCTTCCTGTGACACTGAGACCACTGTGCTTTGTGCTTTTCTCCAGGTCTTGTGGTGAACAGGGACAAGAGGCTCTCTCTGGTAAGCGTTACTGTCTTTTGGCTTCCGGTCTGTGGTCTCTTTTTAAAAGTAGTTTTAAAATTATATGCATAACATAGGATAGACACACAATATCATCCCTGGGCCTGGAGAGATGGCTCAGCAGTTCAGAACACTGACTGCTCTTCTAGAGGTCTTGAGTTCAATTCCCAGCAACTACTTGGTGACTCACAACTGTCTATAATGGGATCCAATGTGTCTGAAGACAGTCATAGTGTATTCCTATACATTAAAAAAAAAATCACCATTTAAGCTTCCTGGTGGGCATCAGTGTTTCATGTTTTGGCAATTGAGAACAACACGGCAGTAACATGAGGTGCAGTGTCTGAGTCCTTGCTTCCGGTTCTTGGCTCTACCAGAAGCGGATTGCTGCAGCCCATGGCACGTGTTACTGATCCTCTGAGAAACTGCTGAACAGTTGTTCACAGAGGCTGAACTATTTTATGTTCCCACCAGTGAGGCACAAGGTGCTGACCTCTTCCCAGTCTGTCTCCTTGTCTGTCTCCCTGTCTGCCTGTCTGCCCTCTCCCCACACACACATGGAGGTACGAGGAATTGAACCCAAGACCTTGTGTATGCTAGGCATGTGTTATACCACTGAACTACATCTCCAGATTCCTGTCTCCCATTTATGTCTTTTCATATGTGTGTGTACACACACACACACACACAGTGGACTTCCCCCTCCAAATGTCTTTTCATACATGTACATACACATGGTCACAGACCCTTGTCTCAGGACTTCATGTTGCCATGCACCCTTGCTAAAGGAAGTCTCTCACAGACATGAAGTGAAGGAAGCCGGGACAAAACATAGCTGTGGGGCTAGTGAACATAGAAGTTCTCCCCTTGAGGAGGACCCCATGAATCTAGGACAATAGCAGGGCACACTGACCTGGGTCCAGGTCCCATACCCTGTGTCCTATGCAAAAGGCCTCAGAGCTGGCAGTTCAGTTTGACCTTGCTGTCTGTTTTATCTTATTATTATTATTTTTTTAAGTGGGCCAGGAAATGAAACTGGAAGAAGCTAAGAGATGTTGAGGGAGAGAGGCAGCTGACAAAAGAGACAGGCAAGGTCCCCAGTATGGCCAGCCCACAAAGGCTTTCCTGGAGGAATAAGCTGCCACAGACTCCAAAGAGCCTCAGGTCTGCAGGCATGAGTGGAGGTAATGGCCCTTAATCTTTGCCTTGGGACCAACTTAAAATGAAGTTTGAGGCCTGATTGTACCCTTGAGCCAGATAACCCCAGTTCCTGAGGAAAAGGAGGGAGGCTTGAAGGACAAGGTCCAAGCGCCAACCTGCTCGATGCTGCCACCTCCTGTTCGCTGTTGACTGTGGCCGGGGTTCAGAGTCTCCCTGCCTCTGCCCCACCCCATGCCCCACACCAGTGAAGCCACTGTGTGGCCTGCACTCCCTGGGAGGCAGCCCCCAGGGCCTTGTCACAGCTGAGATGTGGGACCTCTAGGTGATGTGGGACTCTCTGCTTTTGAGAACGTACCCATGGTGATTTTAGTCTGAGGAGCAGGACGAGAAGTGACGTATGTCTGTGTGAGCACACATGTGTGATGTATTTGTGTATGTGGAGGTCAGAGCGTGAACTTCAGTGGTGTTTCTCAGCTACAACCCTCACATACATTTATTATTTATTATTATTATTATTTATTATTATTATTTTGAGATCTGGAACTTTTCCAAATGGGCTAAGCCAGCTGCCCACCAAACTCCAAAGATCCACCTATTCCTGCGTCTTGCCAGCTGAGATTATAGGAATGTCACACACATGCCCAGGTGTTTTTCTTCTTCTTGTTGGGTTTTTTGTTTTATTTTTAATTTTTTTGTTGTTTTTTATTTGTTTTTTTTTTTTTTTTAAACGTGACGTCTGAGGATCAGACTCAGGTTTTGTCACAAGTACTCTACTGACTGAGCCATCTCTCTAGCCCAGGAGTGAATTTTTTATGCCGTATATGAGGCCGGGTATCAGATACTCACTAGGACCCAGTGCTGCCGACCACTGACCTACATCCTTAGCCTACTGTATTACACCTTATACTTTATTAACTACATAATTTCTCCTGCGAACTCTACTGATTCTAGCATGCATATCATACGTCAGTAGCTGCATGGGACTGGAGGCCTCCATTTTGGGCGCTGCAGCACACCTAGTAAACAGCAAGGCAGGGCTAGGTGGAGACACAGGTCTGGTGGACTCACTGCTCTGTGGTCCAAAGCATAGTTTCATGTGGAAGCAGTCTCAAGCAGAGACTGAACTCTGCTTGCTAGAGCCCAGAGCTCCCAGCAGCTGGACTATGTTCTGGGAAGAATCTGCAGGGGGCTCCTCAGCCCTGAGAGGCCCGAAGTAACCTCCATTGCTTCTCTGCCTCCACCAACAGCCACACCAGCTGTAAAGGGTTCTGTGAGTGGATTCTGGCTGAGTGGCCGGCTATGATCCTGAGAGAGAAGAATGGATGGGGGGTGGGGGTGGGGAGGGCAGGACTTTGGTGAATGAAAACCAAGTGGCTTTGATGAGTAATGACATGGCAGATATTGGCCTTCTGGGATGGTGGCCCAGCTGACCTCACTGGAACCCAGGTGCCTTAATTACCCTGCCTGCAGGAGCGTGTGGGGCTTCGTGGCAAGGGTCCACCCTGGTTTTGTCTCTGCAGCCAGAGAACATCTTTGACTTCATGAGCAAAGATCAGTTTGTGCACTCTACAAGGAGGCTGCAGGCCAGCGTGGTGATGATCAAGTGAGTCTAGACCCAGGGCCCCTGACAGACCCAGAGACCAGGAGCATCTAGGAAGGAACCTGGCGCAAGGTGTCCAGTTCTCCCAGTATGACATCATACTGCCGCTCGCTCAATCAGCCTTTCTCAGGAAACATCTTTGTCAGCAGGCGCTGGGAGGGATAAGACAAAGCGAGAGGCGGCCTGGGGACAGGGGACAGGGTATGGATGGCACCATGGCTCAGCTGGTCTCTAGGAGAGCCTGTCTTGTGGTGACCAATTCCATGTCCTCATGTCGAGAAAGCAGAGTGTCAGAGTTGTAGAAGCTGCACAGGCAATCTTGGGAGTTCGTTCATCCGGCCTACTTTGTGTGCAGCTTCAGGAGGGACACCCTTGGGGCGATGAGGAAGGGGACACACCCCTAGTCAGATTGGTCAAATTAACCCTGATGATCAGTGGGGTCACAGCAGGACTGTCTACACATCCAGGAATTCTGAACTAGGAACTTTTCCTGGGCTAGCGCCACAGTGGGTCTAACTGGCCCTTCCCCTGATGCTTGGCAGCCGCAGAGAGATCTAAGCAAAGTCTGACGCCCTGCAGTGGCTGTGCTAGGATGCTTAATTGATTTTTTTTTTTTAACTTAAATTTTCAACTCATTATGGAGTTGGGGGGAATGTTAACACTGTCATACATCAAGGTATGAACTTAAAACCATGGAACTGGCTGGGCGTGGTGGCCCACACCTGTGGACTAGGGAGATGGCAGGGCCAGGGCAAATCTCAGCCCTAGGCTATAGCAGGCCTCAAATAGGAAGGGGGAGGGTTGTATGCATCTAGTCCGCCTAAATAGATGTTGTTTTCAAGATAAGCCTGGCCTTGAGACTCAGGTCAGATCCCAGCCCTTCCAGCAATGGCCCTTCCTTTCCGTAATACTGCCAGCTTGTGCTAGCCTGCTACGAGCTCTAAGAGAAGGCTGGTACCAGATGACTGAACCCTAGGGAAAATCTAGGCTCAAATCAAGGATACAGCTGAAGGAAAACTGGGGGGGGGGGGAGGGGGGGCAGAGGGGCTATCAAGATGCAGAGTCAGGGGACACCCCAACTTCTTGATGCCCAGAGCACTGCAGGGTTACTTCGATGTGAGGCGGGAGAACGATAATATCAAGCAGCCGCTGCTCTTCATGGTGGACACGCTAAGATCCACCCTAAAGGAGGTAAGGTGCGTGGCCCAGGAGGATGATGGGTTGGGCGTGTGTCAGCGCTGAACCCCACTTCAGATCCCAGTGGGTTGGCACCACTCCAGATCCAAGAAGTAGCCAGTCCCCAGAAACCTGGAACATCTAGTCAAGAGTTGAGGAGAGACAGCTTTTGTTGGCAGAATTTTATTATCCTCCCCTAGCTCCCAGACAGGCTTAATTCTGAGGTGCCCCGCCCAGCGGTCCTGCACTTGCCTCTGTTGCTCCTGGGACCAGTACGCTGACAGATGTTATGGCTCCAGGGTAGGGGGAGGCCTGTGTGGGTCCTGGCCCTTTATGGTCTTCACCACTTAGAATCCCCTAAGCCTGGCTCTCTACATGCAGCCTAATGCTATCACAAAGTGTGGGTGGGGGAAGGGCTCTCCTATTTGGCAAGCTCCTGCAGTAGCCTGCTTTTCTTTGAGGGCTTTATCTCTAACAGAGCTGGCAGTGACCCTGACTGTAGCTGCCCCCGTATAATATATACAATAGCTTCACAGCTCGGACACCCACATTCCCGTGACAGCCTCCAAGTCCCCAGGCTGTGAACAGACAAGGGCCAGTCAGAGGTTGCCTCTGACCCACATGGGAGTCCCCTGGGTGGGCAGTATCTCACCACCCACCCCTTTTTCCAGCGGTTCCAGTATGTGGAAGTCCCAGGCAATCACTACATCCACATGAACAAGCCCCAGACTGTGGCTGCAATTATCAGCCCCTTCCTCCAGGGTCTACCGAGGAAGACCTCTTCTAGGCTGTAGCTCTGGTCTGAGGCCCTGTTGGCTTCCTGGCTTCCACTGGATCTTGAGCACTCTCATGCCACAAAATAGCTGGGGTGGGCGTGAGTCTCACTGGGCTTCCAGACCAAGAGAGGCAGCAGAGAATCCTTCAGCAGAGCTGGGGGCAGGGAAGACTCTGGTCTTATCTGTGACTTTGAGAAGGGGACTGGGTGTTTGCTGAGCCGGTGGTGCTAAGGAAGCAGAGGCCCTCTGGACTCAGAGGCTTCTGGGACCTGTCCTTGCCACCAGCTGTGTAGAAATAAAATCATCTCCCGTCTTCACTGCGTTCCAAGCGGCCACTGCCATCAGGGGCTTTGTGGAAGGCCAGCTCGTCAGACGGTCAGCCAGGTTTCCCGGGAGTGTCTTTACAGGCAGGAGAGGGCAGAGGCAGCTCTGTGAAGGCCAAATCCTCCTACAAGGCAAGCCCTGCCCTTCCAGCCTGTGTGGTTGCAAAGATGAAACTGGGGGAAACAGCTTCAAGCTGTTTCAAGCTGGGACCAAGCTACTTCTTGGTCTGGTATCTGCTTGCCAGAACAGCTCAGTAGGGTCGGAATTTGCGCTGGGCACGCATCAGTTCGATCCTCTGCTTGTCCTCCTCAAACTTCTTCCGCAGCTGTGCTAAGTCTGGGGGTAAGGGGACACAGCATAAGTATGTAGGAACTGCCACTATTCCACTAAAGCCACCCCCCCCATGTCCCCTATTCCCACTGCACCCTGGGTCAAGGTCAGGATCTTGCATGGAAACTGAAGTGAATGTTACAGCCGCTCTAGATAGCCAGGCTGAGATGGAAGAGAAGTCCAGAGAGAAAGCAGGCCCAAGGGCACCTTTCCCTAGATGTGGCCTTGGAGTAGGGGGCTCTAGAATTCAGATTAACCAAGTGACTTAAGTCAGAGAGGTGGCATCTAAGGAGGGAGGGTGGACATAGGCTGGCCAGATGACTTGCAGCTTGGGTCTAGACAGGGCAGGAGCGAGGGATGTGTGGGAGAGACAGCGAGGCAGGTGTCAGTGCCAACAACAGTGTCAGTGTGGGATCTGAAGGCAGCTGTTGAGTCCACACCACACTCAGCAGAGGATCAGACCAACAGAGAAAATGTCCTAGGAGCAGGATACTTATCGCAGCACAGAGACTGTACTCCCCCGTGGTACACTCAAGCAACCCTCCACAAGTAGCCCCACCCCTCAGGGCCCTCAGCACTCTGCAGTCTGATGGCATCTGATCCCCTGGCACTCTGGGGATCTGGAGGTGAAGCCCATATCCCAAGTGCTTCTGTCACTGGGCAAATGCCATCTGTGGGGAGCCTGTGACCCTGAACCCGTGGAGGATGTGACTGAGGCCACCCTGCTCCCTGCCCCCAGACATGTGGGGTGCCCTCCAGTGTGTCTTACGCTCCATCTTGGTCTCTCGGTGCTGCCAGGCATAGAAGTTGAGCAGCTCCTTGCGGGCTCGCTTCCGTTTCTCCTTCTCGAGAACACGCAGGCTGGCCGCTTCCGTCCGAGGGAGCACAGGCCTGCGGCCCCGGCGGGTCACCTTCACCCAGCCCTCCTCATCAGGGACTCCCTCCTCCTCCTTGGCCTTAGCCTCCTCCTGCATGGAAGAGGCCATTGGTGGGCAGGGCTCTGCAGCAGGAGGATGTTCCTGACTGGCTAGAGGCCCACTGTCTCCTCCCGTGGGCACACTGTCTGCTGGCCAGAGTGGGCCCCCACAGCAAGTGTTGGGGCATAGACCATTAGGGTCCACACCACCCAGCCAGGTAGCCCAGGTTTCAGCAAGCAAAACCAGGAGCCTGCATTCCTTGTGGAAATGGCCAGGCTGCCACCACGGTCCTCACACAGGCACCACACTACAACACAGAGCGCCTTGCCATGGCTACACAGGTGACACCCGGGAGCCCTTCGGAAGCCCCACCTCAGCTATCTTCTTGTCATAGGCCTCCATGAATGTGTCTACTTCGATCCTCAGGGCCTCGGGGTCCACCACAGAATCTTCGTAGTCACTGATCCACTCTGAGGGAGAGGGGGACAGGGTGTAATGTAGGCTACACTGGGAATGCATCACGTGCTGTTTGATCCCGGTGAAAGTGGACCAGATCGCCCAGCTGACGTGGGCCCTTGTTGCAAAGGACCCAGGTTCAGTTCCAAGCTTCAACATGGTGGCTCACAGCTGTCTACAGCTCCAGTGCCAGGGATCTACCCCTTCTGATTTCCTTGGACACCAGACACACATGTGGTGCTCATATAAGCATGCAGGCAAAACACTCACACTAAATAAACGCCTTAAAATTAAAAAAAACAAAAACAAAAAAAAACAAACCCAAATTCAATCATGAGACCCCCCCCCCCCCCGCGCCCCATCTCCTCCAAACCCCTCCTGTGCCAAACCAGCCTGGCTTCCTGGCTCTGAACCAGGGAAGAGGAGAAACAGCAAGCAGGCTAACGGCTTCCAGCAGATGGCACTATTTTTTATGCCATGGTATGAAAGTCAGGAGGAGCTTGCTGATGGAGGTGATCAACCAGGAGCTCCTACAGACTGCCTCACCTCCCCGACATTCTGTCGAGCACCCTCAGCCCTCCCTGATGCCGTGACCTTGGCCTGCTCTCAGCCAGGTCGCTCCAGCCACCTCTGCTGGGTGCTATGAGCACCCACTTGATGTTTTGCTGCTTGCTATCTGTCCTTGTCTTCACCTCTGCTGGCCAAATGCTTACCAAACACTCATTCAAAACCCAAACTACAGCTGTCACAGGACAGTCTCCAGGGGACATTCAGGCCCCACCCAGATACGACTGGCAAGCTGGGGTCCCCTCGAAGAGGCCCCCAGTGTCCAGGGATTTAGGGCCCAGGTTCATGTGCTAAGAAGATTCTAGTGGCAGCATGCTGGCCTAATGCCTCCTTGCCTGGTGCTGATGGCTCAGGCTATTTCTGATGAAATATTTCTCAGAAACAGCCCTGCCAGCCCAGGCCTTGAGGAAGAGGGGGACACAGCTTGTGGCATTCATAGATGCTGTCCCCAGAAAGTATCTCTCACCACCCCAAGGCCCGGGGAAGAAGCACTGGACAGAACCAGCAGTACTGACTGTGAATTCCGTTCTTCACAGGGTGGCTCTCTGTAGAAAGCAGCAATGGGCCCTTCAGGTTCAAAGCAGCTGACACTCCACTTGGCTTCTGGAACACCACATAAGCCACCTGAAAGCCCTGGAGGGAGAGAGACTGTGTAGAGCCTTCCCGCCTGTGGCACAGGGTCCCCACACCTGCCGGAACTGGGGGATGTGGTACCAGGCAGTGCCACATCCCAGACTGTGAGGGAGGGACAGCCATGCTCCTAGCTAGTCAATTGCTGCTGGGACACCTGTTCTAGCTCTTCCCAGAGAGGGACTCCTGAGGACTCAGTGAAAAGCAGGCTCACCCCAGGCTGGGGCAGGTCATAAACAGACAAGACACAAACTCAGGGTCAGTCAAGTACACATGGGGCACCTGGGGAGAGGGGACAGGAACAGGGGCTCCTGGAGCCAGGGCACTTGTCCGAGGAGGACCCTGCTGAAGTGGGAAATGAGTGCTGGGAGACTGCAGGGCAGAGAGGGAAAGAGGACGTTCGAGAATGTGGCACGTCCAAGAGAATCAGAAGCCATCGCTCTTACAACCCCTACATCACACATTACAGAGACTGCTATAGGGAGTGGTCTGTCTGAAAGCCTACTGCTGAGCCCACCCAGGCCCCAGCCCCTGCCCGGTGGAACCTGGTGTTACTGGGCAGCTTACCGGCACACGCTTGGGATGAAAGAACGGTGACTTTGGCTCCTTTGGGCTCTCGGCAAGGTCAGGCTTCTCCTGCAGCTCTACTGTCTTGATGGCGCCGCAGGAGGACAAACACTGACGCAGGCTATCCTACCAGGGCCGGAGGGAAGCAGGATGTGAACACTCACAGGCTTCTTGGAGCCTCCAACACTCATAACGACCCAGAGGACTTGGAGCCCAAACCTACAACACCCAGGGGGCCTAGATGCCCTAAGAGTGACCGGCTCCCACGGCAGTAGTAGGGCAGGTGTCCGGTAAGGACTCTCATATGACAGAGAAGTAATTAAGCCTTACCACCAAGTCTGTGTTAATCGCTGCAGTGTCACTCAGGAAGAGCAGGAGGAGATTTCTCAGGTCTGGGCCGATCACACAGATGTGCTCAGCCTTGGACAGGCACCGAGCGGACGGCTCAGCCCTTCTCTCCAACCTGCTGCCCAGGCTGGACTGAACTCAGTCTGGACCCAAAATGGGCCTTGAACATTTTTTTCTTTTTCTTTTCTTTTTCTTGGCATCAGGCAACATACCATCAATTTTTTTTTAAAAAAAGATTTATTTATTTAATATATGAGTGCTCTATCTGCATGTACACTTGCATGCCAGAAGAGGGCATTGGATCCCATTACAGATGGTTGTGAACCACCATGTGGTTGCTGGGAATTGAACTTAGGATCTCTGGTAGAGCAGCCACTGCCCTTACCTGCTGAGCTATCTCTCCAGCCCCAGCCTTGAAATTCTGATCTTCTTGTCCCCAAATCTGATTTATGTGGACCCAAGGACTGAACACAAGGCTCTCCACTGCACTACACCCCTAAGTGTTAACATTTCTCAATAAAATAACAATGATAATTCATCCCACCAGACATGGAGTTCTAGGCCAGCCTGGACTACACAATGACTTCTAGGATAGCCAGGGCTACTGTATTAGGAGACCAAGAAATAAAGAAAAAAAGGGGGTAGAGAGAATCATCTCAAACCTAGCAAATCATTTCTCTTGTGTAATTTACATAACAATGTAAGTCTGAGAAAGCAGAGAGCTGGCCTAGTATGGAAATGCCCTTGGCTCCATCACCAATACAGCAAATAAATAAACCTTTTTAAATTTTTTTGAGAATTTTTTTGGGTTTCTCTGTGTAGCCCTCACTGTCATGGAAGTCAATCTGTAGATCACTAGGCTGGCTCCAAACTCTTAAGACGCACTTGCCTCTGCTTCTGAGTGCTGGGATTAAAGCCGTGTGGTACAGCATGCATGTAATCCCAGAATCTGAGAGGTAAAGGCAGAATGGATCAAGGCCAGTCTCACATAGTGAGCAGGAAGCCGGCTCATGCTACAAGAGACCATGTCTGAAACAAAACTACAAATATAATGCTTTCCGTTAAAGAATAAGTATGTCTAGATTAGAACAGTAATTTTTGTTAGCTTGTCTTTTAAAAAAAACGAAAAACTAGCAAACAAACAAACAAAACAACGGTTGGAAGGACAATTTCCAAGCTAGGTGTGACCACTCATAATTGTAATGAGTCAAGACAGGGAGGGTGCCGAAGTACAGCAAGTTTGAGGCCAGCCTAGGCGATCCAGTGAGTTCCTGAACAGCCTAGGGAGAGTGAGACCCTGTCTAGACAGGGGTGGGGGGACCCATATTTTTATTCTGAAAGCCCCAGTCTTTCAACATCCTTCACTGAGGGTTTGCTGGCATTTCCATCTGACGGCCAGGATTCCATAGGGCCCATTCATAACCCACTGGTCTCCTACCAGACTCTTACCTGTGTGCAGTATGGGGGCACATTGAGGATGAAAAGGGTCCGATCGGGAGGCCATGTGGACTGCGTGCCTTGGCGAACTCTGTGCTGTCTCATGTAGAGGTAATGAGAAGCATGTTGCTTTTCTGAGAAGTTGACCGGAACAGCTAACAGAAGAAACAAATGCAGGAGAGTTTGGGGTACCCTATGCCACCCAAGTCCCATCTTTGTCCCTTTCTAGCTCCATCTGCCCGCCTGTTTGTCCATCCATCCACGGGAAGCTGTAGAGAAATGTACTCCTCGGATAATCACGGCAGGAGGCCGTGTGCTAGAGCCCAGGTTACAGAGTCGCGTTCTCGGGGTATCCGCGGTCAACCACCACCAGCCCCCATAGCATAGGCTACTCTGCTTGACATACCAACTCTCTTCCCTCCACCCATTCTTCATCTGGGGCTAACGTTTCCCGATCCCTCATGGCGACCTAGCCCCACCTTTCCAGTTAGTCTACACCAGTGGGATTCGAATCTCGGGACTGGGAGGGATACAGCTGCGGCCTTCACTTAGGAAGCGCTTGTTGAAGAACGAGACTCGAGCAGATCAGCGGGTAACTAGCTTCTGAGGACGACGACGAAGCAGCACGCAGGGCGCTAGGGCGTCAGGCGCCTCCTGGAGAAACCGTGCCCAAGCCCAAGGCCTCTCGGAGGAACGCCCGCGGAATCAGCACCTAGAGCCGGAGCGGCGGGGTTCCGCACCCCGACACCTGACGAGCTGCTGAGGCCTCTGCCACCCGCAAGCCACCTCCCCGCAAAGTGGTCAGTCCCTGACCCTCAGCTGCTCACCTGAATACCCGGGTGGGCTCGGTATACTCCCCTCGTGGTCGCCCGCCTTCTGCTTCCTCTTACGAGACACCATCTTGCCAACTGGGAGCGCAGAGACGGCTGGGAATTATAGTTCCGTCTTCCGGCGCGGCTGCGTTTCCACGACGACGGCGTCACGCCGGGCTCCGCCCTACCAGCCATAGGCCCGCCTCCCGGATCTTGCCCATTTAACCTTTCTTGACCAATTGGGAAGTAGAAGGAGGGTGGAGCAATGGCTGGAAAGTTAAGAGCACTTCCAAAGGAAACGGGTTCGCTTCCATTCACTTCAATTGTCTGTAACCCCCAGTTCCAGGGAGATCTGACGCCCTTTTCCGGCCTGTGTGGGTACAGTATATACGTTGTACACAGGCACACTCATAACACATAAACAAATTTTTAACAAAATAAATAGCATTCCGTTTGAATTGTGGTGCAACTGTGGGATTTTGAGCAGAGAGAGATGCCATGAACGTCAGTCTCTTTACTTGAGAGATCAAGGTTCTGACCAGCCTGGGTTTTAGACTGTAAACAAAGAGCCATGCTGCCAGGCCTTTGGCCAACATAGAGAACTTGCTCCCAAGCCTGACACCCTGAATTATATCCATGGAAGAAGAGAACTGTCTTCAGCAAGTTATCCTTTGACCTCCACATGCACTACATGGCATATGCCTCATGGCATGTGCTCTCTCCCAGAAGAAAAAGTGCTTTTAGACAGGATTTCACAAAGTAGCCTGAGCTGGCCCAAGGCTAGCTATGTACACTAGGCTGGGCTCAGTTTCACACAGAATCTGTCTGCCTCTTCCAGTGCTGAGATTAACAGTGGACAACACCACACACATCACCTATACTTGGCAGATGTTTCAATTTTTACAAATTGAAGTGAGTCCAAATAATTTTTCAGCTGGGCACCTCCTGGCTGAAGCAGGATACTTGTGTGTTCATCAGGGTTACCATTGCTGTGATGAAACACGACTAAAAGCAACTTGAGGAAGAAAGGTTTTATTTCCAGTTTATTTCCAGTTTCACATAACAGTTCATCAGAAGCAGTGAGGGTAGGAACTCAAGCAGGTCAGGAACCTGGAGGCAGGAGCTGATGGAGAAGTCATGGAGGGGTGCTGCTTGCTGACTTGCTCCTCGTAGCTTGCTCAGCCAGCTTTCTTACAGAACCCAGGACCACCAGCCCAGGGAGACCCTTACCCACAATGGGCTGGGCCTTCTCTCAGTTAATCACTTAAGAAGATGCCCTACAGCTGGAACTTAGAGACATTCTCTCAGTCGAGGTTCCCTCCTTTCAGATAACTAGCTTGTGTCAAGTTGACATAAAAGTAGGTGTGAGGCCTGGTTTGTAGGTACAAGGGCTGGTGTCATGCTCTGGAGAACTTAAAAACTCACAGGAATACTTTACAGTTTATAGGTGATCTATGGCACCAAGAAAGTAGTTATTTGTTGATGGGGATAGAATAGTGTTTGGGGAGGAACAGCTTGAGAAGCCTTATGCTTCAGCCCAGTCATGTGCTGAAAGAGGTTGTTAACTGTGAGGTGTAGGTAAAGATACCTCCAGCTCTGCACCCACAAGAGCACTCCCAGCTAGGAAAGAGATTTCCTGCTCGCAGAAAGCAACCGCCTAGAAGTTTACCAGCTTCCATACAGAAGCTTGCTACTGTGCTGGGAGGGGCCAGGATCACAGACCTATCGGTGTCATTCATGTGGTATGTGACACAGCTGGAGTGAGGCACGGTTTGTTACAGTGTAACTGTTATGGTGAAGCCTGGGTTGCATTAGAAGACTCCAAGATGGTAGAGATGCCAAATGCATGGATATTTGAAAGAAAACTACATGTGAGAAGTGGAACCAGCCAGGGAGTTGTTGCAGAGAGCAAAGCTGAAGGGGCAGGGCTATCTAAACTCTTGGAAACTGAAGTCTCCAGCACGGCATACGGAGCCACAGGGTTTGGTGTTTGTACTGCAGGGTTTTGGTCTTACTTTTGGCCCAATCTTCCCCCATTACTTTCCTCTCATTTGGAAGGAGAATGTGCATTGTGACATTGTATACTGGAAATACATAATCTTTGATCTTAAGAGGGTCAGTTAAGAATTTACTTGGAGGCCGGAGAGATGATGATTTGGTGGGTAAGATCATTGGGTGTTCTTCCAAAGGACCAGGGTGTGATTCCCAGCATCTACAAGGTAGCTGGCAACTATAACTCCAGTTCTCCAGGGGATCTGATGTTCTCTTCAGGCATTAAGTATGCCCACACACTTGTATACTTGTGCATGTACACACACACACACATACAGCCACACACACATACACACACACACACACACACACGCACACACATGTACAGACACATACACGGGGTAGAGGTGTGTGTGGGAGAACAGCCCAGAGCCAACAAGATGATGGCTCAGTAGGTAAAGGTGCTTACTCTTAAGCCTGATAAACTGAGTTTCAGTTTCAATTTCACGGAACCCATGTAGTGGAAGGAGAGAATGGGCTCCCTCAGGTTGACCCCTGACCACCACACATGGATCATGAAATGCACACATACCCAATAAATATAATAAAAGCAATGAAAAAAGACATTATAGCTCAAAGTTAGGAATAACAAATGTTTATTGAGAAATGGAAAGTAACAAGCCCCTCCATCCCACAATGCCTTTCTCCTGAACGAGACACAAAGAAGTAATGCAAGGGAGTGGGGGACATGAGGGTTGGCCCACCTTCTTTTCTGTTTCCCAAGATGACATTCTGAAATGCAGGAGGGGCAAACACCCCACTCCCCAAAGTACCACACGGCCAGGAGGGTGAGGATAACTCGGTTCAAGTGTGTCATCATAACATGCCTGACTCAAAAGAGCAGGTGAACAAGGCAGGGCCTCAGTCATCCCTTCTGTACACAAAGCAAAAGGCATGCCAACTGTTCCCAGTGGCAGAGAAGTTAGACTCTAATGTCTAGGGGTGTTCTCTTGGGCCAGGAGGGGCAAACACAGAGGAATGTCTTCCAGTTTTTGAGAAGAATTAAGTTTGTACCCATTTAGACGGGTTTAAGAGAAAGAGGCTTCTTTAGGAGTGGACACCCCAGATGTCACTCCTGGATTCCTTTGCTGGGCAACCTGAGAGCTGAAGGACTGATTCTGACTCAAACCAGCTGGGCATATCTAACTCAGGAAAGTAAGAGTGAGCTGAAGTTCTCTTTACTGGGCTAGCCTTGAATAGGTCACAGTCCCTCAGCATCCTCTACTTCCTCCACTTGTCCCTTTACAGCACACACTACTGTAATATGTGCCCTTAGGATCCTGCTCCACCTATGACAGCTTAGCATCTTCTCTTCCACTGACGGGACTACTGACCAGCTCTGGAACGCGGCTACCTGACACTCAGCACCTGCCTAAGTCCCACAGTTCCACACTGATGGTGTGGGAGCAGACTGTATAAAGTAACAGTCTCTACCCAGGCCGCTCATCACTGGGGTCACTTACACTAGCAGAGACAATGCCCTGGTGGTAGCTGCACTTTGGGCAACCCTGATTGCTGTTCTGTAGATAACCAAAGCCAAACCGAAAAGCAGAACCAGAACCAACATCTCTGATTCAATCAAATCACCCCAATCACCCCCATCCCCCCCACCCCCAAGTCCTCTGTGCTGCCGCGCGGGTAGAACCTGGCAAAAGGCTCAACCAATTTGGAGCTGGCACCTGCACCCAAATCAGGCTTTGATGTTGCCCTATCAGGTGAGAACCAAGACAGTAATAGGTACAGGTCCCTTCCTCACTCCTATATGGAAGTGGAGAGAACTGAGCCAGGGCCTTTGACACAACACTAAAAAGGGACCATGAACTCTGGGATGCCTTGTACACTGCCCAAAACAGCACAGGCAGCCAAGAGCTGGCAACACAGCCACCCTCCTGACCGTCATAGAGCCCTGCACATCAGCAGTCAGGCCTAAGATGACAGTGCTGAGAGCACAATAGTCAGTGACCTGATGCAGCCCCCAGCTGACTTAATGCCCACAGAATGGCAGCAGGTCCTATTCATTCCATTTTGTGTGAAAACTTCAACAGAAAAAAAAAACTCTTGAAAATAAAACATTAAAAAAAAGCAGTCTTTCCAACAGCTCCTGCACCCTGTGTCCCATGGGGCCCCAAGAAGGCCACCCAGGGAAACAGTGCACCATTTCTAGGGAAGCAATCAGCTAGGGGCCAAGGGTAGGGGGAGGCACACCAACAAACACAGCCTACCTTGGTGATGAATGGAGGAAAGAGGAAACATACTACAGAAATGTAACGCACAGAAGGGCAAGGTGTAGAACAACACAGAAAGGTGGGTCCCGTCCAGCGAGGAAGCTCTCCCTGGTACCTTGTCCCTTGTTCAGGGGGCTTCAGTCCAACGGCCCGTTGGTCTCAACTTTGCCTTGGGAAACAGAGCCGCCCTCCTCTGCCCTGTTTCTGGCTGTCTCGCTTCCCCTCCTCAAAGTTTGATTTTGAATTCTGTGGGTTGTGTGGTCACAGAGGCCCCCGAGGACTTGAAGAGTGCTCTGAGAATGGTGTCGGGGTCCACTTCGGCAGGTGGGTTGGAAGAGGTAGGATTGCCTCTCCGTGGCAGCTCACTCTCCTTCTTCACTGAGGGGCTGTCACTCAACCGGCTGTGAGAACAGAGAACCCAATCCCTGTCAGTTTCTCCCCAGGTGATGCTGGGTCCCCTGAGCATCTGCTGGGAGCTAGGCATGCAGCACAGTGCTCTCCACATCCTCTATCTGACTGTATCTTACTGGGAACTATTACTTTTCTTATTTACTGTTAAAAAAACCAAACCAAACCAAACCTAGCTACAGCCTGAAGAGTGCTCCAGTTTCACATCTGGAAACTCTGCATGTTCTTCTGGGTAGTCAAACAAAGTCACATATTACACAGTCAATTCCAGGGACGTGCAGTTACTTTTTACCATGAAGATGGCGGTCATACAAAGCGGATGTGAGAGCTTGCTCTCCACTTCCCTCAGAGGTGCTGGACACTGTCATATTAATCAATATGACACTGTAATCAAACCCTGGAGACAGTTTGAGACAAACCACTTGGTTCTAATTCAAGCATCCTGGCCAACCACTGAGCATCAGAAAAGAGGTGACTGCAGGGTAAAACAGCCAGGACTCTATCCCAGCCTGTGCCCTTAGTACTTACAGCAGGATGGGTTGGTCTGAGGTGATGACATTTCCATTCATGTGAAGGTTGCACTTCATAGGTTGCCCTGAAAACCAAAAATGAAAAGGCTCCATCAAGAGACCTGTTCCTCATCAGAGGACAAAGATCACCAACTCCATGACCAAGGGTCAAGTTCTACCACTGAAGCCAGGCAGAGTGGCCCAGCTCAGAAATCTAAGTATTGAGACTCAAGATTCCAAGTTTACTGGCAGCATGGGGTACCTAGTGCAGAACACACAGAAGCTATCTAGCAGATCTGGGGGTGCAGCCAATGGTTATTTTCTGAACACGCATCCTACGGAGCTGTGAAGTCTGACTTTCACCTTAGATCACACGGAATCTTTCACCTATTAGACCCCTAAACTCGATCTGTGGGAAGGTGATTGAGGTGTCTCTTCCCCAACTCCATGCTTAAACTGTTCATCCTTTGTAAAACACGTGATCACTAAGTATGGCATCCTATGTGATGAGAACAACAGGCTTGGTTAGGAAGTCCTCATCTATGCTAAACCAATGCTACTGCTGCCTCTGAAAATAAGTTTCTTTGCTGTAAAAAGAATATAGCCTCAAGTATTTATTTCATCAGAGCAACAGAAAGCACACTAACACATGTAGACACTAAGGAAACCCAAGAGTGTGAGGGATCCTTAGTAAGGAGACCAGGAAGCAAAAAGGCTAGAAGTTTGCTTTACAATGGAGAGGATGACTGTGGGGTGGGGAAGGACTAACACGTCTGCGGGGCACACAGTAGATGTGCACGCTATGAACCTGTAGGAAAAGGTTTGTCATGTAAGGCTGCCCTTTGCCATAAAGGAGCTGGTGCTATGAGACTGCACTGCCGCTGTGAGACACAACGTGCAGGGGAACAGAGCTACCCAGGAGAGCGTTTCTGTGTCCAAGGAAGGTCAGTATTAACTTGAAACAGTTTCTGAAGCAGATAAATTATAATGTGCACTGCAAACCCTTGAGCAACCACAAAGAGAACAACTCAATACACAGTGAACTCATTCAAGAAACCAAAAATCTGAGTACTAGTAATGTCCATGGGCAGGCCACCGATTCCTGCAACAGTACAGCTGGACTAAATCCACCCTGCTGATGCAGGCACAGCCCACCATGCTGCACTCTGCATTACAGTGTCTTCAGGGTTTATCCCACTTCCCCTCTCCAAACTGAAGGTTCTTAGCACCCCAAATCAAAGAGGCTAGCAGTGCTACTTTATGCAGGAGCAGTGTGCTCATTCTAAGTCTCCGCCATGTTTTGGTGAATCTGCTCTGCCTGGAGCTGGCTCAGGGTTATGACATCTGTCATGTGACACAGTAAGAAGCATCACAAGTGTGTGTTCTGGCTGCCCCACTAACCAGCTACCTGTCTCTCTCTGGCGTGCCGATTGCCCTGAAACACAACACTAAAATCAGACCAACCAATAACCCTATATAATGAGTTTGTTTAAGACAAGTTCTAATTTTATAGCCTAGGCTGTCCTGAAACTACGCAACTCAGGCTAGACTGTCTTAGACAGTGCTGACGCCTGAGCTCCATGATCAGCTATGATGACAGAGCTGTCACATGAGTTAGAGTTTCATGTCTAGTCAATGCTGTTAGTTAAAGGTAGAGTCAGAGCTGTAGCTCAGTGGGACGGAGTTTGCCTCGAATGTGTGAGGCCCTTGGTTTGATCCCTAGCACTGAAAAAAAAAGTACCACAAAATTAAGTTGCCCTAATGGTGCATGCTTGTAATCTCAGCCCTTGGGAGATTGAGACTGGAGTACTGCTTTGAGTTTGACACCAGGCTAAGCTACAGAGGGAGACCCTATTGTGTGCAAATACAACCACCCCCATCAAAAAAAAAAAAAAAAAAAAAAAAAGGGAAGGGTGGCCCACAAAGCGATCCATTTGCTACTGCACCAACAGCTATGGCATCACGGTAGCATGTTGCCTCAGCCCGAGTGCTTACGCTTACACTTAACCCACGTGCTGTCACTCTAGCCTTGTGAGTATATGAAGAACCAAGAATCCAGTTGGACAGTGGCACATGCCTTTAATCCCAGAAATTGGACGACAGAGGCCTGAGTTTGAGGCCAGCCTGGTCTACACACAGAGAGAGCCAGGGCTACACAGAGAAACCCTGTCTCAAAAATCAAAGACAAACAAAAAAGAATCCAATGATAGACCGAGCAAAGAATTGACATTTCTCTAGAAGGTACAAACATAGCAGATAAGCACATGAAAAAATGGTCAACACCATTAGCCAACAGGGAAATGCAAACCATCTTTGCTTTTCTCTCCTTCCTTGCTTCTAGGACAGAGCCCTGGTCCTCAGCAGGCCTCAGTACATTCATAACGAGCAAGCGGAAAAGGAGCATGGCCTAGAGCTCCCAACTGTGGAGCCTGAGAGAGAAATAGGAAGCAGTGTATTCACTGGCAGATCTCCCCCAGAAGCCAAGACTCCCGGCCTCTGAAAACGCTGGGTCCTAGCAAGCCCACCCACATAGAGGAAGAGGCTGTGGCACTCAGCTTTCCCAGCAAGACCCTTTAAGAGACTCATCCACGGAGATGCTCTACTCAGAGACTGCACATGGCTGCCTCTTCCTGTTACCCAGAAGCCCTAGGAGGATGAGTTCCCCAAGATGTCTTTGTACGAATCTCAGAGGATAGTTTACCCCAAAAGCTCACTGCTTTAAAACACAGAGGGGAGTACCCCCCAACCTACCATCCAGACAGCGGTTGTTGTACTTTTTATAAGCAGTGATGGCATCATCTTTCTTCACGAAGACAACTTCGGCTACCCCAGGATGGACCAGTCGAGCCCGTTTGAGAGCTCCACACACACAGAAAAGCTCCTGCAAAGGACAAGTGAGGTTGGGAGGGAAATACAGACTACTTGTCGCTCACACTCCCCAAGAACTGCACTGCAGCAGCACATCCGGGATTTCAGGGTAGGTCCTTGTCTGCTGGGATTCTTCGCTTGCAGTACGAGTGACCTCCCACAAAGTGCCATGCACCAAGTTCTCCTTGTGCAGTTCAACAGTGATAACAATTATGGAATTTCAGAGAGCTCCGTGTTAGAACTGGGCTTATCAAAGGGCTTCCAGAGAGCTCTGATATAGAATCACAAAAACCAACGGGTAAAGGCAGTGACAAACGCATCGTGGGGGAAAACTGCCGCAACCATGGATACTGGTATTAGTCTACTCTGGTGATTGACAGTCAAGGTTGCCTGAGGGAGGGGTTCCCAGGACATGGCATGGGACCAGGAGCACTAAAATCAGGAGGCTCCTAGCAAATTAGACACAGATGGCCAATGGGTGCTGCCTTCTTCTACTCTCAGGCTGTGGCCCCTCCTAGCTGGCTTCCTGCCACAGCCTTTGGGAAGCTGTGTGGCATTAACAACAAGTGTGAGCTACAGACCCGGTTTCAACCGAAATCATCTTCAAAGGGGTGCTCTGTACATGCTGTCTTCATACATAGTCACCACAGCTCAGTGACAAGGGAGGCAGAGGCCACAGAGGGTACACCATGTGAAGATGTATGAGAATGGCAAATCAGAACTTAAACCTGAGCCAGGAGTGGTGAGGCAGGCGGATCTCTGAGAGTTCAAGGTCAGCCAGATCTACAAAGTGAGTGCAGGACAGCAGGGTTCTGTGACACAGAGAAACACTATCTCGAAAAACCAAAACCAAAACCAAACCAAACTAAAACCCCTACCCTGAGCACGACCATCTTTTGAGCAACAGCAAATCATGAAACTGACATGGTCCTAGAAACTCATCCCACAGAAGCAGCCTGTGACTAAGTCAGGTGGCCCATGATGGTACTTACAACTATGTCTTCCTCTGTGACTCGAGGGTGTAGATTATTCACAGTCATCTTGGTACCTTCCAAGGGGCTAAGCACAGGCTGCCAGAGACAAGCATGAACGGTTTCAGAAAGTACCATGCACCCCCACAAAACTCACTCCAGACAACTGACCAGGAAGACACAGCAGAAACCCCATCCAGAGTTCATCCATCATACCAGCAATCCTGGACAGTAGAGACCAGGAGACTTCTGCTCCTTCCTAGAGGATACAGGCCCTTCAACCCAAGCTTCTGCATGGAATGCTATCCATGCTTCTAGACCCAGTCAGAGCAAATGGAGTAGGTTTAAATTCCTGAGAGGCCATCTCCTCATGGTTCTCAGTACTCTCTTCTGGGACTGTCATGCCACATAGTGTGATTTCTCTACAAGGGTCCTCACTGGCCAGCAAACTCACTAAAGACAAAGAGTCCAAGGTACCAGTTTATTCACTGCAGAAAGGGGCGGTAACATCTATGTCACAGAGCGTTCTGAGGACCCTCTAGGGTACACATAGCACACTGTCACCCAACACAAGCTGACACTTAGCTGTACCTTTCACCTTACCTCAGCAGGTGGCAGCTCTTTGGGAGGCTCCTCCTTGTTCACCAATGTCCGGGACATGTTGGTCAAGGCTTTGGTTCGAACAGAGGCTGGGAGAACAGGAGCAGTGTAGGCATCATTCTGGACCACTTTTGTGAGAGGGAGGGCCTTGGACATGGACAGCTTGGAACTACTCAGTCCAGTCTACATAAACAGGCAGAAAAGAGTCTGAGAAACCAGAGACAGAGGCCTCTGTCTGAAGAGCTAAAAACAAGCTAATGCAAGACCCCCAAAGCTTCAGTCCAAGCACAAAGAGTAGGACAGCTAGTACCAGAAATGCACACGAGGGAGGAGAAAAGCAAGAGAAAAGCACAGATGATGCAGTGACCAGAACCCTTGTTGGGAAACAAAAAAACCATAGATCATGAAATTCACTCAAGAGCCATGAAAGGAGCAAGGTAATTCCACCCTTCCCTCCTCCATTCACCCCCTGCCCCCTGCCTTACTTAGTTAGTAAACAACTTGTCCCAGACCCCACCCACCCACCCTTCCCAGGTAAACCTGGAGTTAACCAGGATCAATCAATTCCTTGCTGACATAGATATAGCCAGTCACCTTAAAGGCCAAGTTGTTCCTACTGCCCTTTTTCCTGCTTTTGATTTTTTGCTTTAAAAGGCCTGTGTGCTACCTGCTGAGGGTCTGGCCAGGGCTCTAATCGATTAGCCTGTGGTAAATAAACCTGCTTGACTTGTACCACATGGTCATCGTCACGGACGGGACCTGAGACTCAGCAGCCGCAGGCTCATTTACAGCTGGTCAGAAGGCCAGAAGCCTGAGGTCAAGCTCATTCCTCCAAAAGCCTCTACTGCGATGGAAGGATTATCAGCTGGCAGATGACTGAACACTCAACTCTCTTTTCATTTCTTTTTTTAATGATTAATTTTTCTTTTCTGTGCATTGGTGTTTTGTTTGCTTCTATCAGATCCCCTAGAACTGGGTGTACAGATGGATGTAAGCTGCCATGTGGCTGCTGGGAATTGAACCCAGGACCTCTTGAAGAGCAGCCAGTGCTCTTAACCTCTGAGCCATCTCTCCAGCCCCTAGGAACTCTTAGGAAGACACAGAACTCCTAGCTTTTGGTCTCTGACCTGGTAATGTAGAGGCACCATGCACAGTCATAGCCTCTGTAGCTCCCAGACTATAAGAACAGGCTGTAGAAACTTAGCATACACAGACCATCAGAATCGTCTAGAAAGATGAACGAACTAAAGCAGCAGGTGGTTTTACTGACTTAAGGTTTGCTGTCAACTGAACAGGAAGAAAGGAGGGATGCCATAGCGAGAGAAGTAGAGAGTATGCACAGGGTCAGTTCACCAGACTTCTGCTAGTCTGCCCGAAGCATCTTCCCCATGGCAGACTCCGCACTCTCAAGCCTCTTTCTGTGTCTCAGGAGCCAGGGAGCCATGGTGTCTAGCTCGACAGTTCCATGTCTTATTTAGAAACTGGGTAATGTTGAATGGCTCATCTACCCTCTATGTGCTGCTTCCTTAGTGTAAAAACAAACCCATGGCACTGAGAAGGAGCAGAAATCTTAAATGAATTACTATCAAGCACTGCTTTTCCAACTGGAGTTAGCAATGGACTCAGCCAGCAGACAGACAGGCAAGGCAGACTCAAACAGTCTAATGACTGGAAAGGCCTCTACCCTTTGTAAATAAATGAACTGGCATGGTTCAACCTCACAACCACTGTTAAGACCTTAATTAGTACCCAGGAGACTGCATCACAGTTGGGATCCTGGCCAGAGCTGAGTCTCTGCAGCAGGCCCTTCCTCAGGCTCCCAGACACTGGCTTCTCACTTCTCTGCGTGATGTCTGACCAGTACCCTTACTGATGCAGCCTAATTTTCTTGACTTCCTGGTAAACTTACGTTGCTTACAGTTTACCCAGCTGTTGTACTGTTACAGAAGCAGAAAATGGACTAGGACACAATTCCCTTCAAGTGACTCAAACCAGCTCCTGGGACTGCAGCTCTTCATGTCACTTGGCACTCCAGCTTAAAACCAAGGAGCTGCTTTCCGGTGGTGACGACCTCCCTACGAGAACATGCCTCTCGCAAAGGATCTCCTTCATCCCTCTCCAGAGGAGGAGAAGAGGAAACACAAGAAAAAGCGCCTGGTGCAGAGCCCCAATTCCTACTTTATGGATGTGAAATGCCCAGGATGCTATAAAATCACCACGGTCTTTAGCCATGCACAAACGGTAGTCTTGTGTGTTGGCTGCTCCACTGTCCTCTGTCAGCCTACAGGTGGAAAAGCAAGGCTGACAGAAGGATGCTCCTTCAGGAGGAAGCAGCACTGAAAGCCCCTGATTGAAGATGAGTGGGAACCTTCCCAATAAACACATTTTGGATTAAAAAAAAAAAAAAAAAAAAAAAAAAAAAAAAAACCAAACAAGGAGCTGGCTAGCTACAGCTCTAAAAAGCTTACAGCCCAAATCAATGAGAGGCCTGATTGTCCACAACCTCATCCATCTATTTATCTGATGTGCACAGTGCAGCAAGGGAAAGGAAAAAAAAATCACCATACCATGTGGTGAACAAGGCTGCCTGAGGCTGCAAACTTCATCTGCTTAGTAGGAACAGGTGCCGCAATGTCATCGTCTTCATCTAGGTCATACAAGTTCTGAGAAGAAAGAAACAGTAGCTGGGTTAAGGATGTCGCTCAGTGACCCCTAGCACCCTGAAATAAATCAATCACTTGGATAAATACTAAGACAGCATGCATGCCCTCAACGCACATCTGAACCAAGAGCAGAACAATGGCTTCTGAAATGAACAAGGACTTAGGAAGGAGTGTGACACACGACTGAGTACAGGGGTCGAGAGTCATATGACCCAGGTCTTCACAGGGGACTCCTCCCACAGAACCCAATAACAACTGCTAAGAACTACTTCTTAATATATATAGGAGCTCAGAAATTCCTTTTTGGTAAAACATCCATGTAGGCCAACTGGCCTGAAACTCAATCCTCCTGTCCCCAGCCTCCCAAGTACTTAACACATGGCCAGAAATACCTTTTTATAGGTAGTAAATGTATATTCAGAATCTCACAACATTTTATATTCAGTTAATGATACAGTCCGAGGATGGACTTCACTGTGAGACAACAAAGTATACGTACACTACTTACACAAACCTAGGTGGTCAGATGGTCCAGCCCACTACACAGCTAGTCTGGTAGATGCCTCTGTAGGCAGTTTATCACTGTCAAGTACAAGACTGTATATCAATTGGCTTGGAAAGTCATCTCAAAGTCTGCTCTGCTGGAGTCAACCTAAACCCTACAAAGAGTTTCATTCCAAAGATGTTCACAGCTTAGCATTTCTGGCAGGAAAAATGTCAAATTAGCAGACTGCCCGGATGTTACTATAAATTTGAAACAAATTCTGAAGAAAAAAAAAAAACATTGAAAATTGGGTGAGAACATAATCTCAATTTCAATCCTACCCAGGTATTAAACAAAAAGTAGCAAAAACAAATGAAAAGACAGGAAGACTGGAGGTGTGGGTCAGTGGTCCAGTACTTGTCCAGCACCATAAGGCCCTGTCCATACCCAGCACATCAAAACAACAAGCTTTTACTGGAGAAAAGCTCGGTATTAAGAGCACTTGCTGCTGTCTCAGGTCCCAGCACCCACATGAAAGGTGTAACTCCAGCTCTAGAGATCTTCTTCTGACTTCCACAGCAACAGGCATACATGTGGCACATAAACATACATGCAAACAAACACTGATACACTTTAAAAACAAACAAGGCTCGACAGGAAGCTCCAGCAGGACCTCAATAGTGCCTGCTTGGTGGACAGGCATGTGGGGGTGCTTTTCTCTATTAGGCACATACAATGTTTAAAATCGCTATTTGATTCTCCTGTCTTCTACTGCCCTTTCTGCCTTCCCTCTCTCAGTAACAAGTTTCTCCTAAGAGGCTGGAGTGTAGCTGCTTAGACAGTAAACCACAGAAGCCCTGGCTTCATCCATCAGCACAACGTACCAGGAAGGTGGAGGCAGGAGCATCAAATGATGTTCATAATGAAGTAGAAACCAGACTGACTACATGAGATCCTGTCTCAATAAAATTTCAGGGCTGGAGAGATGGCTCAGAGGTTAAAAGTACTGACTGTTCTTCCAGAGGTCCTGAGTTCAAGTCCCAGCAACCACATGGTGGCTCACAACCATCTGTAATGGGATCTGACTGTGACAGTGTAAAATATATATATATATATAAATATATAAAATAAATCTTTTTTTTTTTTTAAGTTTCTTTTTGAAGACAAAGTCCCCCTATGTAGCTATGTAGCTGAGGCTGTCCTAGACATTGTGACCCTCCTGGCTCCACCTCCCTGATTACACATACACCATGCTTGGATTAAGAAATTTCTTTCTTTTTCTAAAACAAGGTCTCATTTTGTAGCCCAGGCTGTCCTGAACTCACTATGTGGCCCAGGTAGGCCTCAAATTAACAAGCTCTGAGCCAACCTCCAAGTACTGAGCTTACAGGTATGAACCAGCATGTCTTCCTTCTAAGAAGCTTCTGCTTCCTTTTCTGCAACAGCATCTCACTATGTAGATCAGGCTAGCCTCAAACTTACAGAGTCACCTGCCTCCGCTCCCTGAGCTCTAGGATTAAATGTGTGTGCCATCACACCTAGCACAAATTTCTTCTTAAAACTCACAAACTCCAAATTGAAAACCTTCTGGTACTTTGAAATAGGTAGGAGCCCTAGGCCAGTCCTCAGTCGATCTACCCAAATAGACGTCACCAAAGCAAAAAGCATGCATTCATACTCACATGTGGGCACCACACACACTCATTCTACCTGTTTGGCCTGGTGGTTATTGACAACATTGATCCTCATTCCAGCAGGATGGGCATGAAATGGCACCATAGCCTTTTGCTGTGGAACCTAGAAATATTCAGTAGTCACAATCCATCCCAGAGGGTTCATGTGCACTCTAAGTAGTCAATGAATTTAAAATAGGTTGGTGTATACAGCTATCAGCAAAGGTCATGCAATAATGGACCTGAAGAGATCAATGAACCTGGCTCAGTCAACAACTGGTGCTTCCCTTCCCTGACAACAAAACTAATACAGTTAGCTTTGCAGTTTCCTCTCCTGGAGTGGAGGTTGTTTGGGGTAGCCAGGGCACTGGACAAGCAGTCAGATCTCCTGGGCTCCTACCGACCCTGGTCCTCCGACTAACTGGCTGATTGAGTAATGTCAGATGCACGCCTTCTCACTTCTTACATTTTCTTTTACAATGAAAAAGTAATTCTAAAGTTTGAGTGAAGAGTAAAACAGGGCTTGTTTACAACATGCTTTGTGATCTCCCAGATTTTTTCTCTACTTTGGTCTCACTTTGGTAAGTCAGTTCATTCTTGTGGACCTGTCCTTCGAAAGACAATACCCTGTGCTCCACAAGACTGTCTGTAATGTCCTTTATGCCTTTCTGAAGTCTGAACGTGCTGACCAAAACTTGGAACAACTGCATTTTTGTCATTCCCCAATTTTCCCAGCATACTTCTTCCCAGGTTTCTGAAAATGCTGGAGGGGAGCCACAACCTACCTGGATAGTTTTGGTGAGTTTCAGAGCAGGGGTCACAGTCCCAATGGGCGGGCTTGTGAACGTAGCAGGGGATCTCCTCTTCAAGCTGATCTTCTCCCGGGCATCAGCCACCTGGCGAGGCTTCTGGGGCACAGTGTTCTGCTGCTTTCGTGAGTTCAGCATCTCTCTGGCATCCTGTACTTTTCCTTTGATCCGAAACCGGGCATCTTTCTGCAAAAGCTTTTCCCGGGCATCTTTGACACCCAGCTTGAGCCGAGCATCTGAGAGGCCAATCTTCTGTCGGGCATCAAATTTCTGCTGGAAAGTGGCCGTTCGAGCTGGCTGGCTAAGAAGACTATGCTGGATCCCAACTCGAGATCGAACGCCTCCAATTCCTGGTCTGACACTGAGCCTGTAAACACATATTGAAACAGTAAATGGATCTGGGGCTTAATAGCAGCCCATGGAGGAAAGCTGGGAGACACTGAGCAAAAAGGTCATTGCTGAATTTCCAGAACCCTGCTGGCATCCAAATATACAGAAACATAAATACTTCTTTCTTGCCTCAGGTTTTAAACTTTGCATCATAAACAAAATTATGGAGAGCCTATCACCAGTTAAAACTGTTTGCTCCCTTGATCATTCTTTTAGTCAACCTTATATCTACCTTAGGGTATCTATAATTATGACTGCTTTCTGTGTGGAAGGGAAGGTAGACTTGGTGAAGCTGCCTCTTAAAACAAATGGTGATCCTATACAGGCAGGCACCTCTTAGCAGGACTAAGGAAGCCAACCTGTAGGTCTCAGCACGCAAAAGACTAACAGAATAAAGATAAAGGATGTACCAGCCATGCATGGCAATGCCTGTAATCAGAGCATCTGGGAGACTGAGGCAAGAAGACTGCTGAGTTTAAGGCTGGTCTGAGCTAGACTGCAAGACACAGCTGAAAGAAAGAAAGAAAGAAAGAAAGAAAGAAAGAAAGAAGGGAGGGAGGGAGGGAGGGAGGGAGGGAGGGAGGGAGGGAGGGAGGGAGGAGGGAAAGAAAGATTAAAATCAGAGTTCAGCTGAGTGGTTAAGACTGTTACTCTAGCAGTGAACATAAGTTCAGCTCCCAGGATTGGCATGGTGGCTGTGTGGTGGTTTGATAATGTTTGGCTCAGCGAGTGGCACTATTTAGGAGGTGTGGCCTTGTTGGAGGAAGTGTGTCCCTTTGGAGGTAGGGTTTGAGATCCTTCTCCTAGCTACCTGGAAGACAGACAGACAGACAGATAGACTTCTAGTTGCACTCTGATCAAAACGTAGAACTCTTGGCTCCTTCAGTACTGTGCCTGCCTAGATGTTACCATGTTTCCCACCTTGATGATAATGGACTGAACCTCTGAACCGGTAAGCCAGCCCCAATTAAATGTTGTCCTTTGTAAGAATTGCCATAGTTGGCCGGGCGGTGGTGGTGCACACCTTTAATCCCAGCACTTGGGAGGAGGCAGAGGCAGGAGGATCTCTGAGTCTGAGAGTTCGAGGCTAGCCTGGTCTACAGAGTGAGTTCCAGGACAGCCAGGTCTACACACAGAGAGACCCTGTCTCGAAAAAAACAAAAAAAACAAAAAAACCAAACAAACAAAAAGAATTGCCATAGTCATGGTGTCTCTTCACAGAAACGGAAACCATGATTAATAGCGTGGTCTACAACCATCAGTAACTTCAATTCCAGGGGATCCAATGCCCTATTCTGACCTCCAAAGGGCACACATGAGGTGCACTTATACACATTACATACGCTCATACAAAAAAGTACTCATATACATGAAACAAGTTAATCTTTAAAAAAAAAGCTATTCAGCAACAAAAAGTGTACAATTTCAGAATCTCCTAAAATTGGAAAGGGAGGCTGGAGAGATGGTGTAGTGGTTAAAAGCACTTGCTATTCTTCCAGATCCAAGTTTGGTTCCCAGCACCCACACAAGTTGGCCCACAACCAACTTCCTGCAACTCCAGCCAGAGAAAATACGATGCCTCTTTCTAGCCTCTTCACATACAAAGGCGCACGCACACACACACATACACATAAGAAATAAAACCAAAATTATTATTTTTAAAAATTAGAAATGAGTTGGGTGGTGGTGGTGTATGTGTTTAATCCCAGCACTTGGGAGGCAGAGGCAGGCAATTAGAGGCCTACACAATGAGGTCCAGAACAGAGAAATCCTGTCACAAACAAACAAACAAACAAACAAACAAAGGAATTAAACTCTATTAATCAGGCCCCATTCCTATGGTCTACAGTGGTTGGAGAGTCCACATCTGGCTCTGCTGAGTGAAGCACAGGAGTCTGCAGGTTTCTCTAGCCTATGTACTCAACCAGCAGGCCTCTTTCCATTCCAACCAATATAAGCAACCACTGCTATGACGGGTGTCCTTTCTCAATGTCTATGCTAGCATCTCCTTTCTCAGAAACCCTCCTTGATTCCCCAAGACGACTTTCCTTTGTGTCTGTTACACCTGCTAATTTCTTTGTTTTCTCTCCCCAACCCTGAGCTGGAAGAGGAGACAGTGGTTCATCTCTTTTCCAGGACCCAGTACTTTAAAAGTAGTACTGTGAGTTGGTTAAGCTCAGAAACTCTTGTGGTACATCTTGAATACAGAGCTGTGAGATCCCACCCCAGTTGTTGAAGCCAAACTCTAGGCATACCCAGGCTGCATTTTTAACTTGCACAGCTAAACCTGGAAAAGCTATGCTGCATGAACAAGGTTACCCTAACTATTTCCTATTCAGTACCTGAGCCTGCCAGGAGGTATCTCACACTAGGCAAGTCACCAGTCACAAGGACCCTCCTCCTACCAGACTCCCCCCTCAAGTCACTGGAGCAAAACTGCCCACCTGTTCCTCTGCTAAGGACTGTGCCCCAGTAATCTCAGCACTCAACAAGGAGCCAAGGTGGGAGGATTATAAATTTGATAGCCAGGGCTAGAGAAAAACCAATCTCAATAAAACCCCACAAACCACCTGGTTGTAGGGGAAAGAGTTACACTTCCTTAGTTCATACAAAAACTGGATGAGCGAGTTACTTACAAAATCAAGCAGAGTAACTTTAAATTGGAAGGTGGTACTTGTCTGGTTATTTTCTTACCCAAAGACTCAAGGAGATCAGGCTGAGAACAGAGTTCAGTGGTAGAGGGCTTGTCTAGCACGCATTATACTCTGGCTAAATCTCCAGCACAGTAGTGGAAAAAAAGGATTCAAGGGGATGGAGCCATTAGAGAAGCCAGTCAAAAGGAATGAGATTTGAGGTGTGGAGGGGGGCAGCACCCATGATTAGGGAGAATAAAACAGCTATGAAGCAGACAACATATATCCCATTCGATGGGGCTACCCCTGACTTAGGGGTCCACACCGTGGAAGTCACAGGCAATAGTGGGGTTACTTAAGAGAACCTAAAAACATACTGAAGGAGTCTTGCTGAGAATTGAGACTCTACCCTTATACAGGGTGCCCTTCTTTCTCCACTTCTGTTTCTCCACAGCTGTTGGTGATGTCCATTAAAAATAAAAACTGGCTATGGGTTCAGAATTGCTACTCAAGTCCTACTAATAAACTGAAGAAAATACAATATTTTTAAGATTTATCTATTTATTTAATGTATATGAGCACACTGTCCTTGACACACCAGAAGAGGGCATCAGATCTCATTACAGATGGTTGTGAGCCACCATGTGGTTGCTGGGAATGGAACTCAGGACCTTTGGAAGAGCATCCAGTGCTCTTAACCACTGAGCCATCTCTCCAGCCCCAAAAAATTTTTTTTAATTATTTATTTTATTTTATGTATAGGAGTACATTGTAGTTGCCTTCAGAAGAGGGCATTGGATCCCATTACAGATGGTTGTGAACCACTATGTGGTTGCTGGGAATTGAACTCAGGACCCCTGGAAGATCAGTCATTCTACTTAACCGCTGAGCCATCTCTTCAGCCCCTTGAAGAAAATATTTTAATCAACAATGACCAGCTAGATCTAAATGAAAGCAAAGCTAACAGAGAGCACCCGGGATTAAAATACCCACTTACTTACTGACCTCCTCCAAAGACACAGGCAATCAGATTACCAAAAGAAGAAGCAAAGGGTAAGCCTCCAGGCGCTTCAAACTGGAGAATAGCCTGCAGCCAATCAAACAATCAACATAGTCCTTCTGGAAAGGAAGGCTCAGGCATAGCCTGTGGGGTCATCACAAACAAGCGGAAGCTTAGTCATGATGCAGGCAGTCTGGGAACAGCAGCAGTCAAAGGGCAGTCTAGACAAGCAGTGTGTAGAAAAGCTAACTGTAGCTCTCAGCTGGCAAGTTCTCTGCCCATGCAGTTAAAGAGGCATCTTGCTTGCCCCGTTTCCCAAACTCAAGAACATTTTTTCACTCCTGTATCCCTACCCTCCACTACAGCCTCTCTGAACCCTGGTTCCCAAGATGGAGTAACCATCTTCCAAAGCACCCACAGCACTTATCACAATAACCTGCTTATAAGCCTGTGTCCCTCCCACAGCCTGGACTTTCTCAGGAGCATACCCTGTACCTCCTTACCTGTGTCAACCCTGTATCACAGGAAGGAAAGGCTCAAAGAACTTTCCAGAGGGTGATCACTGCCATTCACACACCCAAACTGAGGACACAGGAACTATCTATCTGGGTCTGGGTCTGACTTGGAAGCACCCTGACCAGGCCCCAGAAGTGCTGGGAGCTTTCACTCCTGGATCACAATGTCCTGGAGACTGCAGCAACCTCCCACGACTTGCTCGGGCTTTGACTCCCCTAAGTCTCAGAAGCACTAGAGGCCTCCTCCTAACAAGCAGGCTTTACATCTTTCCCTTAATCTGAGGGATGACTCAGGCAGTGGGTAAGACATTCTCCCAGTCCTGTGTGCCATTTCCTCCTTTTTTGTCTGCTTGGTGTTTGTTTTTTGTTCTATTGGTGTTCCTTGCTTTTTGAGACTTACAATCTAACCCAGATAGACAGAATCTACACTGGATTCTGTTGTTTCTACTGGGCCCCCAACTTTCCCTAACTGTACTTGGGACTTTGTTACCTTTGGTCTGCATTTGTTTTCTGCCCCACCAAGCTTGGATACTCTTGCTTTTATTTCCACTTTTCAGTTACCTGTTAGGCTTTTCAAGTTGTTTTTGTCCCATCTATAGACAAACAAACTGGCTTTGGAAATATAGGACATTGGGTATAGCCTTGAAGAGACTCAATGTCTTTTGAATATGAATAATACTGAAAAGTTGTCACAGGTTGTTTTAACTCACTTGAAAAGCTGGCTCTGGAGATGGCATTTGGTCTGCTTGGTTCAGACACAGGCCTATTTATCTCAACATTTCCTCCAAAGCCTCTGTCATAGGTCAGGCTGGCCCCAACTCCACAACAGGGAGGAGAACAAAACAGGTCAAGAAAAACAACATAATGTACTTACAAACAGCCAAAAGGTAAGCTATTTCCAACAGAGGCTACTGTTGATTATTTCACAGTATAAAAGTGTCTATAATAGGCCGGGCGGTGGTGGCGCACGCCTTTAATCCCAGCACTTGGGAGGCAGAGGCAGGTGGATTTCTGAGTTCGAGGCCAGCCTGGTCTACAGAGTGAGTTCCAGGATAGCCAGGGCTATACAGGGAAACCCTGTCTCAAAAAACCAAAAAAAAAAAAAAAGTGTCTATAATAAAACCAGCTAACATGATGCCCATACATGAGAAGGATAGAAGAGACTCTCTGTCCACAATCTCAATAACTCCAGCATTGTAGCTTCAATGGGGCTCCCTCAACTAAATTCTGTCAGATGATTTAAACATGAATTTATTTATTTATTTATTTATTTTTGGTTTTTCAAGACAGGTTTCTCTGCGTAGCCCTGGCTGTCCTGGAACTCACTCTGTAGACCAGGCTGGCCTCGAACTCAGAAATCCGCCTGCCTCTGCCTCCCAAGTGCTGGGATTAAAGGTGTGCGCCACCACCGCCCGGCTTAAACATGAATTTAATGATGATTACAATTTTAAAAAACCCTACATGCTATGTAAGTTATAAAGGCCGCCTTATGTTCTGTAAGATTCTACCTGAACACTTACAAGGCCTAATGGATTAACAAATGTATACGTGTGATATTGATTTATTGCTTTACTCTGTGTAGCTTGAATGCAACCTTGTTTTGTTATGGTGATGTTGCACAATGCCTTCTAAGCTAAACAACGGCCATGTTCAGAATTCCAACTGTACCAGCTTAAAACAGTTGGACTTGTTAAATGTTGATAGTCCTTCAAAAAAGAAAGACAAGGTCACTGGACTGTCACCTGAGTATCCAGTCACTCCTCCTAGCTGGTTATGCACAATTAGGTCTTTTTTGTTGTTGTTGTTGTTGTTTTTTCAAGACAAGGTTTCTCTGTGTAGCCCTGGCTGTCCTGGAACTCACTCTGTAGACCAGGCTGGGCAATTAGGTCTAATTATATAAGATTTCAAGGTTTTCTGGGTATATAGGCAAAAAACTAGAAATGGGACAAGGTCCACCTATGCAGCAATGAAAAAAATCTGAGTAAAGGCACCAACTATTGCCAACACCTCTTCTAGAAAATTTTCTTATGAGTGATAAGTGTGACTGTTACAGTTCATGATATATCATGGATATATAAAAGTTAAAATGACTAAATAATATAATTTTCTATAAAATTATTATATTATTATATTATTATTTATATTTATAATTATTATTATATTATTTCTATAAGATTATTATTATAATAATAATTTTCTAACTCTATGAATACTCCCCCCATGCTAGGTAACTTAAAACCTACAACAAAAGTTAGTAGTTAGAACATTCATGCATGTACAAACTCCTAAGGTTATAATGGTCTATTCATGTTAACAAAATCTGAGCCAAGCGGTGGTGGCGCACGCCTTTAATCCCAGCACTTGGGAGGCAGAGGCAGGCGGATTTCTGAGTTCGAGGCCAGCCTGGTCTACAGAGTGAGTTCCAGGACAGCCAGGGCTACACAGAAAAACCCTGTCTCGAAAAAACCAAAAAAAAAAAAAAAATGTAATTTTTAAGATAAACAGATAAAAATTATTAAATCCTTGTTTGTTTGGGTTTTTTTGTGACAGGGTTTCTCTGTGTAGCCCCAGCTGTCCTGAATCTGCTCTGTGGAACAGATTGGCCTCAAACTCAAGAGATCTGTCTGCTTCTTCTCCCAAGTACTGGGATTAAAGGCACATGCCATTATGCCTACCTTAAAATCCTAACTTAAAAGTTACTTATTATAAACTGTTAAAGGTAATTAAGACATGTAAGTTAAGGGTTAGTAACCTGATAAATGACCAGATTCTTTAAGGCATAAAGGACTATGTTTGAAGTCACACTAAGTACAAAACAAATGTAATTCAGTTAGAGACAAGCTTGGAGGGAGAGACTAATTTATTTTTCTCATATATAGTCTTCTGTATGTGTTGTCAAAGTTAAGCCTGAATCAAATAACTTAAAAACAAGTTTAAAGTTCTAGCTTATTTAATGTAAAATAATATTTTTTAACTAAAAACTTGGTTATGAGCCTTGTCTGGGTCCCTGGCCCCGCAGCAGTGGGGTTCTGTATTGATGTCTATGGCCCATGTTACCACCAACGGCCATATGGACACCCCTGGTCTGGGTTGTCCTGGTCTGGGTTGCCACCTAGGACTATTTTGATTTTCCAAGGTTGTGGAGAGCTGGCCCCGTCCCTCAACGGCTTTGGCACTCTGCTGGCCCCTGCCCCTCGCCTGGCCAGCACACTAGAGCTGGTCCTGATGATGTAGGTATAATGAGCCCCAAGGGCATGAGATGGGACAGTTCTGGAGAACTGATCCTGGTGGCATGATCAAAGGAGAGCTAGCTGGTTCATCAAGTCAGCTACCACCCAGGTCTAGATCCAGGGCTTTGAGTTGGCCCACCCTAACACCTATTCCGTTTACGCTGGAGCACGGGAAAGGGCTGGCCCTGCAGAAGCAAAGCTGCAGGACCTCCATGACACAGGGGACAACAGGATACCTGAAGAGTCCCAGGGAGGAGTCAGTATTAATAGTGTAGCAGAAGCCAGAGGCCTCTCGAAGCAGATCAATGACTCACTGCAATGAACATATGCAGGTAAAAGCATTTCACAGAAACATTTTTTATTCTTTTTTGTTTTTTTTGTTTTTGAGACAGGGTTTCTCTGTGTAGCCCTGGCTGTCCTGGAACTCACTCTGTAGACCAGGCTGGCCTCAAACTCAGAAATGCGAGTGCCTCTGCCTCCCAAGTGCTGGGATTAAAGGCGTGCACCACCACTGCCCGGCCTTCTTTTTTTTAATTTATTCTATTTTTGCTTTTCTTTGGAGGGGGGAGATTACAACGACAGAGGATAGATATGGAGGAACGGGGACTTGAGTGGGATTGGGGTGCATGATGTGAAACACTCACTCACTCTCTCTCTCTCTCTCTCTCTCTCTCTCACACACACACACACACACACACACACACCAATAAAAAGTTTAAAACAATGGCTGTAAAGATGAGTAAAATGGGCTACATTTTGAGTATACTTGCATGTAAGATGTCGGCAGGCCCAAATAGTTACCTTGGATGGAACACAACCTCACCAGAGTAAGATGCATGCTAGACTCATTACAGAATAAGAATGCATGGGAAAACAAGGCCCGCCAAAGTCTGCTGCTCGTCTCCAACTCTGTAGGCCAAACAAGAAAAAAGCCCTCCTTATCTGTAGTGAAGATGAATTACTCCTCACATCTCACCTGACAGGAGAATGACTTCTCTGCTTGGAGGATTTCAGAGTCTATGGCCACATCCTAAATGCCTCGGACAACAGAGGCAAATTGCTCTACCCTCAGTCTCCAGAACTGACAAATGAGGAGGCTGTGAACCGGGAAACCTGTATGTAAGCCTACCTCCTACTGGTATAGGACCTATATGCAATTTCATCTAGCCATGTCCTTTATCCTGGCTTTTAGTTCTTCCTTTTAACAAAAGCTGATTCCATGGTCCATACCCTAACCACTCAAGTTCCAAGATTAAAGGATGATGCCAGATACTCTGCCATCAAACTTACTTTTGGATATTTATTCTAACCAAGTGGTACCTTTGAAAACTTTGATAGACAATCCTATAAAAACGACAATAGACTTCTATTTCTCATTTAAATTGTCAACTCGATGCTGAATTTAGCATTAAATTAAACTTCTTCTTCAAAGTCTCTAGGTACTTTCCCTTATGCAGGAGTCTGATGTAATAAATTGCTAATTAAAGTTACCTTATTTTAATCTCAGCACTTGGGAGGCAGAGGCAGGTGGATTTCTGAGTTCAAGGCCAGCCTGGTCTACAGAGTGAGTTCCAGGACAGCCAGGGCTACACAGAGAAATCCTGTCTTGAAAAACCAAAACCAACCAACCAAACAAACAAGGTACCTTATCCTTCAACAAAACTCTGGTCCATAATCTGGCCAGTTGTACCAGATTTAACCTTACTAAACAAAATTGATGTTAATTTTGTCTCTTAATGCTCCCACAAGGTTGTCCAGTTGCTCTCTCTTGACTTTCTGGATCTTAGCCATCTGCTGAGTTTTACTAGCCCCTAGGATGGAGCCTCCTTTGAGGCACTTTAACCGTTTCCCTTTCTATACTGTCCCCGTTGTTAGAGAAATCTGCATTGTAAACCCCTAAAAACAGTTTGGGTGATCTCTGACGAGAGAGCCACCATCCAACCCATCCCTTTTTTTGCCTATACAGAACTACAACAGATGCACTGAAGTCTTTCCACATCAATCATCTTCTGTCTTAGCAGCTCTCAAAAACTTAAGAGAAATCTGAGATCAAGTTGACAAGCAAGTCCTATGGTTGCTGCAGGAGTCCATGACCAGTTCTGACTCCAGCTGAGGATGGAACTTGCACTCTCCTCCAAAAAATGATGCTGCTTCCACACCAAATTAGGCCTGATGTGAGATGGGGCGGGCCCAAAGACACACGGAGCACACAACCCTTCAACCACGAGCTTTCTCATGGGCTCTTAGTTCCCTCCCACCCTGCATCCTCCCCTTCTCATCCTCACAGTCACATTTTTTTTACCCTGTCTTTGAAGTGTTTACCCTTCCATGTAAGCCCTGCTTTCCCAATGGCTCTCACCCTACAAGTGATGGGCCTCCAACTGGTATAACACAGCCAGCTGACCAACAAGATGAAGGAAGACCTGAGCCTGGTACAACAAAGCATCATCACCCTACAAAATCAAAGATTTCCTGGCTGCAATGGTCTTCCAAAAACCACAGAGGACTGCACTTAAAGACTGCCAAAAGGGAGGCATAGTCTGTGCCTTCCTAAGAGAAAAATGTTTTCATACAAACCAATCTGGCCCAATAGAGAAAACACTAAACAACTGTTAGAAAGAACCAAACACAGAGAAAGGAAGGACTGCTTGGGGACCGTGGATTAGCCCCCTTGGCAGCCCAATCACCGTGACTGTGCTAACTTTGTGTTTGTGACTGTGCTAACTGTGTGTCTACTTTACTCTTTGGTCCCTGCTCTTGCAGCTGTCTCACTAATCTTCTACAACAAACACTACAAGCTTTCGCCTCCCAGAAGGTCACAGAATTCTACATGGTGGAAAACTACCAGCTACTATCCCACCTAGAAGGAACTTCAACACCCCCCCCACACACACACACACACACTGAGACTGTCACACAGCCCCCAGCTGGAAGAAGCCTCCATGATACTATATAACCCCTACCCCCTTTTTTACTCTTCCAGAGTTTATGTAATAGCCTCGGGTTATAAAGTGAGTTAGGCTATAAGGAGCTCTAACCCCTAGCCATAAAGAACGGTTCAGGAGTCTAATTTCTTGAGTTCTTTGTATATATTGGGTATTAGCCCTCTATCAGATGTAGGATTGGTAAAGATCTTTTCCCAATCTGTTGGTTGTCGTTTTGTCCTATTGACAGTGTCCTTTGCCTTACAGAAGCTTTGCAATTTTATGAAGTCCTATTTGTCAATTCTTTATCTTAGAGCATAAGCCATTGGTGTTCTATTCAGGAACTTTTCCCCTGTGCCTAGGTATTCAAGGGTCTTCCCCACCTTCTCTTCTATTAGTTTCAGTGTATCTGGTTTTATGTGAAGGTCCTTTATCCACTTGGACTTGAGCTTTGAACAAGGAAGACCAAAGTGTGGGTGCTTTGGCCCTTCTTAGAAGGGGTAACAAAATACTCATGGGAGCAAATAATGGAGACAAAGCATGGGACAGAAACTGAAGGAGGGGCCGTCCAGAAACTGTTCCACCTGGGTATCCATCCCTTGTGTATTCACCAAAGGTAGACACTGATGTGGATGCCAGGAAGTGCATGCTGACAGGAGACTGATATAGTTGTCTCCTTAGAGGTCTGCCAGAGCCTGATATATACAGAGGCGGAAGCTCACAGCTAACCATTGAGCTGATCACGGGGTTCCCAATGGAGGAGTGAAAGAGAAGACTGAAGGAGGGTTTGCGGCCCCATGAGGAGAGCAATAATACCAACCAACCAGAGTTCCCAGGGCCTAAACCACCAGCCTAGAAGCACATAGGGAAGGACCTATGGCCCCAGCTGTATATGTAGGGGAGGATGACAGTGTCAGCCATAGGTGGGTGAGGAAGTCCTTGGTCTAGTGAAGGCCGGACACCCCAGTGTGGGGGAAATTGTGGGTGGGGAGGTGAGAGTGGGAGGGTGGGTGGGGGCATATCCTCATAGAAGCAGGAAGAGGGGGGATGGGATAGGAGGTTCATGGGGAGGGGGGAAGGGGATTATGTCTGAAATGTAAATAAAATATCCAATAGAAAAATAGGTTGAAAAAAAAAAAAAAGAACTGTTTGGCTCCGGCCTCACTAGTTTGCTCCACAGGCAGAGGCCACACGCCCAGTATAAAAACTCAACTTTCTGATACCTGCCCATGTATGTGTGCATGTCCCCATTCTCTTTAAATGTGTTGTTCAGCTTTCATCCCTCAAGAAGGTTGTGTATCTTCACTGCTCCAAGAAAGTAGCCTTAGCCTGTGGAGATCATCTGTCTGTTTCTCTGCCTCATGTCTCAAACAAACAAAGGGAATCTGGTGACATTCTAGACACCATAATATCAATATTGCTTTCAAAAGTTATGTTATCTGTTTTGTTTCATCAATCATTTAAGCAATAAAAGATTACTGTCAAGAAAAGAGGGAAGGGCTAGAGAGAGACTGGCTAAGAGCCCTTGCCGCTCTTGCGAGAGCATGAGTTTAGTTCCCAGCACCCACTTCTGGCAGCTGACAAGTATCTATGATCCAAGTTCCAGGGGATCTGATGTCCCCTTCTCCACCAGGAATGCATGTACATACAGGTAAATAACCAAAAACATCAAGTAAAAAAAAATGTTTTTTGAGACAGTCTCGGTATAGCTCTGCCTATCCTGGAACTCACTATGTAGATCAGGCTGGCCTCAAACTCACAGAGATCAATCTGCCCCTGCTTCCTAGTGCTGGAAAAAGGTGGCTAGGCAAATCTTTAACATCAAGCAAACCACCAAACCATACACCACAAGCTTGTAAATAGGGTTACTGTAATTTTCAAGGAGATTCCCCTAACCCTAGGCACTACTGGTGAAACATAGACCTGAATGTCCCTCTATTTAAAACACCAACAAAGAGCCATTATTAATGTTTTCAAAGTAAGGATGGCTACTGTCCCAAGGTGGAGCGACATCGTAGGGTTCTAGCCTTACTCACGGGCAGAGCACACTCTCCTACTAGTAGATCAGGATGAGAATGCATATGAAGAACACCGGACAAAAGTGCTCAGCTGGCCACAGAAGTCACCAAGACGACCTGGATTGACGTTTTAATCTACAGTAATGGCTTGCTTGGTGACAGGGATATACTGAGAAATACAGGACAGTAATGAAAACAGCTCAGCCCGGCCATGTCAACATAACCCTAGAGGCCACCATCATGCATGCTGCTTGTCAGCTGCACACCTAGGGTGCTGCGTGGAGAGGAGGGTCTGGCAGTTAGAGACATAGGCGCTACTCCCCAGGAGCAGTGACTTTGCAATTTGATGCATTCATTCCCTGGTTACACGCATTCTTTCAACTCCTTTCACAGTTTTGGGAGCTTCTGTGCCCCAGCTTTTTATAATCACATCTCCTCTTTCTGCATGAAAAGACAGCTATTCATCCCAGCAGGCAGCAGCGCTGGTTACAAGACAGGCATTAGTCATCAGGAATTCTTCAAATAAACACTCCAGCTAAGGGGCAGGCTTCCTAAAACAGTCAATTATGTTACCAGCCCCAGAACTGTAGAAGACTAACAAAGCCTTCCCCTAGGGGGTGGGGGGTCCTAGTCTCAATCACCCCATCTCTAAGCCTGCAGCCTCACATCCCATTTTAGGGACTACTTAGTTTCCTAAATACATTCTGCATGTTTGTCTTTGGGAAGGTAAGGGATGGTGCCTTGAGCAGGATTCTTTTTTTCTTTTTTCTGTATACAATGTTCTGTCTATATGTATGTTTGCAGGCCAGAAGAGGGCACCAGACCACATTACAGATGATTGTGAGCCACCATGTGGTTGCTCTGAATTGAACTCAGGACCTCTGGAAGAGCAGACAGTGCCCTCAACAGCTAAGCCATCTCTCTCTGACTCTCAGCTGCCCCACCTTGGAAAAGATCATCAGCAGTGCAACTCTGCAAGTAGTGCCCCCAGCTACTCCTTGAGATCCTGGAAAGGGAGACTGTAGACCAAATGAAAGGCAGATGTCCAGTGGACCCTTCCTACTCCTGTTCTCCAACTAGAAGCTGGCAAACACCGAGGCTGTGTAAGGAGCAGGAATGCATTGCCTTTCTGGTTCTGTGGAAGACAGAGCCAAGGCCAGCTCCAGATGTTAGATACAAAAGAGGCTCAAGAAGGTAGCCCTGAGTTATTTTTAAACACACAATGGGGAATATGATAATGTGTGTATTGACATCATTTAAAAAAAAAAAAAAACTATTGACCTGTATTATGTGTATGGCCATGTATGTACCACAGCACAAGTGTAGAGCTCAAAGGACAACTTTCAGGAGTTCAGGATGGAACTTGGGTTGTCAGGCTTGGTGACACAGGCTCTTTAACCTGCTGATCTCTTACCTGTCCTGAGGTCACTTGGGGGCAGGGGTTGTTGTTGTTTTTGAAGATTTTGTTTATCTTTTATTTTATGGGTTTGTCTGAATGTATGTCTGGGTACCAAGTGTACATATTGCCCAGAGAAGCCAAAAGAGGATGTCAGACCCCTAGAGACTAGAGGTATAGAACTGTACACTGCTATGTGGGTGCTGGGAATCAAACCCAGGCCCACTGGAAGAGCTACAGCCAGTGCTCTTAACCACTGACCCGGCACTGAGATAATTTTTATACAGAGAAAACAAATACAGTTTAACCCAAATTAGTAATAAAGACAAGACATTCCTTTACTGAAAACTTCTCAACCCCCCTTGCTTTTTGTGTTTAAGGCCACATTTCCTTCAGCTTATCTCAACAAGGAGTAATACTGGGGCCAGGTCTAGACGGTAGGTCTGAACCTAAATCCACTTTCCTCCACCCACGTCAGCTCCAAAGACTCCTCAAATGGGTCATGAAGCTCAGCTGATCAACTCTGGCATCCCTAACTAGACCAGCAGTGTTCCCAAGAACTAGACCAATCAATTAGAGAGAAGGACTGCCTCAACTAATCTCACATCTAAGGCGGAAGTCAACAGGGGCACAGCCTGTACCTGTACTACAGCTGATGCCCAGCATAGGTCCTTCACATCTAAAATCACAAGAGACAGTGTGGGTAGGACAGCAGGATCTCATCAAGAGACACACCAAGTCTCACTCAAACCATTCTTCCCATTCTACAAACACCCATTTATCAAAGTGTCTTTCACGATTAACAGGGGGCCCCGGTAATACTGACTGCTCTGGAAGACATCAGCTCCACAAATGCAGTCCGTGCTGGGCTCTCCAACCTGGGCTAAACTACACACAGGCTTTTGCTCCCAGACTGGTGCTGCCCTTGGACTGCAAACCCCCTCCTCAGGTCCTAACTGTACATGGTGTGCCTTGGGGTGTGCAGAGTCTTGTGGTAAGCAGTGAAGAGAGCTTAGTAGGCAGGTAGCCTAAGAAGGCTGTTTTCCCTAGCAGAGACTCTGGCTTCTGCCATATCTACCAGGAGGAAAATGGCTGCCCCAGGAGCCACACACTCTAAATCACTAACACAAAACCCAAATTGCCAGAACAGTGAGTGATTCCTTCTAGAAAGCACTAAAGAAAGTATTTACTATGGGAAATGACATTTCCTTACTGAAACTGCTCAGACTCTTCACAGATTTGACATGGAGCCCCAATCCAGTATTTGTTGACTGCAAGTAAAATGGAATTTCAGGAAGTTTTAACCCTTGCACTGCCTTCAAGTCTTCCAGAATTCTCCAATCCCAATCCAATCTTCACATAAAAGCAAAATTTTCACACTAAAAAATCACATCATTTTTCTTTAAGTCTTCAACAGTGACAGCAAAGAATGCCACTACCTAGGAAACCCTTGTCCTGGTGAAAGAGGCGGTGTTCTATACATGTGGAAAGAGAAGGGGTAGTTAAGCATCTGGAAAGGTGAGGCAGAACTAAACGCTAGCCATCTGACAACATAGCCTTCTTACCTAGTCTTTCCCCATGCAGTTTCCGGCTTCTCTTCCTGTAAGGAAAGCTCCACGACACTCCCATCACTTTCTCTGAACAATTACTTCAAGGCACATTTTTGGTTTTCCGGACAGAGTCTCTGTAGCTCATGCTGGGCCACAGGCCTCCGACCTCAGCCTCCCTGGTGCTGAGAGCACAGCCATGCTCTCCCACCATCAGTTCCAACAAGGTACAAACTTTAAAAAAGTATGGTTTGGATCTAGAATGAAGAATTGGTTTCTAGATGGTGGTTCTATTTTGGGTTGGAGTGGGGGTGGATTGGGTTGTCTATGTAGCTCTAGCTGTTCTGGAACTGTCTATGTAGACTAAGCAGGCCTTGAACTCAGAGAGATCCAACCGCTTCTGCCTCCAAGTGCTGAGACTTAGGGTGTGCGGCACCATGCCTGACTTGATGGTGCTGTTAAGAAGTGACAGAATAATGAAGGATTAACCCTACCAACGGGTTACTCTACTCATGAGTTCACAGCTAAATGGGATATCATTTAGCTACAAGGCCTACAAGCAGGAAGTAGGGCACTTCCTTTGTAAGGATGTATTCTTGTCCTTTTACTTCTCCACTCAGTCACCTCAAACCATGATCCCTTTAGTTGACTAGCTCAAGCAACGTCACAGCTAACAAACACAGCCTCTCACACACAAGCAGTTCTCTGAACAACATGCTAAGACACCATTACAAGAACACTAAGAGGCAGGGGGGATGTGTGTGTGGCTGGTTCACAACCTGCTCTCCATGAAGATGCATACATCTCCTCCTCCCTGTAGCTGTCCCACTGCTTCATATAAGATTGCACATCCCAAGACAAACCAAGCATCAGGAACTGAGGGGAAACATCTAACAACAGAACCTGGAAACAGTTAACAACCTGTAAGGCCTGGACAGGTTCAAGTATGTTGAACAAATCAGAACCAACTCCACACCATTTACCTGAGTGAAGATCTATGAGAGTTGTATTCATGGACAACAGCTGAGAAAACAGCGGAGCGGTGTTAATAAAATGAATGGGTCCCATATTTTGTGTTCGCCTAGACTAGCAATTCTCAACCCTTGGATAGAAAGAGATCACTCTGGGGTTGAAGGACACTTTCACAGGGGTCACCTAAGACCACTGGGAACCAGATTCACTGTGACTCATAGCACTATGGAAATTAGTTATGAAGTAGCAAAGAAAATAACTATACAGATGGGGTCACTGCAGCATGAGGTCACAGCATTAGGAAGACTGAGACCAGCCGGGCAGTGGTTGCGCACACCTTTAATCCCAGCACCCAGCACTTGGGAGGCAGAGGCAGGCGAATTTCTGAGTTCGAGGCCAGCCTGGTCTACAGAGTGAGTTCCAGGACAGCCAGGGCTACACAGAGAAACCCTGGCGGGGGGGGGGGGGGCCAAGGAAGGTTGAGACCCACTGGTCTAAATGGTTCTCAGCTTTCCACGATCAACAGCCACATCCACCTTGGTCTAAATGGTTCTCAGCTTTCCATGATCAACAGTCACATCCACCTTGGAATCGCTTTTGGAAATGTCCATGACCCTCCCTCAGTGCAGACTTATGAACCAATGTAACTGATGTCTATGCAGGCTTAACATGAAATTAACCATGAAGAAGTGTACATAAAATAACGTCATGTAGTGCCTGAAACACATTGCTGACCTCTGCAAGAAAGCATGTTACTAGGCCACCCCGAACTCTTCACTAATGTGACCTCCTCCCCAGCACTGATATAATTGGTTTTGTCTTTAAAAACAAAGTACTCCTTAGCAGGGTCACAAACTACCTACTCTTGGCCTGGCCATTAATAAAAGGTCTCAAAACTTTTAAACAGCTTCATCATCGTGCCTGTCAATCTCTCAAGGATCATCTCATGACACAGAAGACAGGTGACAATACAAGCTGGTGAGCTGGGTGGAGACAGGAGCGGGACTGAGATTGGAGGGGAGTTTCCATATGGGAGACAACAGTGTTTACTAGACACAGACATAAGGAAGGACTGGCATAGCTGTGCACATCAGTGTCTGGGAAACCAGTTCCTAACATCTACAGCAGCGCAGCTAAGTGCTGGCTGACTACTGGCTGACTTTTATAAATTTGCAATGTGAAAAAGTGATAAGCTAGAAGTGGCTACCGATGGTTAAGAGTCTGTTGAGTCTGGATGTCTCACTTAAGACTCCAGGGCATATACATCAGTGAATGCCAACACACCCTCTTGGAACTGTTTTTCTGTCTTTGCCCAAGGCCAACTCAGCCAACAGGGGCACTCTGTGGCTTTGGGAAACGTCTTTTTCTCTGGCTGCCGCGTTCCCGTTTGTGAAATGGGTATAAGATAAACAACACCGGAGTGGCCAGAATCGCCAGCAGCGCCAGCAACTCAAGAGACTGAGGCAGGAGGATCGAATGAGATTGGGAGTTTGAAACCAGCCTGGACAACATGGAGGAAGCCAGCTTCTCAAACAGAAACAAACTCTCCTGTCATCTCAGCACTTGAGAAACGGGAGGAGGAGGAGGATGCTGGCGTTTAAGAGCAGCCTCAGAGAGAGAGCGAGTTCGAGGCCTGCTCCGGCTAGGTGAAAGTCCGTCTCAAGAAAACAAACCAACGAAAAACCATTACAGACATAGTGAAAGGAACAAGGCACTTCGCATATGAAAAAGTTCTTAGGTTAAACTGGGTCGGGCTAATCACAATGACATGATAGAACCAGTAGGATTGGCCATATACAGCTCTGGGCTGGGGAGGTCTCCTTCGCTCAACTTCCGCCCTATTAACTAACGCCAAGGGCCTAAAGGCCGAGCAGAGACTGCGCCACCGTGATCCCCCGGCCCCAGTCCCCCAGGAGCAAAGCCCGGGCCTGCCCAGCCCTCGGCTCGCCTGCGACCGGGCCTCCCGGGCCCAGCAGCCAGTGGACTGGCTAGCGGCTTGGCCCGAGCGGCCCGACCAATAAGAAGCGCGGTGGACGCAGGGGGCGGGCGCAAGCGGCGTCGCACCCCAGGCTGTTCCCTCCTCCGTCCCTAAACCCTAAGAAGCAGCGAGACCCACGAGCCTCGAATAAAGGAAAACGCCGCTCACCGTCCCTTGGTCGCCGTTCCGCGCTTCCGGATGAGCTCGTCCAGCGAGATATCGGCCATCTTGCGCCGCCAGTCTAGCGGAGAGCGGATGAAAGACTGTCTGCAGCGAGCCCGCCCCTCAGCCGGAGTTATGAACAGCTTCCGACACCTGGCCGACCAACTCTCGCGACAGCTCAAACGAAGCTCGAAACGGAAGGGGTGGAGCTTCTTCCCGTGAGCCTTTGCGGCGCCTGCTTCTAATTTGCATGTAGTAGTCCGGAGCTTTATGTACTCTTTTTTCCCCCCTCCTCCTTTTGCAAATGAGGAGTTAAAGTGACACAAATCATAAACCACTAAAAGAACTATCAAGAAGATAAATCTGTTAGTCAAACAGACGCTCGACCACTCACCATACTTAAAATAAGAATATAATTTCTTACCCTTGAGGAACGTAGACTTCGTCCTCATGCCTTAAACTTATGAGTAAGGAAAATAACGATTCGGGGTGACGCCCGAGTCCTCACTGCTTATGTGAGACGAATTTTTGAACGGGTAAAGGTTACTATCTAAGGCGACCCGCCTACTTTGCGGGATGCCTAGGTAACGTGATCTGCCCGACCCCTAATAAGATTGAAGGACAGAACAATTAGCGACTACTTTAAGCAGATTCTCGGGATTGTTATGCTAACGAGGCAAAGAAAGGTAGTTGAGAGGGTAAGTTTGACTGATTTGTGCGTTGTCTGTGGGGTGTTTTTTCATCGATGAATGAGGCAGAACTTTCAGAAGCTGGCCAGTTGCGCGATATTTGTGGAACACACAGACCTGGGGGTATGTAACTCAGATGTGGAGCACAAACTCCAGCACCACAAAATCACGAAAGCTTCCTAACAAAAAAAAAAAAAAAAAAAAATCTGATACAGGAGCTGGACAAATTACTGAGAGCACTTGCTGATATTGCAAAGGACTTGGGTTTGGTTCCCAGCACCCTCATGGAAGTTCACATGTAACTCCAGTGCCAGCAGATTCAATGCCTTCTTGACCTCCCAAGGTATTGCTTGCATATGTGTGTATATATATATTATATATATATATTATATTCACACATTATACATATATATATATACACACACAGGCAAAACACTCATACACATAAAAATAGCTTTTTTTTTCTTTCAGAAATAAAAGCATAATGCTCTTGGGTCAGTTTCTCATGTTCCCTTGAAAATGTACATGTTATGAAAGGAAGGCCTTACTAAGAGAAAAGAACTAGTTTCCCATAAGAATATTTACAAGCTTGACTCAAGAATCCCAGGCTGCTAGTTTGAAATGCCCTATGACTGAAGTCTTGGCAAAGCTGGAACTTTGCTCAACTTGGACTGTCCCCATTCTCAGGACAAAGACTCCACAACTGGAACCCCTTTCCCTGCTGCCAGGGGTTGGACTACAGGTCCACTGCTCAGTCAGCCATTAAAAAACAATTAAAAAAAAAGAAAAAGGCATCGAGATTCAATGGAAAGCTAGGCAGGATCCAGGAAAGCCCTAGGGTTCAGCACTGCATCTGATACTGGAGAAAGCATCCTGGTCCTGATAGCAGAACTAGGAGTGGGTCTAGAGTTGTCCTCTTACTTTAAGTAGAGACCACCAGCACACAACACACACACACACCAGCATACAGCAGGCACGCACGCACGCACGCACGCACGCACTCACTCCCCTCTACCTCTAGGTACACAAGAGGAAGAGAATCCCAGAGTGGGCAAAGGGATAGCTGCAGGTTTAGCCTCAGTCCTGGGGCCAGTTGAGTTATGCAGAATACAGGAACAGGCCAGAGGGGTCTTGCCTATAAGGCCTTGACTCCTCCTGACAGTGAAGCTGTTAAAATATGTTTTCCTCCAGTACATGGGACTATAAAGAAATCATCTGTAATGGCTATTCCTGGTTGTCAACTTGACTATATCTGAAATGAAGTACAGTCCAGAATTCAAAGACTCACCTGTGGTCCTGATCTTGAGGCTGGGAGATACACGTTTCTGACCTGGATCTTGGCATGGAGATCTTGAGGCATAGTAGCTATGAATCCCAGGAGACTAAGGCAAGGAGGTCTCTGAGTTTAAGGTAAGCCTGGGACAAAGCAAGTCCCAGATCCAGGCGTAGTGTCACACACCTTCAATCTGGGCCACACCTTCTGCTGGAGGCCTACATAAGGACATTGGAAGAAGGAAGATTCGATCTTCTTCACTGCTTGCATTTACTTGCAAGCATATCTGTTAGAATCTACTTCTACAGAAGAGCAGCTCAAACAACTAGCCTCGTGGGACTGAGCAGCTACTAGATCCTTGGACTTCCCATTCCCATTCCCTGACCATTTTTGGGGAATTGGACTACAGACTGTAAGTCATCATAACAAATTCCCTTACTATACAGAGACTATCCATAAGTTCTGTGACTCTAGAGAACCCAAACTAATCATCTAATTCTGGAGTTGGGACTAGGGTGAGGCTTTTGGTGGGGGGGGGGGCAGTTCCACTGACCTCCATGACAATGATGTTCTGTGCTCAGGTTATCCACGTTTGTGCAGCAAACACTGCCTAGTTAGCCCCCCACCCCCACCCCTCAGCTTCTCCAGGCACTGGCTTTCCCCAGTTTTTAGAAGCAGCTTGTTCCAACCATAGAGCTCTCAAAGTCGCGTTCACCACCTGAACACCTGCCCCAATAGGACTAGGTCTTCACATCCCAACTGTCTCATCAGAGGTGGCATGCTGGCTGGTCATGTGACAACTTGACACAAGCTAAGAGTCATCAGAGAGGCAGAAGTCTCAGTTGAGGAAATGCCTCCATGAGATCCAGCTGTAAGCTATTTTCTCAATTAGTGATCAACTGAGTAGGGCCCAATCCATTGTGGGTGGAGCCATCCCTGGGCTGGCGGTCCTGGATTCTGTAAGAAAGCAAGCTGAGCAAGCCATGGAAGCAAGCCAGCATCCCTCCATGGCCTCTGCATCAGCTCCTGCCTCTGGGATTGTTTGAGTTCCTGTCCTGACTTCCTTCAGTATTAAACAGTGAGCGTGTAAGCTGAATAAACCCTTTTCTCCCCAACTTGTTTTTGGTCATGGCGTTTTGTAGAAGCAATAGAAACCCTAAGACAGGTGGCATTCCTGCTGCCTGAACTTCCGCCAATCCATCTTTAAGTGACCGTCTTACAAATGTAACAGTTTAGCATCTTGCCCAGCAAAATCCAGAGCCGAGGGTCAGAGACGGGAGGGCCACAGCAGAGGCATCCCAGGGAAGCACTAGCGTGTGACCTGGGAAGAACACGAACCAGCCCCCCACTCTCTCCACAGGGCCGTCCCCACATGGGAATGGCCACCATCAGGACGGTGACAGGACGAGGCTGGGCTCCCTGTTCACTTTCTCTACTGCCCAAACTCCGAATGGGTGATGTCTGAGACAAAATACGTGTCTGTCTGACATGGGCCTCCTCCCCTCCCGGGTGATCCCCAGAGAGACACCAGAAGAGTCAGGATTTGCAAAGTTTTACTTTAACTCTTTTTGCCCATAAATGACTAAAAAAAAGCCAGTGTGCAGGAGGCTGCCTGCTGCCTGCTGCCTGCTGCCTGCTGCCTGCTGCCTGCTGCCGGCAGCGTCAGGCACCAGGTCTGTCTCCAAGACAAGAGGCACTGCTCAGAACCTCCCCCAGGCTGGGGACCAGACAGGAGGGAGGTTTGGGATGGAGAAACAAGCCAGGAACCCCAAGGTCTACCAAATTCTGCTGGGCTGACAACTTAGGGCACTCAAGGCTGCATGGAGGGGGGGCAGTGTGTGGGGGTTTGGAAGGGTCCACGTGCTGCCCCAAGGGACCCCTGGCCAGCAAGTGGGTGCTGCCCTATCACTGCCAGACACCCTCCTAAAAGAACCTTTGGGTGTCACTGTCTAATGTAGTGTTTAGGGGCACAGGCCAGGCCACGGCCTAGGCAGGCAGGTGGTTAGGTGGCAGACACGGTTCCTAGGACTGCAGGTAGCTGTTTGCCTTTCATTTCCTTTCTATAGATCGTGGTCCATGGCAACGGGTAGACATGGGACTGACAACTCGCTCTCACGCACGCTCATGCTTTCTCTCTCTCCCTCTCCCCCACCTCTCTCTCTCCCTCTCTTCTCTCTCTCTCTCTCTCTCTCTCTCTCTCTCTGTGTGTGTGTGTGTGTGTGTGTGTGTGTGTGTGTGTGTGTGTGTAAGGAGGTGGTCATGGGATATCTCTGGTAATGGCCAGTTAGTACCAGACAGAAGCCTATTCAGAGAGTGGTCAACAGGAGCCACCTGATACACAGGCCTGCTCCCAAAGGGGCCCCTCAGGGGCCAGTACAGATGGATGACCAGGGCTGGGCAGGCCAGGCTGAACCCAGGCCCCAGCATGGATGTGGGCGTATGTTGGGGTGAGGGACAGTGGTGGGGAAGGAAGGGGTGGACGGTGGTTGTGGTAAGTGCATGAGCAGCAGGCACAGGAGTGGCCAGCGTCCGGCCATCAGAAGGTGAAGCATCGCTCCTTGGGGTGGCCCACACGCTCCAGGTTTGGCAAACAGGCAAACTGAATCATCGGTGGGGGTCCACACATCAGTATCAGCGGCTCCTCCCCGGGAGGTGGAAGGTGGTCCCTGATCATCTCCTCATTCACGAAGCCCTGGCTATAATCCCAGGCTGTAGAACAAGAGAGCAGGTGAGTCAAAGTGAGATCCGGTGCCACCTGACCCGCTGCCCACCTGACCCGCTGCCCACCTGACCCGCCGCCCACCTGACCCACAGTTCTTCTATCTGTCCTGTCCTCTCCCAGATGCTCTACTTCCCTTTCAGTAAACCTATCCGGCTGTGGTCCCTAAACCCACTATGTCCTGACAGCCTACAGCTGGAACACGGGCCTTCATGGCCCCCCTCACTCCCCGTACAGCTTGAAAGCCTGCCCCATAGGCCCTACAACTACCATAGGATTATTCAGTGTTGTAGTGCTAGCAATGGAACTCAGCCCATGCATGCTAAACAAGTGTTCCTGGTACATGCGATGGCATATGGATCTCACTTTATAAAAACCAAGGCCCAGAGGACCCAGGATTGTTCAAGGTCACACTAGCTGGTCTCCCTAAGGAGGTACCCAGCCCAGGCTGGTCAGAATGGCATCTGCTACACCTTGAACCCCAGCTACAGCTCACTGCCAGATTCTTCTGCCACCACAGAGTCAGCCCATAGGTCTTGTTCATAGCTGCTTCCTGGTCCCTGGTGTGAAACTGTCACTCAGAAGTGAAACTGTTACTCAGTAAACAATGAGCAAGCCAGGCAAGATTACACGCTCATGAGTGTAATCCCAGCACTTGAGAGAGACAAGGGAAGTGAATTCAAGGACAGTTTTAGGTCCCCTGGAAGTAGCAGCATCCAAGGACAGTCCAGGATCTGACACCAGTGAGGTCGGGACAGACTCAAACTCTAGGCGTGGGCCATGGGGCAGCAGCTGCCCCATCCAGGTGCAGCCATCCGCTCTCTCCTGCTTGGGCCTGTGAGCACACCATTCCCTGTTCTCATAACAGGCACTGTATCATGGGGAAGGCAGCCCACAGACGCTAGGGAGGGCTCTGGTCCAATGTTGACTTTTAAGGACTGGCTGACTGGTTCCAGCTCCTCAGAGAAACAATCCTGCTACCTCTCAGTCCAACTGAGGGTACCTGGGCCAGGCCAGACCCTGAGCTGTGCCCAGCGGGCCCATCCTCTATCTTGGGTTCAGAGGTTGACAGGAAGAGGCAGTAGCAGAGCAGAGGGACACCGGGCCACTGACACCTGCCACTAAGGCTGCTTCCTAGATTCCTCAGGATTATCTCTGCCTTGTCTCTGCCCCTTGCAACCCAGAGAGTGTTCTTGAAGCTCTAAATACCAACAGAAACAACACAGAAGCTCAAGGTTGAAGAGGCACGAGGGCCAAGGGGATGGCTCCGGGAGTAAAGGCGCTTGCTGCCAAGTCTGGCGACCCAAATTCGACTCCACGAACTTGTCCTCCAACCCCACACGTGTACTGTGGAAAGCAGTCCCCAACACGCACACAACATTAACATTAGTGATTTCTTAAAAAGGTGTTGGCCGACAGGGAAGCACTGCCTATGTGGTGTCTCCTCTATGGGTTCCCAGGTACAGGAGGAACTAATACAGTCCCAGGAGGCCCTAGGACTGGGAAGACTCCAGTGTGTTTGAGCAACAACGTCCTCCAGCTCACGGATACCATAAGCTAAGTAACGGAACACATTTCCCTTTGCACTCTGGCTGCCAGGAATGTCAGAGTGACACACGAGGCCCACGTGTATCCGACAGGCATCACAACCTTGTTTTTGTGTGAGCCTGACTCTACTTCAGGCCAGCCGTTGTTTTTCTTCCATTCCTAAATTCCACTTGCACCCCTCTGACTCAGCTCATGAATCACTGCAAGCTTCCTAGGAACAAGGCGTGGTGGAGACCAATGCCACAGGCATGCGCATTCTGACAGTGCACAGGCCAGGCTCACTCGGCCTTTTTGGATAGTGTTTTGTTATTCAGGTCCCAAAGGTGACCCTGGGAAACCTAGCATTTGCCATATATGTGGGCCTTGTGTCTGGGTCTTAAAGGCCTGTTGCTGCTTCCGTGTGGGCCAAGGTGGGGCTAAATAAAGGGACGGGCCAGGCGTATCCGACCCTTGTCCTAGCCCTGGGAGGCAGTCTGCATTTCCACAGACCACCACAAGGGGGCAGCACTGGTCCTGACCCTGCAGGAGGGCAGTCTCCAGATAGCTGCTCCCTGGCAAGCCCACCTCCCACCCCTTTCTTTACTAGATGAAAAGCAGCCCTTCAGACACCACACCCAGTGCCCTGCTGACTCATACACATATGGCTTGGCCTTGTTGAATAGCTTTTTCCTCCCACTGAAACTCCTTGGGGTTGGGGGGTGGGGGCCAAGGCCCAAAAACCTCCAGAAATTTGGGACTCACGAGGGCCTCCCTGGGGTTACAAAGGCAGTGAAGTGTGTGGAAAGAGCAGACTCTTCAGTGGAGCTGCCAGCAAGGTGCACGGCAGGATCCTGGGATGCCATCATGCCAGGCTGGCCTGGATGGCGTGAGTGGGCCCATGCTTGGATGGGCTTCTTGCTGATGCGGCTACTTTCGAGTTGCCAGGTTCCAGTAAGAGACTCCCTCAGCCATGCTCCTCTGAAACCCCAATAAACTCCTTGGGCACCAAGGTGGACTTGGATGGAATCATTCGTTTGTTCTATCTTTGCCCTCTCTACCCAAGACAAATACAAACAGCCTATCTTTGCCCTCTCTACCTGGGGTGACTAGAAACAGCCTATCTTTGCCCTCTCTACCTGGGGTGACTAGAAACAGCCTATCTTTGCCCTCTCTACCTGGGGTGACTAGAAACAGTCTCCGAGTTTGCAGGGAAGGGGCAGGGGCTGTTTTCTGTACAGTAAAGAAAGTACAGTGTTGGGTTTTGTTGTTTTAAGAGGACAGGGTCTAATGTAGCCCAGGCTGCCTTGAGCTTGCTATGTGGTTGAGAATGACCTTGAACTTCTGATCCTCATGCTCCCACATTTCCTGAATACGAGGATTGCAAGCACATGCCACCATGTCCAGTTAGGTTATGCTGTAGGTCAAACCAGGGCTTCACACAAGCAGAGTGTCTCAGTCTAGCCACTGAGACCACCCCCAACCCTCAGGTGATCTCTCTATGCCCTTATTTTTATACAAAGCAGGAAAACGAAGGACAGCTCAGTTCCCAGAGAGCACTCTCCCAGGAGTCTGGGGCCTCGTCCCCTCCTTCCATCATGACCCCTCCACGGCACTATGAACTTAGCCCACCGCTTATGCAGGCGTACGGCAGAGTCAGGGCAACCAAGACAACCCAGCCCTTTCCCCAGAGTGACCAGAAAAAACACATACAAAGGTTGTTATAGGTTACACATCACACAGAAGCAGTCACCCCAAACCTCAGCACCGTCCCAAGGCCTGCCCCAAAGTGAGCCAGGCCCAAGGAGGTATGAGGACTTCTCTGCCAGCCAAGGCAGTGTGGGAGCCTGGGAAGCAAGGTCTGGGGTCCCCACCCTGGCTCTGCTGCAGCCTAGCTGTGGGATGTGGCCTTCCCCTCTCTGAGGGTTGATTCCTCTACAGCCATGAGCAGGCCATGAGTACTGAATGGGCCTGATGAGGGCTCAGGGCTGAGGGCTGCCTCCCGCTCCACCAGGGGGTTCCCCATGCTCACCATCAGGGGCTTTGTCCACTGTATACCAGAGCTTGAAGCGAGCAGAATGTTCATTCCTCAGTTCCTCCAGCTCAGGCCGCAATAGGATGTCTTTCTCGGACTGCAGGAGACAGGTCACCCAAGTCAAGACAGGTGACTCAGGGACCTCCCTTGGGGACCTCAACAGGGACAGACCCAAGGGTGAGTCATCACGCCCCTGTGGGCCACAGTCAGCAGCTCAGAGGCAGATGCTGAAGCTCACTGGAATCCTAGTGACATGGTGGCTCTCTCCAGCCACCTTGCCTACAGAACTCCTGAAAGCGGCTGGCCAGCAGGCTCCTTATACACAGAGCCTGTGAGCCGGGCATGGAGGCACATGCCTCACACACGGGCAGTGTAGAGCTGGACCACACAGATCCTGGAGACAAGATGACCTGAATCATATCTGAGAAGCACAAAGTGCCAGGGTCTGGCCTCTACACTGCTGGGACACGTTGGACCTGGCTTGGTCTCCCCAGAAACATCAAACTACTTCAGATTCTGACTCAATGCGTAAGACCAGAGAAGGCTCTTGTGATAGTCTTGTTACACTGGCCTGTTCTTCCCATGAGAAGTGCAGAACAGAAGGGGCAGGCCACTCAGCCTAGGCCTCACAGCAGCTCACAAAAGTCAGGCTTCAGCCATGCTCAGGGCACTGCCAGGGCTTGTGTCCTAGACACCTCACTTCCGCCTCTGCCCAGGCCAGTGTACCAGAGTCCCCAGTCTGCTGGAGGTGAAGGCCGCACCAAGTGTGGTTCACCAAGTGCAGAAGGAGGAGTGGAACAGGGAGAGGCCCTGTGCTCCCTCTGCAGCAGCCACCCACACATGTTGCTGCCAGAATGTTTGCACTGCCCCACATTCCAGGCATCCCTGGCATCTCTGCAGAGCTGTTCAGACTCTTGCCCAGGACCTGGCCAAGCCCCAAGCCTGCACATTCTGGGGACAGTTCACCAACCTGGTTGGCAAAGAGCAGATAGCACACAGTGTGGTCGTCTGGGTCCTTCATGACGGCTCTGATCACCTGCAGCATTGGGGTGATGCCTGTAATACAGGAGCCACGTGCACTGAGTGGGTGCCTGCTGGAGCGCACCAGGCACCCAAGCAAGGAGACGTGTGGGACACCCAGGCCTGGCCTCAGACCTCCCTCCTACCATATGCGTCCTCCCACCCCCACATCCTGACCCACCACGGCTCAGTCTGGGTTCCAACCCTTACCTGTCCCTCCTGCAATCATGCCTACAGACTTCACTGTCCTGACAACAGGGCTGGACTTCTTGTCTGCACGGATGGCGAACTTCCCTGGGAAGAGGAAGGAGCAGCTGAACCCTGTGGGGTCCAGGGCGGGAAAACCACCACCCAGCCCTAACCAGCTGAAGTGAAGACAGGCATCTGCTCCTGTGAGTCCTCGAGCGGAAACGAGAGCACAGGTGGGCAGAGTGGAGGACTCCCACTCGGGCGCTCGCTGGCTTGTTTGGGGGCACTGAGTAAACAAACCAAGGTAGTCTGCAAATGACCCTGGACCCCAAGCGAAGCCAGGGACAGCCCTTGTGCTGGCCACTTATCTTCTAAACAGCCAACAACCAAGGTAGGGCACAGCACCACCTGTCCTCCTCCAGCCACCACCCTGGACACAGTACCCCCAGCTTTACAGTTCCCCAAGTCCTGCCAAGTCCCCAGGGGTGCCAACTCCAATTACCTTTGCCCTGGTAGACAAGTAGCCCATTGGGGCCCCGGAATTCAATGGTGTCTCCAATATTCATGTTCTCCAGGTACTGAGACATTTTCCCTCCAGCTGGAAACTTGGGATGGGTGTCCTTGAAGTAAACCTGCCAGCCAGGTGGGTGTGTCTCAGTCCCCAGTCAGCCATGGGGCACCCAGCCTCACGGGAAGCCAGCACCTCCTCCAAGATCCCATTCACCCAAACGTAAGCCTCCCATCCCACACCTCACAAAAAGCAAGACTTCCTTCCATCTGGCATACAGGGCTACTAGCCCGAGGGTCGCGGCAGTGCCTCAGAGTGACGGAGGGAGATTCGTGTCCGCATCTGCCTGCATAGGGCCCTCAGCTCCGCCCTGCCCCCACCCCATGCATGCCTCAGCAGTCAACAAACATCTCTCTTCTTCCAGGCCCCTGTGGGATTACTGTCTTGGGAAAGGGGAGGCCTATGGGGACATGGCCTAAGAATATGGGGACAGAGGAGCAGCATTGTCCCTGTCAGGGCTGGGCCATTTCCCTAAGGGCCTAGACCCTGGAGACAAGCAGGAGTCTGAGGGATGGGGAAGGGAGAGGAGGGCAGAACACTGGCATCGAGACCACAGTGCAGGTCTTCATCTCATCATCCAGGACCAGCGGCTAATGGAGACTCAGTCCGAGAGCCTATCACCTATGGCTCCATTCTCTCTCTCTCTCTCTCTCTCTCTCTCTCTCTCTCTGCCTCTCCCCCTCTTTCCCCTCCCCTCCACACCCCCACAACCCCGCTAGACACCCCACCTGTCAGTACTCTTCTTTTTCTGACCAGTAATTCTAACTGAAACAGATGCTTGGTCCATGACCACTTCCTTTGTTTCTTGACAATGCCAGGCCGCCTGGGACAGACAAGGCCCGACTTGTCTGGCCCTATGGATGTCTCCACCCCATCCCCATCCCCACCCCCACCCCCTCCCCATCCCCATCCCCACCCCATCCCCACCCCTCTCCCCCCCACCCCCATCCCCTCCCCACCCCACCCCATCCCCACCCCACCCCCAGGCCCTGCTCTGCACTTCTGACCCTCAGTTCTTAGCCTTCCCTGAGGGTTTCTCTCTTCCCTCAGTATCTGGTCCATACCCATTCTGCTCCAGGTCTCCCTTTCTCTGTCACCTTAGTAGGAAGCAGGTTCTTACATACATCCCCCACCCCTGCAGCCATGCCATGGAGACCCCACCTTGACCACCAGGTCCACAAAGCCCTTGTCATCATCACTAGACACAGGGGTGTAGGGCCGAATGACCAAGCTGCCATCGATCCTAGTCGAGAGGTAGATGTGCTGGCCTGCAAGACAGAGGACGGTCACTGAGGGCAGGCACTGTCCCCCCAGGAGCTTATCTTCCCAGGGCTCTAACCTGTCTCACCTTCAAACCCTGGCCTGGCCTTGGCACCCACTGTTCCCTCCCACATCATGAGGGACTCCCAGAGCACCTCCGCAGGGGTCTCTACACCCATGCTGGTGCCACTGTTGAGGACATGGGCCCATTCCACAAGGCCAGGGACTGCCTTTCCTCCCACTCTCGACTCTAGGGGGGAGAGAGGCTGGGCAGACTCACCGATAGGAAGGCCCAGGATGTGCTGGGGCGAAGGGAGAGCGAATCGGAAGCGCCGAGTGTCGTGACTGATGATCTGCAGAGGCAGAGCTGCTGGACCACAGTGCCCCCAACCTCACAGTGACACTGATGTCACCAACACACACATATGGGGGGTGGGGTTGGGTGTACGTTCAGTGGGCCTCTGCTCTTACTGGCCCAGAGAGGGCCACGAAGCAGGGTAGTCAAAGTGTACACATGGTCCCAAAGGGAGAATACCAGACAACCCAGAAAATCCATATCAACTCTCTGCTGGAACTGGGGCCTAGGGTGACAGGAGTAACTTATGATTGGGTCAGAAAAGGAATAGAGCTGAGACAGAGCCACAAGTGCCAAGCCTGGCAGTAGAAAATTCTAGAAGTCACTGCAGCCAAAAACCCAAAAGAAGTGAGTGGCTGTGGCTGTGTAGGGCCAGGGACCATAGCAACTTCCACTGCCTGGGAGGTCCTGGGGTTGGCCACAGTCAAGAGCCCAGAGCTAAGTTACCATCCTCCAAAGGCTGTGGTGGCTACTTCCCCTTCAAGGATGGTCAGGGGCTGCTTAAGAGCCTGAGAAACACCCCTGAGGCCGCCATAGGAGAGTCGAAAAATCTGCTGGTGAGTTATGTCAGAGTTGACTCTGGACCTTACTCCTGGCACCCAACCGGCTGTGGGAGAGCCAGCAGCTACAGGGCCATACTCACATGAGCTAGTCTCCACAGACAGACCCAGCTCTGACACCTGGCTTCCCCAACTTAGCTCAGTCTGAGGAAGAAGGCCTTGCCCCTCAGGAGGAAGTTAGCACAAGGAGGCCATCTGGTAGGAGAAACCCTGTCCCTGCACATTTGAGCAGAGGAAACGTTTGCAGAAGCCCAACTGGGTACCACATGGAGCAAACCGTGGCCACCCTGCCTCCCAGAACCTTTGGACTGGGCCAAATGTAGCCTCATCCTGACTAGGAGCAGAGTCCAATGCTATTGACTGGGCCAAAGAGCCAAGAACAGACACCACCCTGCAGGGGTTTTGTTTTTTTTTTGGAGGAAGTAGTGATAAGTAACTACTAAGACAACCTCTGCAGAACAGCTTGGCAGGGCCACAAAGCAGGTCTCACGGCTGACCACTGAGGAAGGGGAGGAGAAAAAAACTGAACTCCAGAAATGCCATGGGCTCATTCAATGGGGTCAGGAGGGTCCCAAGTGTGCCCTTTTAAAAGACACTAGACAGTCACAAAAACAAAACAAACAAACAAAAAAAATCAAGGCCGATTTGGATTCATGAAAACCCATCTGCATTGTATGAATAAATCAGAACCAGGCTTCAAGTTTCCAAAATAACATGCTCCAGGGCTGGGCCAGCCTCGGGCAGGGAAGAGAGGCCCCCACCACACAAGCAGAACTTGACAGTGACACACAAGTCATGCTTCTTTCAGAATTAAATGGCAGTACACAGATGGGAGAAAATAGAAAAATTAAAAACAAAACCAGGTTACGCGGCTGAGGATGAAGGGCAGAGCCCTGGGCCTCATCCTCCGTAACACACAACAAGCCAGAAACCTGACAAACAATAAGGTTTAAAAGCATGGTGCTAGTGGCTTGAGCCTCTAATCTCAGCACTGAGGATTTCTGAGTTCAAGGCCAGCCTGGTCTACAGAGTGAGTTCCAGGACAGCCAGGGCTACCAAAAAAAAAAAAGAAAAGAAAAGAAAAAAAGAA
>NW_021620598.1:357215-420705 GCF_004785775.1 Grammomys surdaster
GGAGGGAGGGAGGGAGGGAGGGAGGGAGGGAGGAAGGAAGAAAGAAAGAAAGAAAGAAAGAAAGAAAGAAAGAAAGAAGGAAAGAAAGAAAGAAAGAAAAACAAAACCATGGGAACTCCATTTTGGTAAGAAAAAAACCATGCATATGTCTACATATGAGTAAGCCTTATACTGAGAAGCTTCAAGGCTTATTTTTTTATTTTTAATTTTCCCCTCTGTCTCCTCTACAGCTCTGAGACTATCACAGACATACATACATGAGTCCCTTCAGCTCCCCATGAGAAGGGTAATCCCATGGTCACACATATACAGAGTGGAGACCCGGGCCCCAGGGCCTGAAGCCAAGTCTCTACTCCTGGGCTCTGACTCTCTGCTCCCTGACTCCCTCCCTTTTCCTGCCACACCCCTCTGGAAGCAACTAGAGGAAGCCAGGAATAGAGCAGGGAGGGGCCGAGGAAGGGGAGGGAGGGCAGTTGAGCCAGAGGGAAGAAGTCTAGCCCTGGTCCTGGCAGGAACTGGCCAGATGTAGACATACTTCACAGGGGCAAGCAGAGGCAGACATTCAGGCTGACAAAGGCATGGCTGGATCTACCACAGCGGGCAGGGGACGGGATGAGCTCTTATCTCCAAGTGGCAGTGTTTTCAACCTCTTACACTGAGACCCAGGCTAAGTAGGGGGTGTGTACCCCAAAGTCCCAAAGGGCCTCTCCAATTCTGATACTCCATGGGACAGTGAACACGGTTGGAGACTGTCATGGGGTGTTATGTTACCCTCCAGTATAACAGTTATCATTTTCATCAAGCAGGTGTGACTACTTGCAAGACACGCCCCACGCCCCAGATAGGGCCTGTAACTGCTTTCCCTCATAGAAGGATAGTCTGGGGAGGGTCACTGGACCCTCACCTGATGTTCCAGCCACTATTTCCTGCACCTTCCAGACAGCTATGTAATTCTGCCCTAAGTGACCTGGCCTCGGGGTCTCCGAAGGTACTATAGTGTTAACCTGAGGGTTAACTCAGGGGGCATGTGGGGAAATTCATCATCCATGTCAGGGTGAGGCTTTTTGCTGGCATGGTGGGCACCCACAGCCATCCATGCTTTGTAAGTAAGCTCAATGAAACCACTTGGTCCCCAGTGTGGCTTTTGGTGGAATGGTACTTTGGCCTGTCACTGCACAGTATCTGAGGGAGCAGGTGTTTGTTTCTGTCTCCCCAGGGAGAGTTTACACCACAGAGAGCAGGGGCTGAACGCCTCTGTCGCTTCTCTATGGCTTTCCTCTCTCCAACTGCAGGTGGCAACATGGGGGAAGAGGGCATTGAGGGGCAGCATAGGCACCGGGGAGCCGCGGGGACGCTGGGGGTACAGCAGGGCACTCACCTCCTTGTCGACCAGCCGCAGAGGGTACTTGATGTCGGGGTTCTCGAGGGTGATGGCTGGGGAAGAGCGCTGAAACAGCTTCATGAAGAGACTGTAGACGAACCAGACGGGTGAGAGTACCACGCGGCTCAACTGCAAGGACAGAGCGGGGCCCAAGGTCAGCACAGGGTCCTGCCCCTTCCTTACCACTTCACCAGCATTTCTGGGCCTTCCCTCCTGTGACCATTCCCCTTCAGCCTTGTCCAGCGAACTCCACTCGGCAGCCCACAAGAAGAAACTACCAAAACCAGACTCACGACATTTGCCACTCCACTCAGTCCTCTGTGCCCAGCACTCTGGGGAAAGTTTTGAAAAACCTTGAACTTCTTCTGATCCTCCTGCTCCCAAGTGTAGACATGACAGGCATGTGTGCCATGCACGCTGAACAAGCACTTTATGGATGGAGTCAAATCCCAGGCCCAAGTTCCAGTTCTCAGCCCAGCTCAGAATCGACCTAAAGAGCCCTTCACTGACCACAGGGCTCCAACCGTGTATGCACCAGCTTCCTAGGGCTTCCATACTTTTTCCTCCTTGCTTCTACCCAGAGCCATGGAAACAAGCAGTGAGGTTGGATAAGTTGAGTCACTTCATAAATAATGACCCTCTCTTCCTGGGTGCTGAGCTGCCTTGAGCACTGGCTGGGCATTGTTCCTCACTGGCTGAGTAGCCCTGGGCAACTGTTTTGGGAAGCTGGCTTAGCTGAAAGAAGCTAGTTACTGGATCTGGCTCCTGTCCTCTCTGCTCCCTGGTTAGCAGGGCTGTGAACAGCCTCAGCCAACAGGCTTCTACTTCCACTGCCACGCCTGCCTCTGCCATGACAGACTGATATCACACCATGACAGACCGACATCACAGGCAAACATCTTTCCTTTCTGGTTATTTCTGTCAGGAGAAAGTGAGGAAATGCTTTCGCTCACTGAGCTGATTGGTTGGCCTATCCCCACTGTCCTCCTCTCTCAAAGCCCTCCCAGGACTGCCCACCTCCCAGTAGTTCCCAAGGGCACTCTGAGCAAAACCAATGTGAGGCTCATCATGAGGAACTCTCCCAGGGAGCAGTAAGCTAAGCTGGGAGCCCCCCACCAATCCCCAGAGGGGTGTGCAACCTGAGAAGTGGAGGGACCATCAATCAGCCACACACACTCCTCACCCCCAAACCGGCCCTGCAGGTTCAAGCAGCCCCAGCAGCCAAGGGCCCTTTGTTGGGCCCAGAACAAACTGCCTCTCTCCCAGCCAAGGCCTCACCACACAGGCCCCTGGTGTGTTACCCCTGAGTTCAAAAAGAGACAGTTGCTGGGTCCATAACACTTATATCAGGATACCACACCCATTTAATGTGCGACACTGTGCCCAGCACCATGCCAGCACTGTCTCAAGGCTCACTGAAAGACCAAGTTGACACCATGGAGTTTAAGCTCAAAGAAACCCAGGTTTCAGGCCCAGCCCAGAATTCAGAAAGGGTTCCCTAGGGCTCTGGAGACAGAAGTGACAGGGCTTCCAAAGGCCATGCAGAGAGCAAACGTCAGCCATAAACCTTGAGCTGGTACCACTCCAAGGACAGGGCCTTGTGTCCCTGGGACCACGGCTACTCAAAGCCACAGAAGGAGAACAGTCTAGAGGGAATTGCCATGCTTCAAGCCACACCAAAGTCCCAGAACCACCTTCATGTCACCAGATTCTCATGTGCTTTCTATGGGTAAATAAGTGACTGGCCAAGGTGACAAAACCAAACATGCATGTGACTGCGATTTGAATTCAGGACATCTCAGTGCCATCGTGCTGTTTCTGAGTCACCTCTGGGGACAGGTCCTAATGTGTCCCATCAGAGTCAGTAGCCAGACACTATTCCCCCTTGGAAGGAGGAAGGATATTCCCAAGCCCGGCTTCCCGAACCAACAAGCTGCTCCATCACCTCCACCCAATGCGTGTGAGGATCCGCCCACCAGCCTTCAACCCCCCATCTGTGACTCCAACATGGACTCCTCTCCCTGTTCTCTCCACAACCACTCGCCTTGCTTTGGCCTTTGCATGCTTTTCCTTCTGCCCCCACGCCCTTTCTCTAGATGCATCCAGCCAGCAGACGACTGTGACTCCTTCAGAACCCAACCCGAATGTTAAATCTTCCCTGAGGAGCCAAGTGTAGCTAACCAGGCCCTTGGTGACTTTTTACAGCCTTGGCCTCTCTGAAAGCTTCGGGGCCTGAGGGCCATTCTGGCGATTTTTCCGCTATGGAAAATTCCATGGCAGGGAGCAAAACCACATCCAGAAACCACCACTGTTGAGAGCCCTAGGAATGGGCACCAATGACTCTGACCAACTGGGCCCATGCTCAGTGTAGCCTGGTGTATTTCCCTGAGCAGGACTGTTTGAATACACAGGCTCACTAGCTGGAGTCCCCTGAGCCTGCAGCTGGCTTCTCAGGACCTGTCACACACCTGGATTCATTCCTGACCCTCCACAGTGGGTTTCTGTTTTTGAATGAGGAACATCCCCCATAGCTTGTAGATTTGAACACTTGATCCCCAGTACATGGTGTTGTTTAGTGAGGTCCTAGAACCTTTAGGAGTACATCCTTGCTGGAGGAAGTACCTCACTGGAGACAGACAAACTATATCTATTCCCTATATATAGCTGAGATGTGATCCCTCAGCTTCCTGCTCCCTCTGCCAAGCCTTCCCTGCCATGATAGACTCTAGTCTTCTGGAAGTGCAGACTAAAACAAACTCTTCTCTAAGTTGCCTTTGGTCATAACTAATACAGAAGTCAATGTAGCTGTCCCTATATCCCCATTTAACAAAGGAGGCTTGGAGAGGCCCAACAGGTAGGTGGCCAAGTGTGGACCAGCCTGCAACCCTTACTCACCCTAAATCCCAGGCCTCTGGGTGGGTCCCTGAACATAGGCTAGGCTCCCCATAGCAGGCCTGGGCTCAGAATAGCCCCCTTCTCCTGTCTCTGGGTAACTTAGGGTTGCCTAGTCACCACTATGCCAGCACTTGGTGCAGGAGGTACTCTGTAAATATTTGTGGACATACCACAAGGACAACAGCCCTCTCTCCCGATCCCTCATGACTCTGACTTCTTATGTTGTGTGTAAGTTTCCAAAAACAGGGCAAAAGCCAAGACTGCTCCCTGATGCGGGAAGGCCTCAGCCTAGCCTATTTTTTTTTTTTTTTTTTTTTTTTTTTTTTACAAACCTTAGGCACAGCACAGGCTGCGAAGGGAGGCATGCCACCTGTCCCTGGCACTGGAGCATGTTCAGAAGGCACAGGCTTAATGAGCCAAGAACTGGCTCCTGGCTGCTTCCAATAAGCACTGCCCTCTTACCTCAACCCTCAGGCTGCATCTGGGAGGTGCTATTGTCACTCCTAATTCAGGTAAGAGGCTTTGGTGGCAAGCCTGAGCCCAGGGACATGTCTGGACACTGAGAGGGGAGAGGTGAACCTTTTCTATATAAAAATTCCTATCTAGAAAGGCAGCTATGACAAGCCATCCGAGCTGTCAACAACCTTAGCAGGTGTGTGTGTGTGTGTGTGTGTCCCAGGCCTAAACTCTGTGTCCAAGGAGCTCAAACTAGAGGAGAGACAGACCCAGTCTCAGGGGAGCTGTACCAAGGCAGGAGGAACAGAGCATAGGTTTGGTCTCCCAGTGTTAGAAGCCCACTAGACTCACTCTCCAGGGGACTGAATGTATTGTCCTCACTGGCATGGGGTAAAAAGGCTGTCCTCCATCCTTCCCTGACACCACCCTAGTCCCGGCAGCAGGGGCCAAATAAACAGGAGGTGGATGGCTGAGGCCAAGTCCCTGCCCAGCTCCTCCTCAGCTGTGCACACACACCCCACACCCCGCCACACACACACCCTTACCCCAACCAGTTTTAAGTCCTTGAGGGCAACTGCTTCCCAGACCTTGACCCTGCAGGCCACATTCCACTGTACCAAGGACACTACTTCTTCCTTTCCTTGCTCTGACAGCAAAGGGGGGGTGCAGGGTGGGGAGGAAGGGTTCCAGGAGGGAGCCCCAAGCTCACTCTCTATAGCTAAGGGCTGCACAGCCTGTTCTTCACCCATGGGATACCTTGCCTGGGCTCCTCATTCTGGCATTTCCCCCTCTAAAACCCTGGAATCCACCCTGCCCAGGCTGGATAGGAAAGGTTGGTAGAGAGCCCCGCCCCCAACTCCCTTCAGGTGCCAGCTCCCTGACCTGGGGCTTAGACAAGCCAGTCATAGGCTCGCTTACCTGCCCACCACCCACTTTCCTGCTGTCCTGCCAGGATCAAGTGACCACAGCCCTCCCGATCTTGTTCTAAGAGGGAGGAAATGGGAGGATATGGAGGAAGTCCTGAAACAGAGGGGCTCTGGGCTGGGCTCCAGACAATGCGGGAAGGGAGCCCAGAAAGAGAAACAGGTGGATAATTGAGCCACCCTCTGTGGATTCGAAGCCACCAACCAGGCCCAGAGTTACCAGGAGCTATTGGGAAGGCCTTCTATACTCTGCAAGAGGAATGGGTCTGTCAAGGGCTTGCTGGAACTCACAAACAGGCAGAGAGGCAGTCCAGAGCAGCGAGCCAAGCCTGCAATGTTTTCCGGGTAGACAGCAGACTCAAGTGCCATCCTCAGGGTTGGGGCCCCCAATATATGCAGGAAGCCTCCCACGGGGCCTGCATGGCCCAGATAAGACATCTGGTACACCCGATGCCCAGAAGTCACACACAGAGCCAGGCCTGATATGTACTGTGGGCACAGAGGACTGTAAGACCCCAGTCAGTCTCATAAGTCAAAGACAATACCAAGCAACCCTTAGACAAATGAGGCCATGGTGGGGCCTCCTGATAATTAGACAGAGTTCTGCTGCCTGCAAGGAACTACTGTTGATTTAATATGAATTGATGGGAAAGCCAGGTGCTGGGATACCACCAACATGGTCCAAAAGTTGAGGAGAGCCTGGAAATCAGGGGAAGGCAGGGGACCATGAGCAGTCTCTTGGAAAACTGCTCAGAATGTCATTATGGGGTGCTGTCACTCTGGGGTTTGCCTTGAGCCAGACTGCTCCTAAGATGGTCCATCGTGGACTGGCCACTCTCTCAAGAGCAAATGCCATGCCAAGAAGCCAGCTGACTGTCTTCACCAGGAGACCTGGATCTTTCAGAGAGGAGGGCACCCTCCAAGACAGGTGCTGGCCTGATCCTGCCATACCCAAAGAGCTGAGCACCTCAAGGGTATGTTTGTGTAGTTGGGACTGGGCACAGTTCACATGGATGCTGTTAAGAAATCAGGGAGATTTCTTAGCCGTGTGGTGGTGGACCACACCTTTAATCTAGCACTGGAGAGGCAGAGGCAGGTGGATCTCTGTGAGTTCGAGGGCAGCCTAGTCTACAGAGAACATTCCAGAGCTACATTGAGAAACCCTGCCTCAAACAAAACAAAACAACAACAACAAAAAGGAAATCAGGAGAGTGGGCTCCAGGATTGTAGAAGGGGCCTTGGTCGATCCAGAGTAACAGTGAGAGAGCAGATTTATAGATGTTAGAAGGTCCCAGCATCCTCAGTGCCCTGGGCTGCTGGCCAAGTCTAAGTGACACTTCAGTGACAGTGCAGCTCTGTGAGTAACAGGAATGGCCGGGGCTTTCTGGGTGACAGCTGGAAAGATCATGGCCAACTACTGCCTTGTTTATGTTAAGATGCACCCTGTAGAGACATCCCACACACTTCTCCCATACACACACGCACCCCAAAGTACTCTTCCTGCCAGCTCACACGTGTCCACTATTCACGCCGGCGTGCCTTCACAACCACACCCTCATTCTCACACACACCACTATCGGCTCCTCCACGCACACACCTCTGCACCTACAGTCACGCTTCACGTTCACAATTTACAAAACCCGCACACGTTTCACATTCCCACGGGCTCAGGCACTTCAACTTTCTCACAGTCACAAGTCACGCCCACTCACGCGGCCGCACACGTCACTCATTCCCTGTCACATTCGCGCACACCCAACAGGGTCCTCAATGTCCACCCCGCGCTCGGGCCCCTCTGGCCTGAGGCAGGGCCGGAGTGGAGCGGCCACTAGCCAGGGCGTGAGTCACGGTCCGCAAGGGGCCTGGTGGGGCGCGGTGCTCGTAAACGAGTGCTGGGCGACCCGGATCGTAACGTGTCCCCACGGTGCAAGCCTGGAGACCCCAGACCCATGCCGCCTACCGTACTCAGCTGGGCCCCCATGGTGGCGAAGAAGACAGTGGCTGCACCGTTCTACACCCGCTACTCAGCCGGCCGCTCCCCCAACAACCCGCCCCAGCCGCAACACCTCCGGAGGCGGGGACGCCTTGCGGAGCCAGTCAGGAGCGCGGAGGTGGGCGGATAGTGGGCGTGGTCTTCCATTATCCCCGCCCACTTCCGCTTGTGAAGGTGGGAGTACGCTCTGAGTGGCTGACGGCGCTGCACGGAAGGGGCTCAGCGAGACTAGTTACTGTGGCGCCTCTGTGTGGCTTCGGGAGGTAGCTTGTGGCTTCTGGGCCTGTTTTGTCCCAGTAAAGAGAACAAGATGTCGTCCCCATGATGGGCTCTCAAATCTTGAACCTTCGATCCTGGGAGCCTGCAGGAGCTGATTGTGCTGAACAGGGCTCTAATCGCGCCCGGGGCGTGTTGCCAACACCACGGGCCCACAGAGTTCAGGCCACAGCCCTGCCCTCCCCCATTTCAAGCCTGGGAACCGGTCGTTCCTTCTTGAACAAATCTCCAAACGTACTGAGGCCAGTTCCAGATTAAAGTTCAGGTGTCACCTCTTCCACTAGGCCAGCTCTGGCCCTGTGCTCCCTCGAGGAACGCCACTGGTGCAGAATGGTCTTTGTAGCGTTTCAGTTGTCCTATCCTGCCTGCTCATTCACGGTGCTCTGCTGTCCATCCCACTAGATGGTGGGGCTTCCCCAAGTCAGGAGTCTGCAGTCGGTTCTCTGTGTGCCTGGAACCTGGAACAGAGCCTATATCACATTGGTACTCTATGGATTTGCTTGCTGAGTGTGTGATCTAGTGAGGAGGTGAATATGTCCCTGGTGTTCCAGAGTATTCTCCAGCGTGGTGCTGGTCAGATAGGGAATGGAAGACGGCTCTGAGAGCACCAGGAACCTGCAGAGCCAGGAAGTGGGCCAGGCCAGAAAGGCTGAGATGGGTGTGGCTGCTGTCCTTAGTGATGTGAGACCCGGATGAGCATGGGAGCGCGGAGGGCTGAGCAGGGCTGAGCGACAGAGTGAGGAAGAGACTTGCTACGTGAAAATGGGGAATTAGGACCTGACTTGATGACCCAAGCGTTCAATACCAGAAGAGGTAGGTGGATCTATGTGAATGTCAGGGTGAGACTGTACTAGTTACTTTTCTGTTGCCGTGATAAAACACCATGACCAAAGGCAATTTTAGGGAAGACGGAGTTTATTTTGGCTCACAGTTCCAGAGGGATGAGAGCCCATTATAGCCGGAAGGCATGGCCTGCCACAGGAAGCAGGCAAACATGGCTGGAGAAGAAGGATGCTGAGAGATAACACCTGAACCTTAACTATGAACCTGAGATAGGACTGGAAGTGCCGCCAGGCTATATATACACGCTCTCAAAGCCCACCCCCAGGGACAGACAGTTCTTCATCCAGCAAGACCATGCCTCCATGCCTCCCCCCAAACAATCACAAAATGGGGACTAAACCTTCAAATAAATGAGCCTATGAGGGCCATTTCTTATTCAAACTGCCACAGAGACCCTGTCTCAAGTAAATAAATAAATAAGGAACAATGGCCAACACATCTGTGATTCCAGAACTTGGATAGTGGAGGTAGGGGTTCAAGGTTATCTGTCCCTGGCTACATACCGAGTTGAGGTCAGCCTATGCTATATGAGTCCCTGTCTTCAAGAAATGAACAAGTAAAAAATCAGGAGCTTAGGATGAGGAAGGACATCTACTACCCTGGAATATGAGGCTGGATCTAACATCAGTTAAGTATTTTTCTGCTTTTAATCTTAGCACTTGGGAGGCTGAGACAGGAGCCTCACAAACACAAGCCAGTCTTTTCTACAGAGTAAGACCTTGTCTTAAAAGAGGTGAGGATGGATATGTACGCTCTTCTTGTGCTTGGAAGGAAGTAACCTGTGCAATGTGTACTGGAGATCTGAACTGAGGTCTTCACCCTTGCACAGCGAGCACAGTTCCTGTTACCTTCGAGCCATCTTCCCAGCCTGCCCTGCTGCCTTCCTTAGGAACCTTACTGACTGTCCATCTCTCCACCCTCTGGCTGAACCTCCTCACAGTTGCTTCTCTTCCTGAAAGTAGCATGGGTTAGAGGTCACAGGCAACTGTCCTTACGGAGGCCTTTCTCTGCTACTTCATCTCGTCTGCACTCATACCTCAACCGACTGGCAACATGCCATATGTAAAGCCAAAGAGGAGACTTCACTCTTGATATTTCTATGGACATTTCCTCAGAGAGGAAACTGGCTATCACAGCAGGCCTCACACTAGCATGGCCCCTGACTGTCTATATGACCTCCAGCCTGTGTTGACTGATAACCTGGGAAGACAGAGTTGATATCAAAGTGGAGAACAGTTGAAGCTCATGCCAAAATCTGGACAGACCTTGTCATCTTAGGGGAGGGAAGAGTCACGTGGTCAGGAGAGTTACTATGACTACTGGACTGTCCAGAGGAAGAGTCACAAGTTGGAGAGATGACTCAGAGGTTAGAAGCACTTGTTACTCTTCCAGAGAACTAGAGTTCAGTCCCCAGCATTTTCAACCATGTTTAACTCCAGTTCTAGGATAACTGTTCTCAACTCGTGTGCTGCAACTCCAAAAAGACCATCAGAAAACACAGATTATTTACAATATGATTCATAACAGTAGCAGAATTACACAAAACGACTTTATGGTTGGGAGACATCACTATGTGAGGAACTATATTAAAGGATCACAGCATCAGGAAGGTTGAGAACCGCCGGTCTAGCCCTCTCCTGCCCTCCATGAGTACCTTGTACATGTGCTCTTACAGACATAAATAAAATAAATCTAAAAAACCAAGCCACCTGAGACCCCTCTGCTGTCCTGGAACACCCAGTGCTTGGCTGCCTCCAGCCCTGGTGAGGATTGAGCTCCAGCAAAGTATGTTGCCAAAGTTGTCTGATTTGGTGTCTGTTTGAAGACAGTGTTTCTCTCACTATGTAGGCCAGGCTAGCTTCCAGCTCCCAGTGATCCCCCTGCCCCTGTGTCTTGAGTCTTGGATCACAAGCTTGTCTCACTATGCTTGTCTTATTCTCTTGGATTACTGAACTGGGTCTCAACTTGCAACAAACTCTCCTCCCAGATCTCTGAACTATAGAGTGGTTGAGTGCTGCCCACAAGTCCTTGCTTCCCAGAGGGACACTGTCTCTCTTCCTGTCATTCTCCTCTCAACCCCTACCAATCCTGGCCTCCTCCTCACCCTGTCTAATTCAGACTTTAGCTCAGATAAGAATGTGGCTTCAAGGATGGCAAACAGAGCAAGCTGAGGGAGCCTATGATCCATTTTCTTTGGAGTGAAGGAGATAGATTTCTTCCCAGGCTCCTCCAAGGAACTGACAATAGGCCTTACCAGGACATCAGGAAAGGGGAGTGGGTGACATTGGGAGCAGTGGGTGACATTGGGAGCAGTTGGCAGTAAAGCTGTTCTTTTTCTTTCTACCCACATTGCTCTTCTCTCTTTCCCAGGTTTTCATCCCCTGGATGGCCACCAGTGTCCCTGTTGTTTGATGTGTTTAATTCCTTTTTTAAAAAAAGGAATTATTTATTTATTTTATATAATTGAGTACACTGTACCTGTCCTCAAACACACCAGAAGAGGGCATCGGATCCCATTACAGATGGTTGTGAGCCACCATGTAGTTGCTGGGAATTGAACTCAGGATCTCTGGAAGAGCAGTCAGTGGACTTAACCACTGAGCCCTCTCTCCAACTCTAATTCTTTCCTTTCCTTTTGCTTCCTTTCCTTTCTTCTTCCTTCCCTTCCTCCCTTCCTCCCTTCCTCCCTTCCTTCCTTCCTTTCTTTCTTTCTTTCTTTCTTTCTCTCTCTCTCTCTCTCTCTCTCTCTCTCTCTCTCTCTCTCTCTCTCTTTCTTTCTTTCTTTCTTTCTTTCTTTCTTTTTCTTTCTTTTTTGGGGGGAGTAAGGTCTCCCTGGATAGCCCCAGCTGGCCTGAAACTTACCTACAGCCCTAGCTGGCTTTGAACACTCACCTCAGCACTCCTCCAGGCTCAGCCTCCTGAGTGCAAGCAAGGATTGCAAACTTGCTGCTGCATCCAGAGTCAAGTGTTCCTGCCCACACTCCTTCCAGGCACTTACCAGGCAAGTCTCCTTCTGTCTCCTTTCATCTGGCAACAGATAAAATCAGGAGATATTCCGTGTCAACTTTCTCCACCCTTCATGGCATCCAGCACTGCCTGATCTTCCCAGGGAAAGACAGTCCTTTGCTTTGAATCCCGTGCGTGTGTGTATCCCAATCCCCAGCAACTTCATGCTGGGTTTCACAGTCCTCAGTGATCCTCACCTGGAATGATGGTCACTGAAGTGGTTTAGGAACCGCAAAGCAGAAGAAAAGACATATGACCTAATCCCTCAAGGCCCTGCTATGACCTAAGGCCAGAATTTCCTTATCACTCCATTTCCTTCAGGCATTGGCAGAGAATCCCTGGCCCAGCCCAGACCCTTGATCCTCAGGAAAGGCTGAAAGTCATTTTTGGTATAGGGATGAGTCATGGCCCAGAGAGAACAAAGAATTGATTTTTAAAATTTGTTTATTTATTTACATGGGTGTGGGTGCCCATGTGCCACCAGACATGTGGAAGTCAGAAGACAACCCATGAGAACCCATCCGCTCCTTCCATCTTGTGGACCCAGGGAGCAAACTCAGGGAAACAGACTTACAGGTGAGTGGCTTTCTCTGCTGAGTCACCTGACTAGCCAAATAACTAGCCACTGAATCCACAGTGAAGCACCACTTTGTGTGTGGGGGGGGTGGCTCTGACTCTAGTCCTTCCAGGGATTGGTGAGGATTTGGATAAAGGCTCCCAGGAAGATTTCAAGGGCAGATCTGAGGGCCTGGGTTGGAGTTACCCTACCCCAGAAGGTATCCCAGGTACTGCTTTACTGCTTACAAGTTCAGGAGTTACATGATCAGATTAAGTATAAATAAGTATAGAACAGATGGTTAAACTCTTATCTCACATTTTTTTTTTTTGAAAAAGGTTTTGTCTTTGTGGCCCTGGCTGTCCTGGAACTCACTCTGTAGACCAGGCTGACCTCAAACTCAGAGACCCACCTGCCTCTGCTTCCCAAGTGCTGGGATTAAAAGTGTGCACCACCACCGCTCAGCCTTGCCTCACATTTTAGTATAAGTATGTCTCACAGATTGTTCGGGGTACCCTTACAATAAAGAAGTCCTAGGCCTTTAGACATCTCAGTTGTTTGCCTGGTACCAGGTAAAATAAAATTAAATTGACATTTCAGGCAAGCAATGAATAACTTTCTACTAAAAATGTGCTAAACTAAATATATGGGTCAGGTACTACTGGATGTAGGACATGGGGCAAGGGTTGCCAGGGCGATGAGACAGGCAAGTGATGCTGAAGTTAGTGGGGCCTTGAACACTAGGATGTTCTAAGAGTAGCTACTAGTCTTGGGCAGGGGTACTTGAACTTGGAGGGTCATGGAAAGACCATACCATAAAGTACTCTGTGAACCAAGCATGGGATACACACCTCAGAATTTGGTACCCAGGAGGTAGAAGATGGGGAATCAGGAGTTCAAGATCATCTTTGGCTACATAATGAGATACATAAGACCCTATTTATATCAGATAGACAGACAGACACACAGACACACACACACACACACACACACACACACACACACACACACACATACACGTCCTCCCAAACCCATGCTACAAGAAAACATAAGAATCCCTGTGACTCCAGGGAAGGCTGAGTAAGGGAAGGGGCCAGGGACCAATGAGAGAGCACCTTCAGTGACTAGCTAGATACAAGGGCTCAGACCCTTGGTCAGAGAATAAGAGAACATCTGAGCACTTAGACTTGAGGCTCACCAGCTAGGAAGACCAGGCACAGAGGCATTGGCTTGAGCAAAGTGCTGGACGATGGCCTGGTGTGAGAGACGGTCAGGATCAGCAGGATTGTAAGAGAGGATACAGAAAGCATAGGAAACACTTGAGTCCAGCTGTGGGATGAAAAGACCGGTTGTGCCCAAAGAGGGAAGGTGAGGCCAGCCCTGGAAAGACCTGCAGCGGGTTAGGGAGCTGAGCTGTAAGCAACCCTCTAGAAAGAGAGATGTTTTAGCTCAGATTACCCCACCAGTGTCATTTGTGCTTCAGGAAGGCCCCAGGAACCCGGGATTAAGGTGGAGTGGAGACAATAAGATGTCCACCCCCAGGAGGGGAAGCAAGAGCCAGACACATAGACGCACAACCCTTCCAGCTAGATCCCTGCAGGGCCCGTGAAATGTTCTGCTGTGCTCTATGACATCATCCCCGGGCTCTTGCAGTGTGAAGGAGATTGCATTACAAAGTTTTTAAAGGGAAAGCAGGGCTGGGAATGCTCCAGTAAAAGGAAAGGTAAATTCAGGCCAGTGCAAAATGCAAATACCTTTCGGTTGGGTGTAGGAAGGACCCTTAGTAGGGTGGGGGTGCTGGAATGATGGGCTTGTCTCTGGTCTCATCAAAACTGCCCCTGAAGCCTCTCTTGAAGTCGCACAATCCAGATCCATTCTTGAGCAATCTCTAAGCAAGCAGGGCTGGTTCTGTTGAAACAAGCATTGGCGCCCATGCTCGGTGTGGTAATCCTCTCAGGATGTTACTGAAGTCTACAGAACACCTCCCAGCCAGGAGGATTCATTACCTAGGGGGCAAGATGAACCTGGCCCAGTCCCCCAGAGAGCAACTAAACCCCTTACCCAGAGCTTTCTATCTCATCTTACAGAAGCAAGGCTCAGAGATACAAGGCCACACAGCCAGACAAGAGTGAAGCTTGAGTCCTCACCTACGATCTACTTCCTTAGGAGACTGGCTCGCCCACCACCTCCTGCCTCTGGAGTGAGGTGCCTGTCCTTCTTCTTTAATGTCTACCTGGAATGTCAGGGTTGTCAGGGTGGTTGAAGTGGTGTAGGGATTCTCTGTCACTCCACCCACAATGCCAGAAATGTTGACATCTTGGCTGTTGACCATGACCAAAATGTTGATCTCGAATAAATCACTCCTCTCTCCCAGCCTCGGTTTCCTCAGCCATAAGCTGAGGGATTATTTTTAGCTGGGTCTGGTGGTGCATGCACTTGGGAGGTAGAGACAAGAATATCAGTTCAAAAATAGCAAATCTGAGGGGCTGGAGAGATGGCTCAGTGGTTAAGAGCACACTGGCTGTTCTTCCAGAGGACCCAGGTTCAATTCCCAACACTCACGTGGAAGCTCACAGCCATCTTTAACTCCAGTTCCAGAGGATCAGACATCTTCTTCTGGCCTGTGAGGGCACAGAAACACAGGGGACACAGACATACATGCAATGTAGTAAGACAAAGACTTCAGGGACTCTAAAACCCTCTCCTGACCTCCTTGGGCACCAGGCACATGCGTGGTGCACAGACCCACATGTAGGTAAACCATACACTAATAATAATAATAATAATAATAATAATAATAATAATAATAATAAAACAACTGGGAGCTGGAGAGATGGCTCAGCGGTTAAGAGCCCTGGCTACTCTTCCAGAGGTTCTGAGTTCAATTCCCAGCTACCACCTGGTGGCTCACAACCATCTGTGATGGGATCTAAAGTCCTCTTCTCATATGTTTGAAGACAGCCACAGTGTACTCACATATATAAAATAAATCTTTAAAAAAAAAATCTGGGGCTGGTGAGATGTCTCAGGGGTTAAGAGCACTGACTGCTCTTCAAGAGGTCATGAGTTCAAATTCCAGCAACCACATGATCCGATCCATAATGAGATTTGATGCCCTCATATGGGTGTCTAAAGACAGCTACTGTGTACTTTGGGCTGGAGCAAGCAGGGGCTGGAGCAAGAGAGAGAAGGGGGGGGGGGGGAATCTGGTTTGTTCTTACCTTGACATTTTATATTTGCAAAGTTCTTATGTTCCCAGAAAGCACTCTCACTTTCAGGGGAAGATGCCAAAGGTCACCAAAGATATAGCAAGGCAGTGGTGGCGCACACCTTTAATCCCAGCACTTGGGAGGTAGAGGCAGGCGGATTTCTGAGTTCGAGGCCAGCCTGGTCTACAGAGTGAGTTCCAGGACAGCCAGGGCTATACAGAGAAACCCTGTCTTGAAAAACGAAAGAAAGAAAGAAAGAAAGAAAGAAAGAAAGAAAGAAAGAAAGAAAGAAAGAAAGAAAGAAAGAAGAAATAATAATAATAATAATAATAATAATAATAAAATGCTCAGAAGACATTGGACTCTGTGTTTCTCTTAAAGTGTCTGTTCAGATGTTGTAACTCACCATGACAGGCTGTAGATTACAACTGGAGAAACTGAGGGAGATGGCCATTCATCAAGTTTTACCAGGCAAGACACTGGAGAGGAGCTGGAGACGCCAGGAAGCCAGGTTGGCAGAGGAGAGTCCCTGCAGCTGGACTAGCAGGAGGAAGATATTCTAAAAGAGACACTGGTGTTCCCCTCCCTCCATCAGGTGGTTTTAAACAATGATTCTCCAGAAATTGGAATTCCCCCCCCCAGACATCTCTGTCCAGGGGAGGGCAAGGATGAAGTCTGGTACCAGCCTGAGGAGGAACGTGTCTCCCAGGAAGAGATTCCACAGTTTTTCAGATCATCTCCCAGGAGAGACTGATAGGCAGGGCCACACCTCTACCTGCTTGTTCAGGGTAATCTCACATCAGGACCAGAGGATGGGCTAGGTGAGGGTGAAGTGGGGGTGGGAGGTGTCACTGTACTACTGGGGAAACCAAGGTCCTTTTGGGGGGCTCTTAGTGTCATTGATAAAAGAATTTACCAACAGACTCCAAAGGAAGCCCAAGGACGATTCTATTAGAGGTTAAGAGAAAAACAAGGCAGGCAAGCTGTAAGTCTCAGCAGGTACCAGAAAGGAAATGGAGAACACCCTGCTGACTTTGAGAGAGATTGATGGGCAGCCACATAGCAACAGGAGAAGGGGGCTACAGAGAAAACCTCGAAGAGCCCAGAGCACCTTGGAAAACACACTCAGACCAGTATCCAGAAGAAAGAGAAGCAAATAAAAAGAAGATAAAGGGAAAGCTTCAGTAACTCAGAAAGTGGAAAAGAAACATGCAGATATCCCTCCAGTGGCTAGAAGCAGCTGCCTAAGAGAAGGGGCTTCTAGACAAGGTGGGGGGAGGAGGGGGTGTGTGTTATCTCCTTGAGGGGAATCGTTAGTCCTCCCAGCTCCTCTTGGGTAGCTTAGAATGCCAGGTCTCCACCAGGGATAGCACTGGAACTTAGAACAATGTCCAGATCATCCCACCCGCCTGTAAGCATCGTACAAGCCTTATGTTACAAGGTAATTTAAATGTCAAGGGAAGGCAAAGCTGATGTTTACATTTCCAGTGTTACCAGGGAAACAGGAGGTTCTGGAGCTACTAGCAACTGGACCTCTTTGTCAGTCCCTCCTCTCAGTGACCCACACTGAAATAGTCGCCTTTCTCTGCTTTCCGCTATTCTTTGCCACTTTAATTGGGGACAGATGACTAAGCTTAGCTTGGTACAGCTGCCAGGACAATTGACCCTAAAACCCCAGCTTCCGTGTCTCTGTCTCTCCATCTCCCTCCCTCCCCCTCCCCGCTTTCTGAGACAGGGTCTTCCTACATAGCCAGGCTATCCTGGAACTCACAGAGTTCCAAATGCTTTCCAAATGCTGGGACTAAAGCCGTGCTCAACCATGCTGGGCTCCTAGCCACATTCTTAACAGGGTGTGGCTAATTCAAACTAGCTGCGTAGGAAGGTCCTGGGCTGGCTCATCAACTAGAACAGAATCCTTGGGAGAGGGCCAGGGTTCCTCTTTCACCTCTCGCTCTCTCACCAACATGGGCATCTTCCTACCTGGGTCCTGCCATAATTTGGTCCAGGGAAGCAGATGAAAAAAAATCTGCAGGAAAAAACTTTGATTTCTCTGTCACATGCCCATCTTTGGCCACACCAATGGTGCCAAGAAGTTGGCATCCTTAACTGGCTCAGTTTAGGTCAGGTGATCATTTATCCAGTCATACTAATGGGGGTGGAGTTAAGTGGGAGATCTAGAAACTTTCCCTGGGGCGCAGGTTGTAGGTCTCGTGGGACTGGAATGTCCTCAGAAGGACTTGCATACCCATGGCCACCCGGGGAGGGACTCAATAACGGGTTCTGGAGCTGGGAAAGGGTTCTCCTCTAGCTTGCTGTGTGACTTTGAGCCTTGGAGAGATGGGTAGAGCTTGGGAGGGAGGGAGGGATGGGGGGAGAGAGAGAGAGAGAGAGAGAGAGAGAGAGAGAGAGAGAGAGAGAGAGAGATCTAGGAGCCTACTCAATTTACACAGCCTCAGAGCAGAGGCACCAGCTGACACCCCCATTTATTTATTTATTTATTTATTCCCTCCCTCCCTCTGTCCTTCTTCTTCTTCCACCTCTGTTTTTTGAGACAGGCATTCTGTGTCCTGGAACTCACTCTGTAGACCAGGCTGGCCTCAAACTCATAGATCCATCTGCCTCCTGAGTGCCAGGATTAAAGGTGTTCACCACCACCATACCTATTTCATGTTTTTAAGTGTGGCTACACATACTAACTTCTTTCACAGCACACCAAACTAGAGCCTATGGAATCATAAACTCAACATAACCGTTCCCATTTACAGGCAGGGAAACTGAGTCACAAAGAGGGCAGGTACTAGGTTGACACCCCATTTCTTTCTTTCTTTCTTTTTTTTGGGGGAGGAGGTTGTTTTTTTCGAGACAGGGTTTCTCTGTGTAGCCCTGGCTGTCCTGGAACTCACTCTGTAGACCAGGCTAGCCTCGAACTCTCGAACTCAGAGTTCTCTGACTCCCAAGTGCTAGGATTAAAGGCGTGCGCCATCACCACCATTTCTTTCTTTTTTAAGATTTATTTTAAAAAAGATTTATTTATTTATGTATGTATATGAATACACTGTAGCTGTCTTCAGACACACCCACTGAGCCACCCAGCTGGCCTATTCAGGGTCTCCCCTGGCTGGCCTCAAACTTGCTATACGGTGGAGGACGACCTTGAATTTCTGAGCCTCCGGCCTCCATCTCCCATGTGCTGGACTCCAGGTATTCAACCCCCTGCCTGGCTTACACAGGGTTAATAACCCAACCTAAAGATTTGTGCAAGGTTCACAAGCACTCTGCCAGTTACCACAGCTCTAGCCCATGTGTGGGACGGGGTTGGGATCTTCGGCGGCTGTAGTCCAGCTTGGCCTTGAACTCCACCTTTGGCTCAGGATGGTCTTGACCATCGAAGCCTCCTGTTTCTGTCTGCTGGAGTTACAGCAGTCCTACAGAATTCTTGGGAAGTTCCTCTTCCCCCTCCACTGACTTATTGATAATGTTTCCTTTCTGTCAGTGTGCGTTTCTTGGCTGTGTCTTTACAGTTGTACACTCCTTTTGATTTTAATCTAACACCTAGTTTGCTTCCTGCTTGGATCTGCATGGCTGCTTTTTGGTGGCCTTTAGTCCAGTGAAGGTTTAAGTTCCTTAGGTTCCGGCTCAACAAGGTGCTCCTGGGTAATGTTATTCTCAGTTCTGGGCCTAGAACTCTTACGTATCTTTACTTAATAATTACAGAAGCAAGACCTTCTTCTTTAACAAAATCTTAGGTATTCGATTTTATAAATGAAAACTAAAGTGCCAGTTGCTGAGGTGAAAACCTGCTAGCCCAGAGAGACAGAGAAAGCACCCAGCCGACCTTCTTCCTCAGCCGACATTCCAGAAACAATGCCCCTCTCTTACACTGTCTCAACAAACCACCTTCCAACTGAACGTCCTGCCTTTCTACTTCCTGTGCACCTCTCTATCCATCCTCCTGACTCTCTTCCTCTTTCTGGCTTTTTCTTAATAATCCTTTGTTCACGTCCAGTCCACTGGTTGCTGCTCTGTCTGCCTCTTGACCTATAGTTGACTTTACTTAATCATGTGTACAGTATTCAAGCAGAAAGCTTTTGTATTAAAGGTGTGTACTAAGGCTGAGTCACACCACAACTAAAAAACAGGGTTGTTTTTTTTTTCCGCTCCCAGTAAATAATATAATCTCGGGGTTCACAGTGTGATCCAATATCCTACATCAAGATCTGCTGGACAATATTCCATGCTGCTCATACGTACTTTATTCAAATACCCATTTGTAGATTTGCCTTGATATGACCATAGCCATCTTGAGTCATAATGGCCATGATTGCCCCAAATTAACTCTGGTCAACCAGACATTGATGTGTGCACTCTGGAGGCAGAGGCAAGGGGTCCACATCTCTCCATCCTTGTTCACCCTTATGGCCAGGGATTCCAAGAGCCTTTCTACGGGCTCTTTTAGTAAACTTTTAAAAATTAATTATTATGTATATGGGTGTTTCATCAGCATAGATCGCTATGCACCACATGCATGCAGTGCTCAATAAGGCCAGTAGAGGGTGCTGGATCATCCTCCGTTGTGAGATGCCATGTGGTTGCTAGGAACTGAATCTGGGTCCTGAGGCATTAACTGCTGATCCATCCCTCAGCCCCTGGCTACAGTCTTTCACTGTGAACCTCATCCATCATCAAAAGGTATAGAGGAGGTAGCTGGGCAGTGGTGGCACACGTCTTTGATCCCTGCACTCCAGAGACAGAGGCAGGCAGGTCAGATCTCTGAGACAGAGGCCAGCCTGGTCTACAGAGTTAGTTCCAGGACAGCCAGTGTTACACAGAGAAACCCTGTCTCAAAAAGGAAAAAAAAGGGGGGGAGGGGAGGTATAGAAGAAGCCTCTTCCTCTGGTTTCTGATTCTCTTCAGAGACACTATCATGTTGTCTGTCTGTCTATGGCATTAATAACTCTAATAAGGTCCTTAGTCCCAAGTAAATGTTTAAGTCCTCTTGGAACCATGCCCCACACAAATCTCGATAGACTTGACTATACCAGGTGAGACGTACCATCTCTCTGTGGTTTTTACCAGTCCTTCCTTGACAGCCAGAGGTTGGTGTAGACTCCCATGCACTTACTGGCTCTTTAACATTTTCTCTGGAGGAAAAAAAAACTATTAAAATTTTCTAATTTAGCTTTATTTATTTTATTTATTTACTTACTTAATTACGAAACAGGGCCTTGGCAGCCCAGATTGACTTCAAACTCATGTATGGTTGAGGGTGATCTTGATTAATTCTCCTGCTGTGACCTTCCTTCTGAGTGCTGGGATTACAGGTCTGCACCACCATGTTGACATGGTGCGGTCTCTGCAACCACCAAGGCCAGCAGGGTAAATAAATAAAGCCCTCCTTTCTAATACTTAGCTGCCTGTCTTAGTTAGGGTTTTATTGCTATGGAGAGACACCATGACCAAGGGAACTCTTTAAGAGAAAACATTTAGTTGGGGCTGGCTTACAGTTTAGAGGTTCAGTCCGTTATTATCATGGCAGGAATCGTGGCAGCACCCAGGCAGACATGGTGCTGGAGGAGCTGAGAGTTCTACATCTTGATCTGAAGGCAGCCAAGAGGAGGCGCTCTTCTACACTGAGCAGTGCTTGAACCCTAGGAGACCCCAAAGCTACACAGTGACATACTTTCTCCAACATGGCCACACCTTCCCCAATAAAGCCACACCTCCTAATAGTGCCACTTCCCATGGGCCAAGCATATTCAAACCACCACACTGCCCCTCCCAATTTAAACCCAATTTCACTGAAACTCCCCCCAGATAATCTGATCTCTCCTAGTCAGTTTGCAACCTTTTACTACCGTGTCTCAGGGACACTCTCTATGGCATTCATAACACAGCTCAAGACACCCTAGAAATGGGAACTACATCAGCTAGCCAGCCTTAACCTCATTCCATGCCTCTTCTACAGCTGTGATGGGTCTGTGTGTCTAATGACTAAATATGTCTCACTGGTAGTTGGGAAGCATCAAGTTAGGTGAGAATTTATTTTTACCACTCGGAGAATGAGGAGAAAGTTCATCAGTAGCACACTGATCCCATTCTGGCTGACACCCAAAGCCAAACTCACCTTACCAGAGATCTTTGCAGCTTAGACAATGAGCTATAGCATTTCACATAAGCTGTCTCTGTAAATGTCTTTTAGGTTCCAGCCTCAGGTTACACAGTCAGCAATTAAGCAAATTTTATGTTAACTTGGCACAAGCTAGAGTCACCTGAGAAGAGGGAACTTCAATTGATAAAATGGGGCATAAGACCAGGCTGTAGCAAACCTGTAGGGCATTTGCTTAATTAGTTATTGACAGGGGAAAGCATACCACATTGTGGGCAGGGCCACCCTGGGCAGGTGGTCCTGGGTTCTATATGAAGGTAGACTGACCAGGCCATGGGGAGCAAGGCAGAAAGAAGCACCCCTCCATGGTCTCTGTATCAGCTCCTATAACAGTGCCCCAGATCTTAATAGCCAGCCCCCCACCCCAGACCTTAGTACAACTGACTCCAAGATGGAAATACTATTCAGGCTATAAAACCCAGGACATGGAAAGCACCACCAGCCGAAACTAAAACAAAGGCATAATCCATCAAAGTCCGTAGTTCTGGGAAAGTCTCTGTATGTACTAACCTTGCTTTTTTGGCTTCTGTAGTTGTTCAGCTTCTGTAGTTCTGGCTAACTGTTTTTGTTAACTGAAGAATGTCAACCCCGGGGTATGGTTTTTGTATTTAAAAGCTCACCCTGAGAATGGTTTACACTGGGATCTTAAACACCCAGTATAGTCCACCTGTTGGCTAAGAAAGACTTTCTATTGGTTTAATCTTATGTCTGAGCAGTCTTCTCTGGTGGCTGCCCCACAACACTCCTGTCTCCAGGTTACTGCCCTGTAGGCTTAGGTTTTTCAAAACCTACTTTAATAAGGGTTCTTAAATGTTTCAACCTCCCTTCTAGCCCACCACTCACCAGAGGTAGGGGGAAGGAAAGGTTAATAGGAAACTGGGATTGTGGGCCTGTTTAGAAATAGTTCTTTGGAATAATTTGAATCTACATTGTCAGCAGTCCAATCCACTAGCAAAAACACCAAACACAACTCGATAATAGCAGCTAGATTCAGCAGAAAACACAAGGCTCCTCAGAATTATCACAAGTCGGCGGAAGCAGCAAGAAGCAGGCCAAATACCACCAGAAGTTCTTTGGTGCTTTTCTCTCTATGAAGTCAAGACAAGCAAAGATCAACAAAGAGCAGCAAAGCATTGCAAGGTGAACCAATGCAAGAGCATCCTCTCACTGTCTGTGGGGTTGTATTTATAGTCTTTCTATAAATATCACCCACCCTCTCAAATATCCATTCTAGCAAAACATCACATGTCCTTTCACAAGACAGCTCCCAGAAAAACACCATGTGTCTGTTCTTGGCAAAACATCCTCTCATGTGTCTACTTCAGCAAAACAAAGTAGAAACGTAAAAGTTCTTTGGAGAGTCAGTTGTATCGGACAGTGTTTTGTTGGGGCAAACATGTGAAGGGGTGTTTTCCTGAAGTGGACACAGGTGAAAGACTAAGGCGGACTCATGAAAGAACATTTCACTGCAGCAGACACAGGAGAGAGGATGTTCTGTTAAAGCAAGCACGTGAAAGGACATGATGAAAGACTCTTTGCTAACAACATGCATGCATCAGCCTGGTTTACATTGCATAGCTGAGCTGCATTTGTCAGGACGCTGAGGACTTGGGCTGATTGCATGCACGTGCTGAGACAAGACACGTAGCAGACACGTGATGTTTTGAGGACATGTGATGTTTGGAGGGTATAAGTAGGACTCCACAGAATGACAGAGAGAGAGAGCTTGGCTTGCTGGTACAGCTAGCTGTGCAAGGCTTGTGGGTCTCATACATCCTCACTGATCTTTGCTCCCCTGAGAGAGGCACAGCTGAAAACTCCTGGTGTTCCTGCTGATCCCTCCCGCTGGAGCGAGCGGAGGCTGAGGCCTGGCTGTCTTGTCACCTCGGTTGCTAATTAGACTCTACCAAACTGGACTGGTGGCATATCTGTGAAGTGTTTGCGAGTGGATCGAGCTGCTACTGCCTGCTAAACTATGAAATGAACTGCTGATCTCCTGACAACACAGACGGGAGTTGCTCCAAAGAACAATTTCTAAACAGGTTCACTTCCCCCATATCCTTTCTTTTCCACTACCTCTGGTGGGTGGAGGGCTACAAGAAATGTTAAAGCATTTAAGAATCATCATTAAGGGCTGGAGAGATGGCTCAGTGGTTAAGAGCACTGACTGCTCTGCCAGAGGTCCTGAGTTCAATTCCCAGCAACCACATGGTGGCTCAGAACCATCAGTAATATGATTCGATGAACTCTTCTAGTGTGTATCTGAAGATAGCTGCGGTGTGTGTACTCATATAAATGAAAAATAAACCTTTAAAAAAAAAAAGAATCATCATTAAAAATAAGGTTTGAGCCGGGCGGTGGTGGCTCACGCCTTTAATCCCAGCACTTGGGAGGCAGAGGCAGGTGGATTTCTGAGTTCGAGGCCAGCCTGGTCTACAGAGTGAGTTCCAGGACAGCCAATCCTTTTTCTTTTTTCTTTCTTTCTTTTATTATTATTTTTTTTTTTTTTGGTTTTTTGAGACAGGGTTTCTCTGTGTAGCCCTGGCTGTCCTGGAACTCACTCTGTAGACCAGGCTGGCCTCGAACTCAGAAATCCACCTGCCTCTGCCTCCCAAGTGCTGGGATTAAAGGCATGTGCCACCACCGCCTGGCAAAGGACAGCCAATTCTTATAAAAGAAAGTGTTTAATTGAGTCTGGCTTACAGTTTCAGAGGTTCAGTCCATTATAATCATGACAGGAAGCATGGGGCAGACAGGCAGACATGATGCTGGAGGAGCAGAGAGTTCTACATCTTTGATCCAAAGGCCACCAGGAAAAGAATGTCTTCTGCAGGTAGCCGGGAAGAGGCTCTCTTTCTATATTGGGTGGAGCCTGAGCATAGGAGGAGACCTCAAAGCCCACCTACACAGTGACACACTCCTTCCAACAAGGCCACATCTACTCCAACAAGGCCACACCTCCTAATAGAGCCACTTCCCATGGGCCAAGCATATTCAAATCACTACTATGTACATATACACATATATGTATATATTTGTGTGTGTGCAAAATATATATGTAGACTATATAATACATGTAATATATATCATATATATTATATAATATATTCTACAACCTCCCAACCCCCAAGACCCTGAAGCCATGTGCAATTAGGGTACAACTATATACAGAAGGCTGGGAGGCGGGGGTGGCTGGAGTCACAGGTGAAGGTCCAGTGACCCTCCCCACCCCTTTATAAGAGAATGCCAACAGTCAACAAGCCCTATGACCATGGATGCTTACAAACAGGCACAGTTGGTCTGATAAACATGGTGGCTGTTTTGCTCAGAGAGTCATGCTCTACACCAATCTGGGGGTAGAAGTGCATCCTGGAGTAAAAAAAGAGGGGCAGAGAGCACGCTGCCGTGCAAGTGCCTACAGTGGGGCCACCAGGAACTCCTGGTTTCACTTAAGCTCTGGAGAAGCTGGGAAGGTGCCACACCTTCTCCAGCCCTGCAGGTACTCCCAGTACTTCTGTAGGAGACAGAAACTGATCACTTCTGTTTTGGGTCTGGTGCCCTGCTCTATGCTCGGAGGGAGCGGGGACCCCTGTCCTTCTCCAGATATCCCTTCTCTCTTTTGCCTCACAGTAGCAAGCTTTTGTTCCCAAACCGGTTTGTGCTGGCCAAGTCCTCTCTTACAACTCAAACATCAAGTGTTATCCAAGCTGGGAAACAGGAGAACATAAGGAAAGATTGTAGCTGAGAGGAGGGACCTGAGTCCTGTGGGAAAACTTCATGTAGGCAAGTCGGGCTGCAGAGGGAGCCTGTGCAGTTAAGAGCGCTTGCTGCTGTTCTAGGAGGCCTGAGTTCTGTTCCAAGCTCCGACGTCAGGTATCTGGCTTCTTCTTCTGCTGGCCTCCACAGACACAAACACACACATGTAAATAAATAAATAAATAAATAAACCTCTTACAAGGCCAGGTGTGGTGGTGCACACCTTTAATCCCAGCACTGGGAAGGCAGGGGCACGCTGTTCTCTGGCCAGCCTGACCTACATAGCAAGTTCCAGGATAAGCAGGGCTACATAGTGAGTGAGACCCTGCCTCAAAACGATAACATGAAAGAAACCCACAAGTTGGGGCTGGAGAGATGGTTGAGCAGCTAAAACCACAGCTCTTGAAGAGGGCCTGGGTTCAATTTCTAACACCTACATACTGTCTTAGAACCATCTTCTGGCATCCGCGGGCAAAATGTTCACACACATAAGTTGCAGAATACTTGGTCACACTGTGAACCCCAAGACTGCATACCAGAAAACCCTATCTCTAGTTGTGGTGTGGCTCAGCCCTAGCACACACCTGTTAAGAGTGTTGCAGGATATTTGATCACACTGTGAGACTGTGAGATCTGGAAAACCCTGTTTCCATTTGTTGTGTGCCTCACACTTTTAATCCAAGAGCCTTTTGTTCACTGTAAACAAGATTAAAGTCTTGACCATAAGTCAAGAGGCGGAGCAAGCAACCAGTTGATGGGGAGTGAACATAGGGAACAAGTCACATTTTCCAGAGGTTAAACAGGCAAACCATAAGGGCACCATACTTCAGGTCCAATCAGGGGCAAGCATGTATCCTGAGGTATTTTCTGCCTGCGTTACCTCCCGCCTACATCCAGTCAAGCACATCTGGTGCAGTTGGATTAAACAAACTTGCTTAGGGGAGTGAAAATATAAATACCCTCTAGCACTTAACTACATTGTGGATGATTTGGTCAGCTGAGGAGAAAGGTCGGCTAGACGCTTTCTCCGCCTCTCTGAACTAGCAGGCTTTCACCCCAGAATCTGGCTCCTTCCCAAGTCTTCATGGGTAAAATCGAACGTTTGAGATTAACAACACACATAAAATAAATCTCAAACCAAAAATTTGAAAATCAAATGATCGAAATGATGGGTTAATAGTTATTACCCCAAAGTTTCTGTGTTTGGGGTCTTCTTTTTTTTAACCTTTAAAAGCGCCAAATTTTAATATCTAAGTCAATTTGGGGGTGAGAGGGGAGAAACACTATCAGGAACTTCTCTCCAGAACAAAACAATGATGTTCATTCCTCCACATGTTCAAATTAAAGGTCTACTGAAACCAAAACAAAAACCCAAACCCCACACAGAGGAAAAAAAGATACTAAAATCACATTCTAGGGGGTCAGTGCATTCCGCAGTCTTTGCTGGTCTAATTGTCCTTCGGCTGACTTTTAAAAATTAACACCCTAACTCATCAAAATATACATTTTCCCCATTGGCTTTTTTAAAATTAAAAATAATAATTAAAAATGAAAACCACTTGAAGGAATTCATGGCCAGTTGCCTGACTCATTTGATGGCACATATGACATATGGAGGTCAGGAAGGTGGCTTGCAGCACACGTCATGGGGGGATGCTCTTCTTTAAGGCTTAGCTTTCTTCCAAACAGTGTAAAATACCCACAATTCCAAGTAGGAAGGGACACAGACAATCTCTTTTGAGAATTCCACAGGACAATACAGGCGCCCCAGCTGTTCTTCATAGAGCGACAGGGCTTCAGTCAAGTTGACACAGTTCCCCTGTGTGAAGTATTTTCCATCCTGTTTCAGAACCTTCATTGGCAGGTTCTATAAGAACCTTCTATAAGATAGCAATCTCCTTTAAGATTGTCTAAGACATCTCCACATGTTCTCCGCATGTATTTCTTACAACCATCAATTACCATTTGGTCAATCTCTACCACAGTGACCATCTTCGGTTTCAGTTTGACAATTTCACATAATATCCCTCGATCTCCGCCTCCCAGAATGAGTACATCTTTGCCAGTGTAGTCTTCTTTACCCATGATGCCCGGGTATACGACAAGTCACTCTCTGCCAAATTAACATCCCCGCTGAGGGTGAGAGTATTTCCAAACCGCTTTGAGTGTAGAATTTTAATGTTCTGACAGGGTGAATCTTCATCATACACCACTTCATCTATGTCATACTCAACCAGGCGCCCGTCAGCCGTAGGCCAGTATCTGTCAATGGCCCCTCCTCGAACTATAGGTGGTAATCGCTTCACCCGCCCAGTACTGTCTTGACTCAATTCTTTCATTTTTTTCTTCTATTTTGTTCAAAAGGCTGTCAGTTTCTTGTTTGCCTTGCACATCATTGACGTAACTCTGAAGGTCCAGCAACACCAATCCATGTGGATAAATTCTCAAATTGGCAAAGCTGCCATTCTTGTTTGTGTAAGTTGCTAAATATCCATGGTCCTGCCCGGTGTGCACGGTCTCTGTCATCCCCCTGCTCCTGAAAAATGGACTGAAGGCCTTTCAGAATGGCCTCACCATCAGCTTTGGCGCCGAGCGTGAAGTCGAGCGTGCTGTGTCTTGCTGCTGCCATAGTGTGGCGAGGCCCTGTGCCATGCCTGGGGAGGCGACCGCGAGAGACCGAGGGACCGCGCGGCGTGTCAGGCTGCGGGCCGGCGGGGAGTGCGCTGCGCGGGGTGGGGGGGGGGGGGAGCCCAGGAGTGGGAGGGGGGCGGGACCGCGGGCAAGCGACCCGGGGCGCAGGGGCGGGGCTGTTTGGGGTCTTCTTAAGGCATGAATTTGAGCTCCTATTTGGGGAGCCGAGACGGAAAACTACAGACGCTACTGTTAAGTCTGAGTTCTACAAAGACCACTTCTACAATTTTTAAGCCAGTTTGAAGCAAGATTTAATTAAATGCTGGCCAGGATGATGGACTCAGGCCGGATCCATTCCAAGATTCTCAGAAAAGGGTAACAAGTCACATTTTGCAGAGGTTAAATAGGTAAACCTCCCCACTCCCAAAACAGCCGGTCCTTTTTGTTAGTCCTTTGTTAGATAAACGAGTCTGGCCACGCGTAATCAGCTTCCTGGAATTCCCAAAATAGTTAAACAGCCAACATTGCTAAACCTGCAGTTTTTCTGTTTTCTCTCTTCTGGATTTTTTTTTTTTTTTTTTTTTTTTTTTTTTTTTTTTTTTTTTTTTTTTGGTTTTTCGAGACAGGGTTTATTTGTGTAGTCCTGGCTGTCCTGGAGCTCACTCTATAGACCAGGCTGGCCTCGAACTCAGAAATCCGCCTGCCTCTGCCTCCCAAGTGCTGGGATTAAAGGCGTGCGCCACCACTGCCCGGCTCTTCTGGATTTCTTAATTAGCCAGTTGGGCATAGACTGTAACATTGAACCTCGGTGAGGAACAACTGGGCTCCCCCTTGAGTTAGGGATAATTATCAAAAGTCACTGGCACAGTGGCACCCACCTTTAATCTGTGCCATGTGTCACTGGCTGGGCTAGGGGTGCCACTTTTACAAAAAGAAATTGTGTGGCTGAGGTTCTTTCACTCTGTTATTCGTTCCTCAGTGCAGCTGAGGCCAGTCTTCTCCCACCCCATGAGGAGGCTCTCAAGGGGACTAGCCATCCCCGAGACCCCGCAGTCCTCCTCAGTAGTCATGAGGAGCACTTGTTCACTTCCACAAGTTAAAGCAAGCTAAGGCATGGCCAGACCTGGTGGCACAGGGTCACAATCCAAGCTACAAAGGAGGCTGAGGGCAGGAGCGTCTCAAGTTCAAGACCAGTCCAGGCAAATGTAGTGAGACCTTATCTCAAAATAACACATTGGTGATGTTGGGATTCAGATTCAGGACAAACAGCCATGGTGTATATTTTACAAACCAAAGTGGACCTGGCTTCCAGATTCTCCCAGACTCTACCTGTTACAGGGCATGGCTGGCAAACTCTGCCCTCTGCCCTGAACTAATACACTCTCTCTCTCTCTCTCTGCCTCTCTCTCTCCCTCTCTCTCTCTCTCTCTCTCTCTCTCTCCCTTTCTCCCTCCCTCCCTTCCTGTCTCCCTCCCTCTCTGTCCATCTCTCTCCCTTCCTCCCCTTCCTCCTCCCCTCTCTCTTCTTCTCTTTCTCCCTCTCTCCCTCTCTGTCTCTCCTCCCCCTCTCTTCCTCCCTTCCTCCTCTCTCTCTCTCCCTCTCTCTTTCTCTGTTTCTCCCCCTCTCTTCCTCCCTCCCTCCTCTCTGCTTCTCTACCACTCCTCTCTCTGCTCACATGCTTTTCTCTCTTTCTCTTTCCCCTACCCTCAGTCTCCCGATCCATGGCGAGTTCACTGATTCCCTCCTGTGTGGTAGGTGAGTTTGCTGAGAGCTGTCCCCAATAAACCTGCCCTTATACTCAGCTTGAACTCGCTCATTTCATCAGCAGAGAATAACTTATCAGAGACCTCCAGCTGCCTTTCAACCTTTGCGATACCGATGCTGACAGATTCCATTGGGGTGGAGCTCAGCTTCCTTACAGAGCAGCCGATTCACAATCCTGTAGAGGAGCCAAGATCAGCAAGGGGAAGGGGCAAAGGGCAGCTCAAAACTCAGAGTTGATTGGCTCCCAGGCTACCAGCAGGGCAGAGCTGATAGCCTTGTTTCCCAGATGTTGTAACTGAGCCTCACGGTGTCCCCCACAGCTGGCTGAGACTTTATAGTGTGGGCTTTCTCAATGGTGCTGGCTGTAGCTCCCAACAAGGAATGTCATGGTGAGATACACGAAAGGACAAGAATGAAAGGACAAGGTAGTGGGCTGGGGGTGGTGGCGCACGCCTTTAATCCCAGCACTCAGAAGGCAGAGGCAGGTGGATTTCTGTTTGTTTGAATTCAACCTGGTCTACAGAGTGAGTGTTCTAGGGCAGCCAGGGCTACACAGAGAAACCCTGTCTCGAGAAACAAGCAAGTAAATGTCAGGAGGCGTCTAGGAAAGGCTAAGGTATGCCAGTGAGAGTTCTGGAGATGGCCCACTGTTTTGCATGGATGGTGAGGGATGGGCTCTAAGATGCAGGGTCCTTAGAGACTTCATCTCAGGATTGCTTCTTGCAGCTGATATGCCTTTCCTGTCATTATTAAATTAATATAACAATCACTGGCCATTAGCCCGCCCCATCGAGCAGATTTTCTGCAGCTCACCACGAAGATGTGCACACTCATGTAGACAAACTGATGATTTCATGATTACTGATAATGATTTTATAAAACTCCTAAATTGATACGATTCATTTCAAGCCTTGTATAGAAAAGCAAATAGAGTTCTGTAAACCTTCATGTGTCATGGACTAATTGCACTAGAAAAAGAAAGCAGGCTTGGAACAGATTTACTATCAAGAAAAACGTTTCTTCTAGCTTAGGTTAGAGACCATTATCTGGTAACTAAAGGTCATAAACTGGGAATGGACAATTTATCGTAGGTGCAAGGGCAGAAGATAAAATATTGACTAGTTTATCTATATAAAACTTCAAAATTAATAAGACAAAAGGCAGATGATTTTTTCTTTTGAAAAAACCATGCTGACTTGTGACATAAAAATTATTGCTTTCAATTTATAATGAACCCATGGAGGACTAATAACTGATAATGAATGTTTAGTCAGATACTGGTCTTTTTGTTTGTTTGTTTGTTTTGTTTTGTTTTTTGTTTTTTGAGACAGGGTTTCTCTGTGTAGCCCTGGCTGTCCTGGAACTCACTCTGTAGACCAGGCTGGCCTAGAACTCAGAAATTCGCCTGCCTCTGCCTCCCAAGTGCTGGGATTAAAGGCGTGCGCCACCACCACCGCCCGGTCAGATACTGGTCTTAATGTAAACAATTCTGCTGTTATTCCTTAAGTCTAACCAATCTATGACCTGAATTATTGCCTTAAATTTACTATGAACTTATTGGCATGTAAAAATATTTTTAAAAAATCATGTAATCAATTATACTAGTGCCTGATGATTGTATGAGGTGATTTTTTTTTAGAGAAAGCATAAATACTGACAACAGAAATAAAGGTTTGTTGGGGCTTTTCTTTCTCTGCCTCATCCAGCATGTGTGTGTTTTTTCTGCATACATGACTCTTCTCTCTTTTCCTTCGTTTCTCTCTGGTTCATGTAGAGTTAATGAACTCCAAGCCTTTTGCCTGGTCAGCAAGGGACCTTTGGGATAGAGAGAAAAGAAACTAATAACTAGTTTCTTAATCCCCTGCTGCTAACAGCAGAAACTAATTAACAGAAGCCAGTGGCTTGTAGCTTTAGAATAGCAAAGGGTTAAAGGAAGAAAAAAATTCCCAGAGAGTAAGCAACGTTTGCCCCAGCAACTACTGACACCACCCATAGCTGCTTGACTCAGTTTACTTGGATGTCAGGCTGGTCACGGGCAAGTAAATAAGGAGGGGGAGGGGGAGGGAGGGGAGGACACACAGTTCAGTGGTTTAGGGCACCTGTGTGCAATCCTGGGGGCCAGAGTTTGGATCATAGTACCAACAGAACAAACTATGAATATATGTTTCTACATTTTTGTGATAAAACATCAAAACCAAAAGCAAACTTGGAGCAGAAAGGGTTTATTTGGTGTATACCTTCATATCCCAGTCCACCACTGAAGATAGTCGGGAAAGAAAGTCTGTAACTCCTCTTCCAGGGGAGGTGCAAACCTCTACCAGCCTTTAAAGGCACCAGGCATGCATGTGGTGGACAGAAGTACACACAGGCAAATGCTTATGAAATAAAAATACATTTTTTCCTCTTTGAGACGGGTTGTCTCTCAAGGAAACAGATCTCAGAATTCAAAGCCAGGCAGGATCTCACGATATAGTCTTAGCTGGCCTGGAACTTGCTCTGTAGACCAGGCTGGTCTCGAACTCACAGGGACCCACCTGCTTCTGGCTCCTGAGTACTGGGATTAAAAGTGTGCCTAGCTGGACAGTGGTGGCTCACGCCTTTAATCCCAGCACTTGGGAGGCAGAGGCAGGCGGATTTCTGAGTTCGAGACCAGCCTGGTCTACAGAATGAATTCCAGGACAGTCAGGGCTACACAGAGAAACCCTGTCTCAAGGGAAAAAAAAAAGTGTACCTAGACCAAACTAAAATGAATTTTTAAACAAACAAACAAAAAAATCCTAGATAACTGTTTCCTTTAGATTACTGTGTCCAAAGGCCTTTCCCCTTGCTGCTATCTTCAGATTACAGAAGCTTCCTGGGGACCTGTGACTCTCTTGGGGGAGTCCATATAATGGCATATCCAGGTATCACCAAAACACCCAGGGACAGTCACACATAGTGTGAGTGGGAAAAGGCTTGCTCTGTGAACCTTGAGGTCCCAGTTGCAGCCTTGGGGTTCCACCTTCTCTGCAGTTTGCCCAAGTTCATCCACCTTGTAAGCTCGAACCTTGCTATTCTCTGCTCTTGGCTGATTTCTTGCAGGCTGGTTAGAAGAAAGCCAGTTCTCTGGCAACCTCAGGTCCCATCAGGTCCTGTTCCCCTTGGTCCCCTGGCTGTGGGGTCCTATCTAGAAACACCCACACCCCTGTCCTACCATGGTTCTTTCCCTCCTGGGCTTGCCCTGGATGTCATGGGCTGGGAAGGTGTAGGAGGTCCTTGGAGTCATCCAGACAGAAGCCAGTGAGCCTGTAAGCAGTCCAGTGGGGTCACAAGCCAACTGCAGACTGCAGCCAAAACACAAGGAGGTATTTTGGAGATGGAAGAAGTGAGGGGTCTGGACTGAGAGTCTGGCTGTCTCCGGAGGCCAATAAGTTTGGGGTGCAGACTGCTCATGAGGGTAGGGGGCTGACACTAACCTCCAGAGGTACCTGGAGTTTGCACGGCTCCTGCCTGGGTGAAGGGAAGATGCCCAGCGCCAGGTGGATTGTGGATACGTTATACTCTGGGAAGTTGGAGGGGTTGTGGAGTCTTGCATTTGGATTGGCTGAGTCAGAGATTTCTCTGAAAAGCTTTCTCTCCCCCACCTCCACCCCCACCCCTCCGTGTCAGGATTTCTGTGTGTAGTCCTAGCTGTTTTGGAATTCACTCTCTAGAGTGAATTCAAGCTGGCCTTGTAATCAGAGATCTGCGTGCCTCTGCCTTCTGAGTGCGGAGATTAAAGATGAGTGGCCCCGCCAACCGCCACCACCTCAAAATCTCTGTTTCCTTACCGCAGCCTCACTCTATAAGAACAGCCTGAAGACAACAGTGCCCCCGTGTGGATAATTGGAAAACTAGGTTACAAATTGGCCAACTTTGTAACATAACCGATGGGCAAGAGCCACCGCGGCCATCCTATCCCACTGCCCCTCCCCTGCTCTGGCATCTCAGCTAGCTCGCACAGCTCTCAGTTTTATTATACTGAAAGATGGGATCCCAGGGGCCAGTGATGTAGCTCAATCGTGATGTACAACAGGCACCAGCTCCTAGCTTTGATCCTTAAGCATCTCATATAATGTGGTGGCACACAGCTGGAACCCCAGCACTGGGGAGGGGAGGACAGAGGATCAGAAATTCAAAATTCTGGCCTGTGAACGGAGTGAGCAGATAAAGACCACCAAGCCTGACAACCAGAATTCCATCTCTCGAATCAACATGGTGGAGAGAGTTATCCTCTGACCTCCACGTGGGCACTGTGACACATGGACCCTCCTCCTTAACTAGAACTTTTTTTTTTAGAATATTTATTTATTTATTTATTTATTTATTTATTTATTTATTTAATGTATATGAGTACACTGTAGCTGTGTTCAGACACACCACAAGAGGGCGTCAGATTCCAATACAGATGGTTGTGAACCACCATGTGGTTGCTGGGAATTGAACTCAGGACCTCTGGAAGAGCAATTAGTGCTCATAAGCGCTGAGCCATCTCTCTGGCCCCCCAACAAGAACTTTAAGTGTATTTTTTATTTGAGATTTATTTTGTATGTTTGAGTGTTTTCCCTGTATATAGGTATGTGCACCACATGTGTGCCTGGTGCCCACAAGGGGTTAGAAGAAGGCTCGGATCCCCTCTAATTGGAGTTATAAACGGTCATGAGCCATCCTGTGGATGCTGGGAACCAAACCCAGGTCTTCTGCAAGAGCACGAAAAGGCTCCTTTTTTTTTTTTTTTTTTTTTTTTGGTTTTTCGAGACAGGGTTTCTCTCTGTAGCCCTGGCTGTCCTGGAACTCACTCTGTAGACCAGGCTGGCCTCGAACTCAGAAATCCACCTGCCTCTGCCTCCCAAGTGCTAGGATTAAAGACGTGAGCCACCACTGCCTGGCTAGGAAAGTGCTCTTAACCACTGAGCCATTTCTCCAGATTCAAAAATTAAAAAAAAAAAAATTAAAAGAAGTTTAAGGTGATTTTTAGCTACTTTTAGTGAGTTAGAGGCCAGCCTGGGCTACATAAGACCCTATCTCAAAAAAATTAATAACAGAATAGAACAGAATGGGATTGGGTCCCAAAATTATTGGGGGTGGCTTCTGATGTCTTAGTCAGAGTTTCAATTGCTGCAATGAAACACCATGATCAAAAAGCAAGTTGGTGAGAAAAGGGTTAATTCAGCTTACACTTCCATATTGCTGTTTGTTACTGAAGGAAGTCAGGACAGGAGCTCAAACAGGGCAGGATCCTAGAGACAGGAGGCCCTGGAGGGCTGCTGCTTACTGGCTTGCTCCCTGTGGCTTGCTCAGCCTGCTTTCTTATAGAACTCAGGACGACTACTAGCTCAGGGATGGCCCCACCCACCCACCATGGGCTGGGCCCTCCGTTGATCACTAATTGAGAAAGTGCCTCACAGCTGGATCTCATGGAGGATCCGTTTGCTGATGACTCTAGCTTGTGTTCAGTTGACACATAAACCAGGCAGCACACCACTTATCCCCATATCCCCTCCCCCACCCCTTTGCTGGCCACCCTGTGTATCCGGGGCCGCCAGATTCATCACCCAGCTGCTCAGTGGCACTGCTCTGGCCCCTCCTCTTGAAACACATTTGAACAGATAGTCAGAGCTTCCTTGAAGCAATGATATTTCCAAAATGAAGAGATCCCAACAGACCAGAAAGCGGCTCATGAGAGAAGCTGGATGAGCCACGTCAGCGTATGCTGGGCTGATACACTGGGGACTCGAGCTGGAGCACTTCAGAAAACGATATGGTTCCCCCACCCTGGGAGCATGAGCATCCTTTCAAGAAGCCTGTCCTTTGTAAATCAGGCTGGCCAAGAGCCTTGGCTGTGGTGGTTGCACAAGGCCTGACTAAGGAGCTCCAGGGAGTTCATATCTGCCCTCAGCTTCCCATCTGCCCTCTCTGTGAGTCTTCCTCCTGATAATTCACTATTCCAGCCCAGATGGCCACTCCCTCACGGATGGGTTGCTCCATCTGAAAGATTGAAAAATTGTTATCATCTTTGTAGGCCTCACTCACATTTTACTTGTGAAAGACCCTACAGACACGGAAAGTTCATTTATTTTTATTATTTATTTAATTTTTTTTTTCCAGACAGGGTTTCTCTGTGTAGCCTGTCCTGGAATTCACTTTGTAGACCGGGCTGGCCCAGAACTCACTCTGTAGACCAGGTTGGCCTAGAACTCAGGGATCCACCTGCCTCTGCCTCTCCAGTGCTAGGATTTTTAACAGGGCATGAGTCACCAACCCCCAGCAAAGTTTTTAGAAATGACATTTATTTATTTCCTTGTGTGTTGGGGAAGAGGGGCTGGGTCTGTGTAAGGTGGACAGGGTAAGTGTTGCAGCTCTGAGGGAAAAGACTTCCCCAGTGGAAAGCTTGGAGCTCTGAGGGGGAAAGGTATCCTGGCAGTCCAGAGCTAAGGAATATTGTATGGTCACACCATACAAGAAACCTTACATAGGGATTTATTGGGAAAGAACCAGAGGGTGGCTGCCTCTGCTTAGGTGAGAAGCCCCAAAGAGCTGAGCATGAGACAGATTTATACAGGGTTTCTTGTGGGTAGAGTTTTCCAGGGTGGAAATTTCCAGGCTGGGGATTTTAGGGCAAGCCCAGGGATTTATGGGTTTTCCAGCTCAGGAATTGGTAGGTTTTCATGAGTTCCTTTACCCTCCAGACAGATATGCCAAAGGGTGTGGTATGTATGCTAGGGTCCAGCTGTGTTTCTACTTCCTTCGTTTCCTCCCTCTCAGGGTGTCCAGATGCCTCTGCACACCAGGCTGCAAAGATGAAGCCGAGTCCATAGTGGGTGGAGTCTGCAGGATCCTGGTCCAGCTGGGAGTGTGTGTGTGTGTTGTGTAGGTGGAGGCCTTCTCCTACAATCGTCAATGAAACAGCTCTCTGAGACAATCTTAGCTTGTGCAAAAACCAATGGGGTGGGCTTGTATGCATACACTTTATTTGGGGTGAACCAGGGAGATACAAACCTTGTAGAGTGGGAAGGGCTTCTTCTTAGGGTGAAGTTTCACTGGCTGAGGCTTAAGGTACTGGGGATACCTCATTTACATGGAGAGGGATTCCAGGGAGTTGAACCTGTAATTTCCTTCAGGGATTTCCTAAATTGCCCAGGTAGAGTGTAGACTGGGCTCCCCAGATGAGGCGGAGAAGAAGCAGCCTGGCAAAGAAAAGGGAGTCTTCCATTTTGTGCTGAGCTCAGGAAAGCTGTCTGGACGCTGTAGACTACAACCTTAAGTAGTGAGGTGCAACATCAGGACCACTGTTGCAATGGGTTATCAGATCCAGAATGCTGGGAGAAGGGGTGTCCATGGCAGGGACAGCTCAGATTACAGTCTCCTGCTGTTGCTGACTATCCTTCCCGTTGTCTTTCCTCCCCTCCCTCCCTTACTACTTCCCTGCCTTTTATTCCCTTCTTTCGTTTCCACCAGTCTATTTTTGCTGTGTAACTTTGGCAGGTGTGTGCTGCCTGCTAGGATGCTTTGAAGACACAGGATGGGCGCTGTGATATTCACAAGTGGAACAGCATCTTGTTCGGTAAAACAGGGTATGAATAGACTGGCTGAGTGGCAGAGGTGGACTCTACAGGCAGGAAAGAGCCAAAGGAGGCAGAACGAGGAGCAAAAGCAGATTGGTATTTTCAAGGTGGTTTTCCTAGCGGAGTTTAAACAGAGGGGGCTTCCTATCACACCACCCGCAGCCCCACAGCCCCAAGGTACTGGATCTTCTGATTGGGTGCTACGAACCTTCACTTGGATTAATATGCACTTATCGTGAGAGAATGGCGCTTTGGTTTGGTTTGTCGAAGCTTCCTGTAGGATCTCAGTCCAAAATAGCAGAGACTGGACAACATTACCTCTGAGCGCGCCCTCAACAGCATTCTTCTCTATAGGAAATAGTCCCTGGCGTGTTCTAAGGGTGATGGAGCACAGAGTTTAGCTGTGGTACCCAGGTAGGAGGCATTTATGAGGGCTAAGACTAAGAGTGTGACTCCCTACTTTCCCGGGGGAGGGCGCTTTGCACCCCATGAATAGCGGCAGCAGTGGGGGTGGGGGTGGGGTGCGGTGTCCGGATCTCTGTGTTTCAGTTCATCACAAACTGAAAATAAGTATCACGGGCCAGAAGTAAACCAGAAGTAAAAAGGAACCATGGAGATCATCAGCCTGGTGCAATTAAATCCTAGGCGATCTCCACAGCTTTTCTTTTCAGTTATGCGCTGGATCCGCAACAGATGGCGCTGCCCAGTCCATTTTACTAGAAGAGCCTCTTTTTTTGTTTTGTTTTGTTTTTGTTTTTCGAGACAGAGTTTCTCTGTATAGCCCTGGCTGTCCTGGAACTCACTCTGTAGACCAGGCTGGCCTAGAACTCAGAAATCCACCTGCCTCTGCCTCCCAAGTGCTGGGATTAAAGGCGTGCACCACCACCGCCCGGCCTAGAAGAGTCTCTTTTTCCAGCCTTTTCCGTTGCTTCTACAAGCAAGACGTCCCCAGGAGGTCTGAAAGCACTTGCCCAGGGGGTGTGATTCCATCTAGCGCAGGTGTGTTGTGGGGGGGGGGGGTTGGCACAAAGCTGGGTCCCTGTCTCTCACATGCTCTCCCTGGGTCCTCTGACGTTTGTGGAGAAAGCCACCTCTTCATAGACTACCGCAGCGGGGAGTGGCATTGAATGACTCCAGGCGCCCCCTGCCGGCAGCAGCTCCGCTGGCAATCTGATCTCTGACTAGACCTAGAACATTTTCCGGACCCCAGGTTCTCACCTGTCTCCAGTATGGACTAACAGGATCCCACAAGGAATTTGCTGTAAATTAGTCTTAAAACACAAAAGTTGCAGCCGGGGGTGGTGCCGCACGCCTTTAATCCCAGCACTCGGTGGTGGTGGGGTATAGAGACAGATACCTGAGTTAGAGGACAGCTGAGGCTACACAGAGAAACCCTGCCTCCTTAAGGAAGGAATCCAGCCCAGCTGCTCTGACTCACCCAGGTAGACACAAGTCTACGATGTCCATGCCTACTCTGTCCCTTGAAGTCAATGCATGTTGTAGACATTTGCAACATGCAAAATGATGTTGTGTAGTTTCATCCCCACATGACACCTGGGACCACCCTCTTGTCATTCCCACTGCCCCCTTCTGGGACAGGATCTTGTGTAATCCAGGACTGGCCTCAGCCTCAATATGTATCTGAGAATGACCTTGAATTCAGGGTCTCCTGCCTTCACTTTCGGATTGCTAAGATTACAGGACTACAGGTCTGTGTCACCACATCCAGTTGAGATCTAGAACTTCTTGGGGGTAGTTCCAGGGCGGGACTTTGGGCCCCTGATGCAGCGGAGAATGCACAAGTCTTATCATCAGAGAGGTCAGAGTCGAAATTTTTACTGTGATCTCGGTATGGTGATTGATGCACCAAGTAAGTTTAAAGCCTTGGGGCAAGAGGTCTGAGAGTTAGAAACAACCAACCATCCAACCCTTGGCTGTGGGACCAGGACTCCAAACTTTATTCATTCACTTCATTCTGAATACGGGACCCTTTCTGACAACTCAGTATCGTGGGTATGGGATGCAAACAGGAAAATGCAGGTAAGAAACTGTAAGCATGTGTGAAGAGAGCTTGCAGCCCGAGCATCCTAGGGGAAGGTCACAGGTTGGAGGGAGCACCCACCAACTTCACAGACACCCTGTGGGGTGCAGCCCTGGGATTATGCATTCATGACTTCAGAGGACAGTCAGTTCTCTCCTCCCACTTTATCTGGGTCCTGAAGATAAAACTCAGGACAACAGGTCTCGCTGTGGCGCCATCTCAATGACCCTCCCTTTTGATATGCGTTTGACTGAACCTATAAAGGACGAATCTTTGGTTACAAAGGCCAACAGTAGGTCCAGGCATGTGGGCCGGTTCGTAAAATGTTTGGCTAGTATACATGAAGCTCTGGGTTTGATCCTTTTTTTTCCATAAAACAGATATGGTGCCGCATGCCTGTAATCCTAGCACTCGGGGATGTGAAGGAGGCAGAGGAGTCATCTTTAGCTATATAGTAAGTTTGAGGCCACCCTGAGCTACAAAAACAAAACTATGACAAAGCCAACTGTAAAGTGTGCCCAGCTCCCGGGTGTGCAGCTCACTGCTCGGGTCAGTTGCTCTGATTAGTTAAGCTTTTTTTTTGTGGAAACTAGTTCCGTTTGCAGATAAGGAACTTGCCAAAATGGGAGGAAAACACGAAGGAAGAAGAAACTTGCCAAGTGGGCAGGTCCATGGCACAACAGAATGAACACGACGTTCGTCTCTTCACGGAGGTGAGCACCTGCCCGTGGGGAAGGGAGGTGGAGGAGGAGGTTAATGTCACTGTGACAGGAATCAGCCTCCTTGCTAAACAGAGCAAACAGCGAAACGATGCGGTTCCTACATCCTAGCCGGTGTGTACTTGAACCTCTTGTCTGCCTTCATCTCTCAAGTGCTGGGATTTCAGGAGTGCACCACCATGCCTGGCTGTACCTCTTTATCCCTGCCCACTTCCCTCCCTGCTGACCTTAAACTTGCAATCTTCCTGCCTCAGCTGAGACTGCAGCTGAGTGCCACCATGCCCAGCTCTAACTTCCTCAAATTTTACCTCAAATCCAAATGTCTGAGTGATTCCTTTCTTGGCTTAACAGACCCTTTCTGCTTCTGCTCATAGGCAGTTCAAAAATAGATGGGAATTTGTTTTGTTCTGACATTTTAAAACACTTTTTATTGTTTCTTTATGAATTTCATATCATGTACCCCAACCTAGTCACACTCCTCTCCATATCGGCCCTCCACTCTTGCAACCTCTCCCCCCCCCCAAAAAAAACACCAAATAAAATAAAATAAAATAAAATAAAAATCTCAGTGAAGAGGCTGTGGTGTGTCACACAGTATACCCAAACAGATTCACTTGCAAATGTTTATTACATTGAGTCATTGGTCTGGTTCGAGGCCTCTAGCTTCTGCTACACCGTCAATACTGGATCCTCATCAGGACTCCTCTTGGATATCCTGTTGTCATGGAGATCCTGCAGCTTTGGGTCTGCAAGATCAGGACCACCCCCTTCACATGGTCCAGCGGTCCACAGATAGCGTAGATGTTAGAATAGGACAGCTCAGAACCCTGGCTCTGGACCTGGTTGGAAGCTGAGTTGGTCTGCCCATCAGCTTTCCTGTACCCACAGCACCAGGGCTAGTGCTCCCGAAATGCCCCAGCTAGCTCACCTAAGACCACAGCCAGCAAGGAGTTAGGTCAGATCTCCTGCTCCTACATCCCCAGGGCAGCTCTCCTGAGCCCCGGCCACCAGGGTCAACTCTACTGTGCTGCCTAAGCCAGGTGTGGACCTGCTCTCCTGAGTGCTGCAGCTGGTGAGGGGCTGGGAAAATAGCTGGGATTTTTAATTTGTTGACCAGGCTAGCCTTGAACTCGTAGAGATCTGCCTGCCTCTGCCTCTGCCTCCTGAGTGCTGGAATTAAAGGTATGCAGCCGCCGTGCCCTGCACAGCCTTAGGGAACTGTAACCTCCAGAAGGGCACTCTGGACTCAGCAGCCATGCTTGGTCAGCTCATACCTCACTTGTTGAGATGGTGAGCCATCTCATGACTGCCGTCACGACTGTCGGTTATAACATGTTATTTTTAGAACTGAGGCTTTCCGTTGAAGGCTTAAGTTTGACAATAGCTTGTCAGACTGCACACACAGAGGAAGGACTTAGACGGTCCTCAGGCCTCCCAGCTCCATCATGTGTCTATCTCCCCACTAACTGTCTTTATGTCTTATCACTGCATTCTGGGAAGTCATGCCGCACAATGGCCTGCATTTATTTCCTTCCTTCCTTTGAGGTGTGTGTGTGTTCACGTATCTGTATAAATATGTAAAGGCCTGAGGAGAACACTGGATGTTCTTAATTACTAATCTACCATGTGTTTTAAATAAGGTTGAAGCTGGAGTTTGTGGTTTGGCTTGACTGTCTGCCCAGCAAGTCCCAAGGATCCTCCTGTCTCTGCCTCTTCAGCACGGGCTTGCGGGTGCAAGCTGCCATGCCTAGCTTCTTCAGGCTAGTGCTAGGAACCCAAACTTTGTTCCTCAGGCTTGTCCAGCACCAACTGAGCCATTGCCATAGTCCCTGGCCTGCAACTGACAGAAAGTGCTTGTGACAGGCATGGCTGACTTCTCCTTAGTATCTATTTCTCTCTTATAGAACAATAGGTGATTACATCTATTTAATTTTTAAACAATTTTTCATATTTATGTCTGCATATATGTATGTGCATCAAATGCGTGCCTGTAGATGTTAGAAGGCTCCCATGATCCCATGAAACTAGAGTTACAAATGGTTGTGAGCCACCCTGTGGGTCCTGAGAACTGATCCTAGGTCCTCTGCAAAAGCAACAAGTGCTTTAAACTACCAAGTTGTTTCTATAGCCTTGTTAGCTCAGTACTTGTTTTTCTCTTTTAAAATAGATTATTTATTTATTTATTTGCATACACTGTAGCTGTCTTCAGACACACCAGAAGAGGGCATCAGATCCCATTACAGATGGTTGTGAGCCACCATGTGGTTGCTGGGAATTGAACTCAGGACCTTTGGGAGAGCAGTCAGTGCTCTTAACCCCTGAGTCACCTCTCCAGCCCCCAGTACTTGTTTTCTTAATTAACAATTATTTTTCCCAGCTTCCCTTGCAACTATGGGGAGTATAGCCTAGTCAATAATGGCAGAAGTATAGCCAGTCGTGGTGACACATGCTTTTAATCCTAGCACTCAGATGGCAGAGGCAGGCAGAGCTCTCTGAGTTTAAGGCCAGCTTGGTCCAAATCCTGGGTTTCAGGGTACATAGTGATACCTTGACTCAAACTAATTCATTCATTCAGGGCTGGAGAGATGGCTCAGTGGTTAAGAGCACTTGCTGTTCTTCTAGAGGATGGGGTTCAGTTCCCAGCATCTACATAGTGACTCATAATCACCTGTAACTCAAGGTCCAGGAGATCTAACTCCCTCTTCTGGTCTCCATGGGCACCAGGCAACTGTATGGCACACATACACATGTGCAGGGAAGCACTTGTACTTATAAAATAAGAACAAATAAGAAATAAACAGAGGAGTAGCAAGGTAGCCGTGACCTCCAGGCTAGCTCTGCAGGGTGAATGTGGATACAATGGCAGGAGCTGAAGCAGCCACCGAGGACCATGAAACAAAAGCTGCACATTTAGAGGTAGAGAAAGATTTCAGAAGCCTGGGATGTTCAGCTGATTTGGGGGGCATCACTAATTGAATCCCGATTCTCCACTTTCTAGCCTCCTACCTCAGAGAAAACAAGCCTTTGTTGTCTAGGTTGTTATTAATTCTATCTTCCTGTTTCATGCCTGAAACTCTCATGTCTAGAAGATGTTGCCTAGCTAGGGTCCCAGCAGCTAGCTCAGGATGTCTCTGGTCCCTGCCAGTCCTGTGGTTGCAGGAGGCAGCAGGGCTGGGCTGTATGCTCACCCATCTTCTGTCATTCCCTCAGATGAACTGCTTTTCCTTAACCTCAGTCCTGACCTTTCATGATTGATCTGGGTGTTGAATTACATTTAAAACTGAAATGGAAAAAAAAATGTCCAAATGGAAAAATCAGTCACTGCTTGGAGACAGGGTTTTCCTGCAGCCTCTCTGAGAAGCTGGAGAGTTTACAACTGTTGTACAGTGTCCAGGAGAAAGCTTATAAAACATTATTCCTTTTACCCCCTTTTACCAAAACATGAGTCATTTTTTTTAATTGATTCTGAGTTTTCTCCTTAGGCCTGACTTCCCAGCATGCCTAGGGTATAGCACTTCCCAGGAAAGAAATATTTAGGCACATGTGGCTTCTCTGCAGCCTGGCAGACAGCTGGCGATTTCTTGAGGGTAGGAGACAAAATGGGGAAAGCTAAAGGCTTGGGGTGTAGCGAGGCAGAACTGGGGGAGGGATGACTGGAGCCTCTAGCACAGCGATGACGAGGCAGGCCAGCGTTGGGCAGTATTGTGGGACAGGGAGGTTTATCATTGAAAAGACAGGATGTCCAGCTGTTGGTTCCAGGAGCACAGCTGGAGAGATGGCTTAGTGGTTAAGAGCTGCTTGGTCAGCTCTTACCTCACTTTTGAGGTGGCTCACCATCTCATGACTGCTGTCATGACTGTCAGTTATCACATGTAATTTTTAGAACTGAGGTTTTCCATCCTCACCTGTGGCCCCTCTCTGGGATGGACAACCCTATAGGCATCAGTGCCTAGTCAGACTGGACAACCTTAGGAGAAGCAGAAATCCTTCTGCAAAGGGCCTGGGGAGAAGGCTCAGCTGGTAACGCCCGTGGTACACAAGCATGAGGAAAGACCTGAGTTAGATACTCAGAACCCACTGTGGGGCAAAGGCTGCTGGGAGTGGACCACTTCTGTCAACCTTGTGCTGAGGAAATACACACGGGCAGGTCCCAGGGGCTCACTGACAAGCCATTCTAGATAACTAGTGAGCTCCAGGTTTGGTGAGAGACCCCATCTTAAAAAATAAGGCAGGGGCTGGAGGGATGGCTCGCTCGTCAGTTAAGAGCACTGACTGCTCTTGCAGTGGACCTAAGTTCAGTTGTGAGAACACACATGGAGGCTCGTAAACACCTGCAACTCTAGTCCAGGGGACCTGACATGTTTCAGGCCTCTGAAGGTACTGCACACATGTGACACAGAGACAGACATGCTGGCAAAACACCCATACACATAAAGTGAAAATAAAGGAGAGAAAAAAAGAAAGTGGAGAGTAATTTCGGGAGATAGGAAAACAGGTAGTGTCTACCTCTGTCATCCTCACATATATGCAGACCACACACCACACATATATACTCACATACAGAGCCACTAACACACAACACTCATACACACGCACACAAATATACACAGGTGCCCTTGCACACACTCACACGCACATAAACACATGCACTCACACAGTCACACCCCTCAACACACGTGCACTCACAGACACACATACACACACTCATACACTCACACCAATACCACACATACTCCCACATACTCACCCATGACTCAACTGTGACTGTGGATGAGTGAGTATGTGTATCACGTATACACAAGGATATGGGTATCACATACACACAATCACACAAACACAATCACACACACACACACTCAGTCCAGGTAGTCTAATACCCTGAGGTAGAGGAGAACAGTGATTCCCTAAAGTCATTCATTCACATCATGGCACACATACAAACATGCACAAACTCAGATAAATAAATAAATAAATAAATAAATAAACAAATAGAAAAACTGAGGTAGCCCACCTAACTATCCTGCTATCGGCCCCAGACAGACAAAGAGACCACAAAGTTTGGCTTGGCTCTGTAAATAGACACTTACAGCAGTCCAGAGGTTCTTTTGACTGAGAGAGGTTGAGGGAGTTCTGGAGTGGAAGTCTAAGTTAATACACACAATGTTGGTACCACACATCTGCAGGGGAATCTCAGATTCAGCCACTGAGGCCCACAGCCCTGTGATGTCACTGCACACCCTTCTGTTGCTATTGAGAAAGGGTCTCTGCACAGCCCTGACTGGCCTGGAATTCAGAGATCCACCTGCCTCTGCCTCCCAAGTGCTGGGATTAAAATATGAACCATGTTGGGGCTAGAGGGATGGGTTAGTGGTTAAGAGCTACTAGTTACTCTCGCAGAGGTCCCAGGTTTGATTTCCAGCACCCACATGGTGGCTGACAACTGCCTGTAACTTCAGTTCTGGGGATATGATACTTCTTTTGGTCTTTGAGGGCACCAGAAACACATGTGGTACATATATATATATATATATATATATATATATATATATATATATACATACATACATACATACAGGCAAAACAAACATTTATACACATAAAATAAATATACCTAGTTTAAAAAAAAAAAGCACCACTGTGCTCGGTGTGGATTTTGTATTGACACAGGGACTCATGTAGCCTAGGTTGGCCCTCAAACTTGTTGTATAGCCAAGGATGAGCTCAAACTACTGATCCTCCTGCCTCCACCTCCTAAGTGCTAGCATTACAGGTATTTTACATGTGGATCACCGTGTTGAGTTTTTGCGGTGCTTGGAACTGAACTCAGGGCTATGTGCACGCTAGGCAACCAAGCTACAGCCTGTCTTGTTTTATTTTTAAAGACAAGGTCTCACTTCGTAGCTCCGGCTGCATTCAGAACTTGCTGCATAATACAAGTTAGCCTCGAGCTTGCATTGATCATCCTGGGTTAGCCGTGTGAGTGCTGGGACCACAGATGCTTGACGTCACACCAGCTCCTTCTTGACCACACCATCAAGTACGCAGCTCAGTGCCTGGACTGTTGGGATACATCACTTTCCTGATTATAGAGGGGATAACCTTGACCTTCTCCTGCTGCTTCCAGTCCTCAAATTCTGGGATTACAGGCATTCACCAACACTAGGATCAAACCCAGGGCTTCATGCAGGCTAGGTAAGCACTACACACTCAACTGTACCTTCACTGTTTAGCTCCACCCCCACCCCCCCACCCCGGTTTTGCCCTGGGGTGAAGGGTGATGTGTGGACGTTATGGCCAGTTCTTTCTCTCATCTCCATGACAGAAACAACACTCAGACTCAAAATATATTTATAAACACCTTGGCCATATAGTTAAGCTCTTCTCTTACTAGATATAATTTAAAATATCTCATTTATTTTAACCTACATTCTGCCATGTGGCTGTGTTCAGCGAGTCTTCCCAAGTGAATCTCCCACCTGGCTCTATCCCAGAATTCTCTCTGCCTCCCAAATGTCCCACCTCCCATTTCCTGTCTAAGCCACCGGCCACAGGCTTTTTAATTGACAGGTGATGTATCCATACAATACACAAGATATTCTCTCTATAGTGATGGAAGTTGGGGGCAGCCCTCTGGGGTCAAGATGATACCCCCCACTTCGTCCCCACCTTGGCTCAGCAATACAACACAGTGTGTGCAAATATGCAGCTGTCACCCAAACTCCAGAGGGAATGTTCTAGGCTAGAGTAGGTGGTTAGTAGGCTCTTGTACCTGTGACACCAGCCAGATGTGACACAAGGATGGCAGCCTGATGACAAAGCAGGCGTTATGACCCCAGCTGGGGGCTGAACATAAGCACACTGATTCTGGCTTACAGGTACAGTGAGTTGGCTGAGCCAGTGTAACGCAGCCTATAGGGTGTACATGTAACTTTCATTCTCCTGTAGTAACTGCCTCTGAGGCTTATTGCCTCCATCTGTTAACCTAGGCCTAATCCTGGAAGCTTCTAGCCTCTGTACAATCTTATCCAGGCCTAGAATATCTTCAGTCTCTGAGACTTACTGCTGAATAAGCTCACCCTTTCTAGTTCTTTCTGAACTCTGGCTGGCTGGTCAACTCAGCTCTTCTGGCTCAAAAGTCCTCTCCAAGATGACTGATTCAATCTGGCTTCCTTCTCTCTCAGCCTCTGACTGAGTTGCTCTGCTTGGCTTCAGACTTACTCTGGCAATCTAATCTTCTGGCTCCTTCTCATTCTCTGGCTCATTCTGTCTTCACTTGTGTCTAGTTTGTTCTCTCTTCAACCTGTCTCATTAAAACTCTTGATAAAACTACCTCCCTCCTTTCCTATGCACTGCCCTTCAAGTAGCTTCCCTTTCCTGTCTCTTCCTGTGAGAGCTGGGCATATCCTATTGTGTCAAATCTTTCTCTGGTTCATCACTTCATCTGCCACTCAATTACACATCACTTTCAAACATGGCTGCTTCCTTCTACACATGTGTACTAAGGGCATGTCTGCATTCCAGCCAGAGGGGTTAGAGGTGTATGCTAAGGCTGAACCAGACCACAACTACAAACAGGTTTTTTTTCAGTTAATAACAAAATCTTGGGTTCACAGTATGATTAAAGATCCAGCAACGGTAGGGAAGTAGGGAAATTTGAGGGTCTCTGTGACCTTAATTGATAGCAGAGGAAGAAGTCATGGGAGGTAGTTCAGAATTCCACGACTCAGTAGCCAGTGAGCCCAAACTTTAGGAGCAGGCTCTGAGCTGTTTAGTTTAGGCATATCTACACACAGCACAATCTGGTGATAGACTGTCCTTGTGATGATTAACTCAAACCTGAGGTCACACCAGAGCATTATCTAAATCTCTTAGAGGAACAAAGTAAATGAAATCCATCAGAACTCTTTGAATAGTACATGTGATACCTTCCATAAAGATGGGTTCTTCAGATAGGCTGAGAAAAACAAGTTTACAAGAAGGGTCTGGAGGAGGGTCTGGTATGGCTCCAGTCACATGGCTAGAAAGCACATTTGATCCAGCCTTCTGGACAGCAAATAAGTTTTGCATTCCCTTCCTTGAAGGAACGCTTCTCTGTGTCTGTAAGCACAGAGACCTCTGTGTCCCCTACAGCGCCACAGAAATGCCCTTTCCAGTTCTCAACACTGGGAAGCTGATGGTATCACCACAGCCTGAAGCTGGTAGCCTGAAAACCGGGGACACTGGAGTGAGTCCTGCTGTCTGCAGTCCCAGCTTGAGCCTGAAGGGATAATGGCTAAGGTGGAAGAATGAGACCCAGCCCTGCTGGAGGAGACCGAAGAGACCGTCTCACCCTGTTCCTTCTTACTTCGAGCCACAAGGACTAGCTCATCCTTCAGGCCCTGAAGGCAGGCCTTCCCTACGAGTTGCTAACTGCCCAGCTATACCCCAAATCATGTTCTACTGCATTGTTCCCACTTTGTAGCTGCTCTAAACACTAGCTCAAGGGCTCTGCCTCCTCTCCTGCTGCCCATCTCCAGGTGTGGCAGTTGCTTCTTGGGAGAGACCACTCCTCCTTCTTCAGCTCTGCCCCTTCTGATGGCTTGTCTCACTTCTTTTCCTAAGTGCCATATTAAAGGCTCACGGATAGATCAGACTTGAGAGGAGCTCACAGTCTGATGGTAGAGGCACTCGACATGAGCGGAAACCAGCCTTAGGTCATTCAGTCTGAGGTTCTCAGTTTCTTCTTCTTCAGTCCCTGTGCAGGATGTGGTCATATTAAATTTAGCCAGATGGGATGTGAGTAAATTCAAGTCATGTAACTGGATTATGAAAATTCTCTCTTCCTTTTCTGATTTTTTTTTTTTTGAGACAAGATCTCATGTAACCCAGGCTAGCCTCAAACTTAATACATAGCTGAGGCTGGCCACAAACTTGCAATCCTTCTGCCTCTACCGCATAAGTGCTGAACTTAATGGGCATACCTCTGTGCTTTGTGCATTAAATTTTTGTGATAAAATAATTGGCAAGGTTCTTGTCTAGGCATGCTTTCTTGTTTTCTGTGACTGTAAGAGAGGCCCCGGGCTGGCTGGTCAGCTTGAGAAAGAGAAAGGTTTGCTTTGGCTCAGAATTATAGACATTACAATCCATGGCTAGGTAGGTGTTTAGACTTCAGGTGGGGTACTGAATGGCAAAGGGGAGAATACACTGCTTACTTCATCCCAGTGAGCAAAACAGGAAGGGGCTGGGTCCCACAATCCCCTTTGAGGGCATGCCTCTAATGACCTACAAATCTCCCATCAGGCCAAAGCCCTGAGGTTCCACCATTCCCCAGGAATACATCTTTAGGGGCATTCAACAGCAAATGATAGCATGGACTCTGTTTTATTCATTCAGTTACCGGGACCTCTTCTATTCATTTAGCAAGCAGTCATGGGTCTTCCTCGTGTAAGGACTCAGGCATGATGAAGCCAGGCTCACGGATAGATCAGACTTGAGAGAGGAGCTCACAGTCTGATGGTAGAGGCAGGCAACATGAGAGGAAACCATTAGTCATTTAGTCTGAGGGTCTCAATTCCTTCTTCTTCTTCAGTCCCTGCGTAGGATGTGGTCATATTAAATTCAGCCAGATGGGATGTGAGTAAATCCAGTCATATAACTGGATTATGTCCTTAAAGATATCCGCTATTGGACACTAGTGTGCACCTGTTTGGTTGACTGGAAAGTGGCTGTAGCTGAATCCTCTACAAACTACAGCTCAGGGAGGCAGACAAGATCTTTTGCAAACCACTGGGATGTTTGTTACAGCAGCTTTCAGGATACTGTTCCAATCCATCATAGACAATATTAGGTTCTCATCTGGTGCAATGGCAGCTAGACGCCTCTGGGGTCTCACTTGCCTCTCTTTGAGAGTTGGCAGAACTGGGTGGAGTTTGTGTTTTGTTGGTGAATTAGGGACATCAGGAATGGCTTCTGGTCTCCACTTCACTGTCACCACCAAATGGCTTGCTTCCTCCTGTCCAGACTCTACTGGAAGTACTTTAGGCTGGCTAGTTTTATGTCAAATGGACACAAAACTAACATCATTTTGGAAGAAAAAAAATACATCAATTGAGAAAATGCCTCCACCAGATTGACCTGTGAGCCAGCCTGGGTGCATTTTCTTAATGTCAGGAGGACCCAGCCCATTATGGGTGGGGCTATCCCTGGGCATAATGACTGGTTCCATAAGAAAGAAAGCAAAGTTAGCCAGCCATGAGGAGCCAGCCAATAAGCGTCACACTCTCCATGGCCTCTGTATCAGCTTCAGCCTCGAGATTCTTGCCTTGTTTGAATTCTGCCCTGACTTCTCTGGATGATGGAGTACAAACTGAGAAATGAAATAAACCCTTTCCTCCCTGAGTTGCTTCTGGTTGTGGTGTTTACTACAGCAAGCGACCCTAAGTAGTTCATGCTTGCTTCCCTCCGCCACCCTGCTCCAGGAGAGATCACATGTGAATCTTTGCCCACTCCAGACTTCCAGCCTCACAAAATTCCCAGCATGCCTAGCGCCCAACTGGCCCTAAGCAGAGGTTTGTAAGAACCCCAGCAAGAAAGCAGACTTCCAGGAATGGGGCCCAAAGCACTCATCAAGCCTTGGCCTCTGTTCAGGCGGTCCAATTTAATATTTAAACAAGAGGCTTAATGTTGATATAGCAGCCAGGGGAAATTAGTCCCCTAGCCCTGAGCTGCTGGGAAAGACTTTTCTGCTGGCCAGTGCCTGGCTGGCCAGCCTGGAATCTTCATTAGGTAATCGATACACAGCTTGCCTTGAGCCCCTATGTGTTCTGTCCTCCTCAGCCATGGATAAAAGTATCTGTAAACAGACTAGCCAGTGAGAAACCGTAGGGCCGGGGATCTGATTTCATGTCCCCAGGATGTGTTCCACCCAGGCAACCCCTCCCTTCTCCTTTCTCAGAATCCAGCTGCGCAGCTGAATGTTCTGACTTCTCCAGAAAGAGGCAGTCTGAGGTTGCCAGGGTATCTACCCTTTGGGGTTTGAGCCAAGGTAGGAGAAAATACTGGAATCAGGCCTAAGCAGAGGGTGGGGTGAGGGGTCCCTGCAGGGAACTGTGTGTGAGGCAAGGTCTGAGGGTCTAGTCTGTGGGTGCATTGAAGCTATAAGAATACCCAGCTCCCAGCCCACACAGCCCCACAAGCCTGCCCCAGCAATCTCTAAAATCACATGGGGTCTAGACTGAACCTCCATTCCCCGACATGGGAGACAGAATGTGATAACCACGGTGCATACAGTGTGGCTCCTTTGGTAGTCGCATCCATGTTGGAAGCCAGCATAGCTCCTCTCTGCAAAACAGTAACAAGAGGAAACTGGCTACAACTCAGAGGCTGGCAGCTGGCAAAGGACTTTTACTTGGACATTCAGCAAGACTTCCCAGCCCAGGAAGTGTGTGAGCGAGGCCTGTGATGGTAGATGCCGGAATCCCCTCACTAGGCCCCAAGGCCTCTCTCTCATCTAGGAATGAGTCAGCCCTTCGCTCCTGTCATCCAGGCCCTGCCTCCCTACTTTCTGCCTATTCTCCAGGGTACGCTGTTATTTCTGGTGTGCTGGATCCTTGACTGGCAGTTTACAGCAGCTGGAATAAGAGATCCAGAGTGGAGTGGCTGGGCGAGACACGGGCTGTTTGGAAGAAGAGCCTCTCTGTTCAGTTGTTAATTCGTAGACCAACATTCAGATCTCTGCTTCTGGATATGGCCCAGCTAGACATGACTTAAGGTCTGGGACCAGAGCCGCCTCCTGGATCTGTCAGGAGGCCTGCTCACAGGACTTCAGAGAGCACTCTGAAACTGTTCCATCCACTGTACGGAGAGGCCCGGTGGCCAAGTCTCAGACTGATGTATCCAAAGGAGCAAGCAGTAGAGCAAGGCCAGCCCTTCTGAGTTCTCAGCTCTGCAGGGGATAAGAAGATTTGAGACCCTCACCTGGCTACATGGGATTCTGAGCCCGACCCTGGGAAGGACCCTGAGATATACTTGGCCCAGACTCACTTTCTTTTTCTTTTTTCTTTTCTTTTTTTTGGTTTTTTGAGACAGGGTTTCTCTGTGTAGCCCAGGCTGTCCTGGAACTCACTCTGAAGACCAGGCTGGCCTCGAACTCAGAAATCTGCCTGCCTCTGCCTCCCAAGTGCTGGGATTAAAGGTATGCGCCACCACCACCTGGCTCAGACTCACTTTCTAGACCTTTGCTGAGACAGGCTGAGAATCAGCTAAGCTGGGATGATCCCCAGGTGCTGTGTGGCTGGAGGAGGCTCAGTCCCAGAAAGGCTTCCTAAGAGGCCGTCTGCATCCTAGGTAGTGAAGATGTTTGGGAGAGATGCTGCAGGCAACATGGCAGGGGTGTGGAGTCAAGGTGCTGCTATGAGAGAGTTCTAAGGGGGCAAGAATATGAGTTTAGTGTGGTTGGAGAAGAGGAGTGGGGGTTGAGGTGATGGGGGTGGGCCATCCCCCATCCTTGAATGCTGGGCCTAAGCGATTCGTTTTGCAATCAGGGAGCTATGGAAGGGTTTATGGGGAGGGAGTGATGGATTTCACTTCTGTGTGCAAGCATGTTTAGGGTGTCACTATACAACAACCATCATGAGGCCGAACAACCCCCAACCCTAAGGGATCATCTCACTTTTTCCGTATGTACAGTCATAAAGAGTGTCTGTGTTGTTAGAGTAATGCCTGCCATTCTAAAACAAAAAGAAATTAAAGATCAGTGAAGCTGGGCAAAGTGGCTCATGCCTAAAACCCCTCGTGGGAGACTGAGACAGGAGATTTACAGTAAACTGCACGCCGGCCAGCCTGGACTGTAGAGATTGAGGGTATATGTGGCTATGAAGACATGTGGGTTCAGGAGCTAGTGGAATCCAGAAGACATCAGAGCTCTTGGAGCTGGAGTTACAAGTGGTTGTGAGCTGCCTGACCAAACTTGGGCAAGCAATCTCAGGTCCTCTGGGAAAGTAGCAAAGACGCTCTTAATGGATGAGCCATTACTCCAGCCCCTACAGTTGAGACCTTTTCAAATGATTGACTAGAGAAATAATTGGCTTACAACTTGTTGTCTTCACCAGAAACCTCATCAGCTCTTGAATACCTTTGGAACCAGGCAACTCATCTCTTTACTGCACACGTGCAGGAAAGAACACAGGCTGGAGAGCAGTCTAGAGCTCCCGGCAGCCTCCTGACTTCCCACCTTATGGGGATGCCCAGCCATCCAAGAGAAGAGTCAGCTATGGCTGCAGAGATGTTCCTAGTACTGCATAGCAGGACACTTCCAGAAGTTACCAGTAGCTTGGCCAGGCTTCCAAGGTAGGGCCAGAGTCCCCTTCCAGGCTTGGCTGTGGCTAGCCCTATTCTCACACCTTGGTCTTCATACTGAGCCCCATTTAGGCTAAAATAAATCTAGGCTTATCAAGGGTTCCAAGTAGGCTAGAACTCCACCTTAGCTATTTGTGAACCTCGAGGGGTGAGGAGGGACCACAGACTGCTCCCACGCCATGTCAGCCAGCCATCCAGTTCTGAGCACAGCCTCTCCAAGTGAATTTTGTGACCCCAATGAAGTGGCCACCCTCCAGCCCGCTCCCATCTGTAGAACAGTGTGTGCAGAAGTCTACGTCCACAACTGTGCTACGTGACCATGAGGCGGTACATGTTGGTGAGTCATCTTTATTATAGCTCCCATGTCTACATCACGAAGGGGATTTAAAAACCCTTTTAAGGAGCCTAAAGAATTTCCACATCCCTGAACACTGGAACAGCCTGTGACAGATCTTCAGAGCAGTGTCCCAGGGAGCTCTGCTCCTCCCCTTGGGCTCAGGAGGCTGAGAGTGCCAGATCCTTTTCCCTTCGAATTTCTACACAGGTTTTCCAGAGTTCTGCTCCTGACCTCACCTCTAACCAACTGTCTTCCAGCTACCTTAGAATGTTCTTTAGTGTTCTTGTGATCACGCCCATTAAGGCCCCAGATACTAGTAATTCTGGAATTACTGGTCAGCCTAGAACACTGGACAAAATGTATCCACCAGTCTCCCTCTGGCCTGGAGGGGCAGGTGTGGTCCCTAGGCCAGCTCGGTCTCCTCTAAAGTCAACAGCAGCATCTCAGAGCCCCCTTTTCCTTTCTGCTCATCTAGCCTCCCTGGAAAGGGAGGAACAGTGTTGATATGATATGACCTCAGCCCGGAGGCCTGAGTACATCTCAGGGCCGTCACAAGTACATCTTCATTGCTCTATGTGTCATAGGGCAATACCGGGCATGTAGCTGAGCCAGCAGAGCCCTGGACGTGGCCTCTAGGTGTGTACCCTGACTTTTCATGTTCCACACATGAACAGCATAGGTGGCATTGAGCAGCTGGGCCAGCTCCTTGGGGCTGATGTCTTCAAAGTATTTTTTCCAGTTCTGCCAGGGGATGGGATAGAAGGCCTCGGGGGGCAGGGCAGTGACCCCATGGCAAGCATGGCTCTCTTGCAGGCTGTGGATGGAACACCACTTCTTGAAGACTCGGGTAAGCAGTTGGGGGCCCTGGTGGCCCCAAATCCAACCGTTGTAGTGGGCCACAAAGTCACGCATGCACAGCGCCAAGAACTCATGCTTGCGCTCGAAGGCTAGGAAGGCGCCATTGAGGATGTAGCGAGATTGGAGGCCTAACATGTTGGTCAGGTTGCGCAGATTCTTGAGGACGATGAAGTCCGTGTCCAGGTAGATACCACCAAACTTCCAGAGGAGTGCGATTCTGGAAGCATCAGACAGGACTGGCAACAGATAAGGCTCCCACCTGTGCTGTGCCTCCAAGTACCAGGCTGCCAGTGGTGTGTCCTCAAACAGTTCTTGCAGGTCCAGAGGTTGTATCCGAACATTGGGAAAACAGCTCAGAAGAGAGATGCCAAAGTTCCGGGGCCGGGCTGCAGTGTCTCTAGGCAGCCCTTTCATGAGCACCACCACCTCGGACTCAGGGTGTACCCTGGCAGCTGATTCCACAGAACACATAAACAGAAAGCTGGGACTGGTCTTGTCGGATGTCTCTAGGAAGAAGATGTTGCCTGGGGCAGACACTCTAGGAAAGGTCAGCTGGGGGCAAGGGAAGTCCACTGGCAGGCTATACTGCTGTCTTTGGTCCTTGGGTGCACCCACAGTGTGCCAGTAGATCAGGATGGAGACCAAGAACGTGAACTTGAAGCTGATAATGAAGAAGGCAAAGACCCGCTGTCTGGGGGTGCCCCTGAGCATCCGCAGCAGGCAGTTGTGGGGCCTGGACATGGTCTCCTCCAGATCAGAACAGGAAATGCCCATAAGGATTGACTTGTCTGTAAAACACAAGCATCAGCGTTCAGGTAGGCCATGTGTAATAAACCTGTGAGTGCCTAGGGACCAGAAGCAATGTGTCTCACAGTGTACAGCCAGTCTAGCACGTGCAAGGACAGTCAGAAACAACAACTCTGCCACAGAATACCCTCTGCCTGACTGAGTCTGCCTCTTCTGGATATTGGGGTGGTGGCTTGTCCTTTGACCCTTCTTCTGCTCCACGAACAGGCTTTGGTTTACTCAAAGACAGGCCACTGAATGCCTCAAACACAGTTGGCATGACGATCTGGGCTTAGGATTGCAGAGATGTCTCAGTAGGTCAAATGCCCAAGTATGAGAACCTGAGTTCAGATCCAGGGAACCCATGGAAAAGACAGAAACAGCAGAGCTCGCATAGAACACCAACCTGGGGGGACAGAGATGGAAGGATACTTGGGCCATGTGCTTTTTCCCCCCTAAGGATTTATTTATTATATACTATTTATTTTATGTGCATGGGTGTGTTTTCCCTGTGTGTATATCTGTGTACCACATGTATGAAGTGACCTTGAAGACCAGAGGAGGGTACTGGATCCCCTGGGACTGGAAATGGGAGGTTGTGAGCAGTATCATGTGGGTGCTGGAAATCAAACCTGGGTCTGCTGGAAGAGCGCCAGTGCTCGCAAACACTGGGGCAGCTCTCTAGACTGAAGTCATTTCATTTCTAATTACTGGGAGGAGGGGCATTACACACACATGTATGCCTGCAGAGACCAAAAGAGACTGACTGTTGGATCACCTCGAGCTACGGGTGAATGTGAGTCGCCCAACATGGGTCTTAGGGACCAAACTCAGGGCTTCTATAGGATTAACAACAGCATGTGCTACTACACCTGGCAGACTTTCTGAGTTGGTGAGGTGGACCTTAAGTCCACTATATAGACCAGGCTATTTTTTTTGACTCATGATTCTCCTGCCTCAGCCTCCCAAGCGCTGGGACTGCAGCTATGTCCCGCCATGCTCACATGCTTCATATATTTGCTCTTTCAATAAATATTGGCCATCTAACCAACGGAGCATTTCACACATACAAACCTGCTAAACCCTACAGGCAACCTGACACGGGTTAATCCTTGCCTCTCCTCACCTCTGCCTCTAGGAGGAGGAAATGGACAGTCTAGACTCCTCATGCTGTCCCCAGGCAGAAAGTGGCAGGGTGTGCACGGGAGGGGTGGATGCGGTGGGCTGCCTGGGAGGTAGCTAGCCCTGGAAGGCAGTAGTTAAGAGTGGTTCACTGGATCAACTCAGACCTATAACCAGAACATTAACCCCATACCTGCTGTATGTTCTGGGCTCAGTCACATCCCTCAGGTCCTTGGCTACTCCAGAGGACAGCTGCATCTGTTTTGTGAGTTTTTGGTTTTGTGGAGACAGGATTTCTCTGTGTAGCCCTGGATGTGATGTTATAGAACTGGCTCTGTAGACTAGAGATCAGGCTGGCCTTGAACTCACAGAGATCCACCTGCTTCTGCCTCCTGAATGCTGAGATTAAAAGCATACACCACCACTACCCGGCCAATTGTACATTACTTTGACATTAGAAACCAGAAATTTTGAGTGGAAAGAGGTCACAGGACTAGACCTAGCCAGGTAGGTCTCACCAGGAGCTGAGAACAGAGTCCCTCCTATGCCTCTTGGAATTATCATCCCACAGGGATGGGGTTTGAGTCACCTTGCTGAACTTTCTTCAGGTTACAGAGCTACTGACCAGCCTGGGCAGTCCATGACAAGGAGATGGGCAGGTCCTAGCAGCCTGCAGGCATCTTAGACGTGTGCACTGGGTTAGGAGCTGATCTTCTGTGCCAACAGGAGTATACAGCCTGTCCTCTCATGCTCAGGGCTGCCAAGCCCACCTGTAAAAGATGGAAGGCAAAAAAGTCTGAGGTAGCTAGAGGCCGTCAGCAACTACACCCTCCCATCCAGAAGGGCAAGACACTCAGCTCTGACTTTCAGAGTCCGGCCCTGTTGTGAAACTGAGCACATTTGCCTATGCTCAACCATGTGGGAACACTGTCTGGAAACGAAAGGACAATCCAATTGACTGGAATTCCCTGGGTGAAGTGGCACTTGGGCTGGGGACCAGGAAGAGCCAGTCAAATGGAGAAGGCACTGGTCAATAGGAGCATACATCTTTGTTGGCACCAGAGGCTGGAAGGGGCTGTGGGAGACACCGAGGAAGGCAGCTCATATACTTGACCTGGATCAGCTCATACACAGCAAATGAGTCCAAGGCTGAATCTCAGCCCTGGAGAGGTAGAGGCAGGAGGATCGCTATAAGTTTCAGGCCAGCCTGGGCTACATAGTAAAACCTTGTCTCAAAAGTCAAAAACCAGGACAAGATGAAATAAACCCAAGAGTTGTACACAGTGAGTGGGGGACATTTGAGTTCAGGCACAGGTTGGAAGGACCAGCTTGGGCAACATAGCCAAAGGCTATTTAAAAATGAATTGTAGGTATGGTCTTACATGCCTTTAATCCCAGCACTCAGGAGGCAGAGGCAGACAGATCTGAGTCTGAGGCCAGCCTAGTCTACAGAGTTCAGTTCCAAGACAGCTAGGAGTATACAGAGAAACCCTGTCTCAAAATAAAACAAAAAACAAACTTTGAGGCTAGAGATGGCCCAGTGGACAAGAGTGACTGCTGCTGCATGAAACTGGACTTCAGACCCCACAACGATTGGGTCACAAATGCCTGTAATTCCAAGTCTAAGAGACACAGTGCCCCTCCCTTTCTGGCTCTGCTTACAAACACATGTATGCATGCACACAGAGAGGTAAACACATATAAGTAAAATGAGTTTTAAAACATGTTTTAATCTGGGGGGCTGGAGAGACGGTTCTGTGGTTAAGAGCACTGACTGCTCTTCCAGAGGTCCTGAGTTCAATTCCCAGCAACCACATGATGGCTCACAACCATCTTAAAAAAAAAAAAAAAGTTGCCATGGTCACAATAAAACCCTAAGACACCCAACAAGGGTGTCTAGACTAGTTTCCTAGTCTCCAATTTACCATAGAGCCCAAAGATGCCCCTGAACTTCCGATCCCCCTTCCACACTGCTTCATGTGAGCAAGGCAAACACTTTACAAACTCAGCTAGATCACAGCCTTACGTTTTTTGTTGTCTCCGAGCTCAGGTTAACCTCGAACTCACGATCTTGCTCCCAACCTCCCTTCCTGGTGGGATGAGATGTTCATCAAGGAAAAGCATATATGGTGTTTATATTTGTTCAGCACCTGGAGTCCTGTCTGGCTCCACAGGTGTCAACACGTGGGCAGGTAGGCGAGTCAGCAACTGAACCAAGGCGTGAGAAGTCTAGGAGCCAGGAGATTGGTGGCTGAGTAGCGGGGCAGCTTTAAATGACCAAGAGCACCAGGGAGTGAGCAAAGCTGGAGCCAGTGAGCTGCTTGGAAGCCCAGCCAGAGTCATATATGCGGCAGAGCTGAGACCGACCCCGGAAAGACACCAGCTCTGTCCTCCTCCTTTGGGAAGTGAGGCTATTTTGGTCATAAGCATTTTGATTTGTTTTATTTTTCAAGAAAGACAGGGTTTCTCTGTGTAGCCCTGGCTGTCCTGGAACTCGGAGATCTACCTGCCCCTGTCCCCCGGGGAACCCAGTAAGACTACAGGTAGATGTATGGACAGCCATCTGCAGATGTACCCCCTGAGTATTGAGACCATGGTATATAGGGGTGGAGACCAGGCCTGAGGTGGGGTAAGGTGTGCCTGTTCACGACTGGAGGCGCTAGACTCAGGCCATATTAGGTATCAAATATGGAGCTGAAGATCCAGGAATAGAAGTTATGTACCCAGCCAAGTTGGCCACAGTTCAATACCCATGTGACTTTAGACTCAAAGCACGGTCCCACCTCCTACTCGGTGGGCCTTGTAGATATACCCCAAGTCCGTGGGCCTTGTAGATATACCCCAAGTCCAAGCCCTTGTCAGAAGAGCCTGGTATGTCCCTGTTACCTCCCTGCTACCCCCAGGCTTCCTTCCCTAGGGCAGGGAGCTATTTTCAGGTAGTGTGTTAACTGGTCACACTGCTGCTCCAAGCCCTACCCCGGCTGCCTGTTATCAGGACTCTCTCTCCATGATTCACTGCAGGCAATGAGACTGGGCAGAAATACAGGCTGGCAGAGACAGAGCTTGGCACCGGGTCCAGCACTGTTTTCCAACCCGAGCGCAACACTCTTAATGGATGGACTTCCATCTGCTTCCCTGGCTGACCATGAGCCATGAGGGTGGTCAGATGCAGACCACACTGAACCCCACAGATCCCACCTCTGGGCTGACTGCCAAGAGAATGAACCAATGGAGAGTCAGGTGTTCTGATGGGGACACGGGGACACAGGCACGAGAAATGCTCATTCAGACAAGGCCCCCACCCAGGTTTCCTATGTGTGGTACCCCACCAGTTCCCTCCTCAGGCCTCTGCAGACAGGATTTGCAGCCCTATCTAGGGGTCCTCTCATAAAGTACAAGAAAAATACAGAAGACTCTATTCAACCACCAAGCAGGGTCTCGTGGGGACACACTTAGGAGAATGAGGGAACTGGAACCTGAGGAGCTGAGCAGGGGCTGTACAGTGGGAGTTCCAGGAGGTCCTTGCAAAGCAGAATCGGTGGTGGTGTCCCCGTTAGTGAGCATGGGCAAGTCTGCTGGGGTTTTCAGGCCACCAGAGAAACTCAGGCTTGGATGGGGTGAGTCCAGGATGGGTAAGACAAAGCCCCAGGTTGGGTGGAGGCTCTAAGCCTTACTGGCTTGGAGAACATGAGGGGTATCTAGGGCCCTGCCTGAAAGGTCTCACAGACCACAGTGACAGGTGTGTTTGTCAGGCATCTGTGACAGGGAGGAAGGCTGGGACAGGAGAGCTACTAGGGCAGGCTCTAAGGTTAGGGATTTCAAAGTTCAGCAGAATGCCTTTGACCAGAACTGGCCCTCTTTTTTAATACTATCTCCCAGTTCTCAGGAGTGAATGGTCAGAACACACTCCCAGCTCTATGGTTTCTCTTGCTTCTAGTGCAGTCAAATCAGGTCCTTTTCTGTTGCCTTCTCCCCTGCTTAGACAACGACTAAGGTATCCCAGCGTCCCCAGTCCACTTCAGTACCCCTTCCCTGTGAGGAGGACTGTGTACAGGACACATGCCACAGGACAAGTCACCTCCCTAGCCTTGGGTCCCTTGCCTGTGCATTAGAGACTGTCTCATCGGCCCCCAGGCTCCAGGGGGCTATAGGAGGCCCAGGGTATGGGCTCACCCAGGGCAAGGGAAAGAGGGTTCCCATTCCACTTTGCTTCCTGGCGATCAGGGATGCTACATGCCTGAAGAAAGGATAGAAGTCCCGTGGGGGCTGGGCTGTTAAAGTAGTGCAGTTGGTAGAGTGGATTCCATCCATCCTCAGCACCACACAAGACAGGCATGGGGTGGCACGTGCCTATAATTCTAGCAGTTGGGAGCCAGAGGCAGGAAGATGAGACCTTCAAGGTCATCTTTGCTTGTATAGTGACAAAGCTGAGCTATAAGACCCCGCCTTAAAAAAAAAGGAATTGTGTCAGGTCCATTGACTTGGTCCAAAATTGAGTCTAGACTCAGCTCAAGCCGGACGATAGAAGGATTTCTGGCAGTTAGATAAAAGCCAGCATTCCTCAGGAATCTCTTCACCAAAAAGTATTGTTTCCCTTGCCGCTGGCAGAAGGGACATATGGTGCCTGGTGGTGGTTTGAACAGGTATAGCACTCCCGACCCCCCAGACTCATGTGTTTGAATGCTTGGCCCAGGGAGTGTCACTATTAGGAGGTATGGTCTTGTTGGAGTAGGTGTGGCTTTACTGAAAGAAGTGTCACTGTGGGGGCAGGCTTTGAGGTCTCCTATGCTCAAGTTAGACCCATTATGGGTTGTAGTCAAATGTAGATCTCTCAGGTCCTTCTCCAGCACCATGTCTGCCTGTGTGCCCCATGCTTCCTGCCAATGATGATAATGGACTAAACCTCTGAAACTTTTTTTTAATGTACATTGGTGTTTTGTCCACATGTATGCCTGTGTGAGGGTGTCAGATCTTGGAGTTACAGACAATTGTGAGATGCCATGGGTGTGCTGAGAATTGAACCTGGGACTTCCAGAAAAGCAGTCAGTGGTCCCAACCACTAAGCCATCTCTCTAGGCAAACCTTGGAAACTTTAAGCCAGCCCCAATTAAATGTTTTCCTTTATAAGAGCGGCTGTGCTCCTGGTGTCTCTTCATAGCCATAGAAAACCCAAACTAAGATAGCTCTCCATTGACATACACCTGTGGTGCCTATCAGCATATTAAAGCCCACACTGGCCACCAGGCTCCTCCAACCCCTATTTATAGATACTTGTTAAACATCTCAAAGCTAGCATCCTGGCCCTTCTAACCTTCCCCATTCCTTCTGTATGATGCTAGGCTCCCACCTTCCCAGGTACCCCTTCATTCTGTATATAATCATTCTGTATATAATGTCAAGGTTTTCCCTCCACCCTCTGCTCTTCTTTCCTCAATATTCTTTCTAGTCTCTGCTATCCATATTTTTTTCTCCCAGATAGCCCTGGCCAAGTCCAGTCTATGCTCTCTCTCCCTCTCTCTCTCCCTCTCTCTGCTTGGGACTGTATCAGATGCCTCTGGATGTTCTCTCTCTTTTATCCACACACAATAAAAGCCTTCCCCCTAATCACAGAGGGTCTATTTCAGCGGTCTCACACAAAAGCAATGGAGAGGAAGAGAGGATTCTCTGTCCCAATGGGAATAAAAGGATAGCTTAGTCGTGTGCTTAGTTCCTCTTCTATGGAATCAAACACAGTACAGAGAAATAAATAAGTTATAGCTTTAGAGAATTGAGGGTACAGAGAAAACCCAAACTCTCACCCACGTGTAAGCATGTCCCAAAGCACCTGTGATGGGTATCCAGGGCACTGAAGCAGGGGGGAAGGGGATGGATGCACACGGACCCAGGAGCCAGGACCTCAGACAACTCCAGTGATTCAGGAGGTGTGGCCTAAGTAGACTAGAAGGGTGTTCAAACTAACAACATGACTGCCAGATGGTATTGTTAAGGTGTTGTCCTGCTAATTAAAGCCAAAGTCTACCATTGTCCAGAGAGTCTTCAGAGGTTGGTGCAAGATGGCAGGCTCCCTTACCTGCAGGACTTCTCTTTCTCTGACTTCATGTGGGGAACTCAAAACCCTGACAATGCTTCTGCCTGCAGATTGTCATGTAGCCTTGGTTAGATTACAGGTTCGAGTCCTTCTCCCATTAAGAACTCATTCAGCAAGCACCTGAGATCCCTGGAACGCCTCCTCAAGACAATGAGGCATCTCAGTATCTTAGCCTTCAGCCAATGATCTTTGGCTACCCTGGATATTCCTACCGGCTTTCCCAAAACTATATAACCCTTGAATCACCCAGAGTAAAGTCATCTGTCTCCTCACAGCTGCTCCTGGAGATAAGTCTGTTATTTCCTTTGTTCCCACATTAAGGGAAAGTTCTTATTGAAGCTACCAGGGAGAGAACAGCTGGAGGCATCTGGAAGAGTCCAGAGCAAAGAGAGAAAGAAGTAGACTGAATATGGACCTGGTCATGAGAAAAGCAGGAGTAGAGCAGAGAGATGGGGGTGGGGCGTGCACAAAAGAAAGAGTGTGGGCAAGAAAGGTCGAAGGCTAGAGTGGAGCGGAGATAGCAGGGCTGTACTGAGAATGAGTAGCTGAGAGAGAGGGAAGAGCCTGGGAGCTGGCAACGCTTAGGGAGGGGGAGGAGAGGAGAGGGGAGGGGAGAAGGAAGGAGAGGAGAGGAGGGGAGGGGAAGAAAGAAGAGGAGAGAGGAGGAGAGGAGAGGAGAGGAGGGGAGGGGAGGGGAAGAAAGAAAAGGAGAGGGGAGGAGAGGAGAGGAGGGGAGGGGAGGGGAAGAAGGAAGAGGAGGAGAGGG
>NW_021620598.1:421105-425867 GCF_004785775.1 Grammomys surdaster
AGAGGAGAGGGGGGAGAGGGGAGGAGAGGGGAGGGGAGAGGGGAGGAGAGGAAAAGAGGAGAGGAGAAGAGAAAAGGGGAGGGGAGAGGGGAGGGGAGGAGGGCAAGAAAGAAGAGGGGAGAGGAGAGGGAGAGGAGGGGAGGGGAGGAGAGGAGGGGAGAGGAAGGGAAGAGAGAGGAAGGGAGGAGAGGAATGCCAGGATATCTGCAGGGACAGACACTTGTGACACTGAGGGAGCCTGGAGGCCAGCATGCCCTTTGGCATGCTAGTAGGCACTGTTTGTCCCTTCCGAAAGTGATAAGGGAAATTACTCTTTTGCACAGAGGGAACTGGCCTCATGAGTTCCTGAGGAATGTTGGCTTTTGTTTAACTGTCAGAATTTGGGGGAGTAGAGTTTCCTCTGAATTTGCCAAAGTGGCTGGAGATACCTGACTTCCCAAACCAGGGTAGCTCCAGAGAGAAACCAGGGCAACCACAAGAACAGAGTGGGGAGGTGGGGGAGGGAGACGGAGGAGGAGGCAGCAGCCTTTTAACAGAGACCTAGAGCTTAGCCCTCTCTCTCAAGTTCAGGCCCCTTGTGATGGTGTACACCTTTAACTGGAGGCAGAGACAAGCAGATCCTCTGTGAGTTCAAAGCTAGCCCTGTCTACACAGAGATTCAGTCTGGCCAAAGCAGGACCCTTTCTCAACAACAAACAAACAAACAAGCAAAACACCACCAACAAAACCACACAGAACCCCAATCTAAGCCTGTTATTTGCTGGCCCCCAAAAATACTGCTAATTTGAATATGGGGGAAATTAGGGAATTAAAGGTTCAGGGGAAACAGTGTGTTGGTAAATATGAAGAACATTCCTGTCAGCCCTATTAGCCACATAGTCAGTGAGGTCTGACTGGCTCCAGCTGCTGCTTCTCTGTGTCCTAACAGAACTATTTGTTTTCTTTCTCTCTCTCTCTCTCTCTCTCCCTCCCTCCCTCCCTCCCTCCCTCCCTTCCTCTCTCTCCCTCAGGTCCTGGCCAGAACTTAAGTATGTTCTTTCTGGGACTCTGTACAGATGCTAAGATTTACACCTTGTCTGTCCTGGGGTGCTTTTCTTCTAAACTCTAATGAAATTGTCCTCAGACTTAACCTCTTAACCTGCCAAACTTGAACTCAAACTTGAACTCAGGCCCTAAAACCCACATGGTGGAAGGAGAGGAAGGTTCCTCCACAGCATGCCCAACCCCCACGATAAATAGGTAATGTAAAATAAATGAAGAAGAGGAAGAAAATATGACAACCCAGTTGTTAGGTTCCGATCCCTGAGCTGAGGCTAACTTCTGAAAAGCTTACAGTTAGTGCTCCTTGGGGACCTCTGGAAGGAGCCACTTCTATGACCTTCTCTTGCCACTGGCTCTCTATTGGTATATATATACCTGTGGTTACCTATCAACCCTCATGCTAGCCCCAGACTAACCTCCAGCCTGGGAGTTACCTCCATAGTTAACATTTATCTGTTACAAAATATCAAAGGCTAGGGTCCCAGAAACTCTGGAGGTAGGAGGATCTCTGTGAGTTCCAGGTCAGTCAGGGCTACATAATAAGGGGCTACCTCAAACAATAATAAAATCAGCAGGGTATGGGGGTGGAGTGGGGTAAGGGCTTTAAGGGGAGACATGGCTTTATTGGTTAGAGCATTTGCCTAGAATGTATGAAGCACAAGATTCAAACCCTGGCAAAGCCGAAAACCAAACCAACCAACCAACCAACCAAAACCCCCAAACACCTGGCAAGAGAACTAGAAATCGAGAAGTGGACTCCTGGCTGCACTGTCTTCCCCTGCAAGGGTAAAAGCTAAGAACCAAACCGTGAGGGTTCAGTGTGTTTATAAAATGCAAAGGTAACAGATGAAGGGTACCTGAATTCTATCCTAGTTGACATTTATCTAGTAAGCCTTGTTCAAAAGGTATGCCATTATTATCATGTGCCACCAAGAAATAAAACGCTTTCCTTGTGAGCTTGAAGGCTCTTTTGAGCAAGTCTGGAGTTCTCCTGGACTGTCTGCCATCTGTCATCTGTCTCCTTTCAGATAGATGTGAGCTCTGTTGAAGTACCTGAGCATAAGCTTGTGGAACAGGGGTGCTTGAATTCTATAATTTTGTGACGCAAGCCACATATGGTTTATCTAGGAGTGTCCTCTGCTCCCACCGTGTGCAGGCATGTGCATATGTCACATGTATAAGCCAAATTGCTTATTTGCCCTATCTTCAACAGGGTCTCTTTGGTCCTTGAGTTCTATATGTCTGAGGATGGCTTTGAACCTGTGATCCTTCTGCACTTTAAGCATTGGGATTACAGTCACGTACCACCATGCCTGGTTTATTCGGCATTACAGATGGAACCCTGGGCTTCTTGCTGCAAGACAAGCAATGAACTGAGCAGCAGTACCCCCCATCTGCCACATCCCCTCAAGACCCTTACCCTTAGGCAAAGCAAACTAGACAACTAGACACAATCACGCACTGTCCACTCCAAGCCACATCTCCTTATAATAATCTTAAGAATCAACATCAGTCACTGTCCCCAGATACCTCATAAAAAGCGGCTTATAGGCGTATTTGGTGTACATCATGGCAGGGAAGCTGTGCGAGGTCCAGAGTTCTTGACAACTCTCGTTGTTGGCACTCAGTGAAATCAGGAAGAAGCCAGCTCACATCTGGCTCTCTCCTTCTTCCCTTTTTTGCTTCAGCTGCCCTGAGGTCCTTCCCTCCCCCAGCCTGGAATAATACAGCCCACTTCAGGCTGAGTCCTTGTTCCTCAGTGGTGGTCTATGGAGCTTCAGCAATGCCCTAATCTGCACATTTCTCAACCCAGACAAGTTAGACCAAAATAAAAAATGACATACATTTCTAAAAATAACATTAATAGGAATCGGAGGGCTGGCTCCATGGTTAAGAGTGCTTGCTACAGTTCCAGAGGACGCAAATTCAGTTTCCAGCACTTATGTAGGGCAGATCACAACTACCACAGACACCCCTACACACACACACACACACACACACACATAAGTAATAAAATTTTAAATAAAAATAAAATTGAGAACATTGGATGGTCCGGACATAATGCTGTCCATCAAAAATATCATCCTAAGATGCTGAGCAGACAAGATGTGACTGGACAGTTTTGCTGACTGCTGAATCTGCTGTCAAACTCATAGGGGGAAACACTCTAACAAGTATTAGCTTCCTTTTTTTTTTTTTTTTTTTTTTTTTTAAAACAGGGTTTTTCTGTGTAGCCCTGGCTGTCCTGGAACTCACTCTGTAGACCAGGCTGGCCTCAAACTCAGAAATCCGCCTGTCTCTGCCTCCCAAGTGCTGGGATTAAAGGCGTGCGCCACCACCACCCGGCCAAGTATTAGCTTCTCTCTCTCTCTCTCTCTCTCTCTCTCTCCCTCTCCCTCTCCCTCTCCCTCTCCCTCTCCCTCTCCCTCTCCCTCTCCCTCTCTCCTTCCCTCTCTTCCTCCCTCTCTTCCCCCCTCCCTCTCTGTCTCTCTGTCTCTCTGTCTCTCTCTCTCTCTCTCTCTCTCTCCTGAGGTTGTGTTTTTTATGTTTTCTTTGTAAGTCACTGAGACTGTTGTGTGCTGACATTCTACACAAGAAAACTGGCTCACGCATTAACCCAAGCAGTATTTAGAAAGCATGACACTGTCTGCAGGACAGACAGAATTAAACATGAGGACGGACTCTAGGTTCAGTCATAAGAGCTACTCCTTCCAAACCTTTGGCCTCGTTGAGTTTGACCAGAAAGGGTTTGCTGGCATGGCTCCACCCCTTTCCCTCACTCCCCACATGGGATCAGATCAGGCCAACTGGAGCAGCTTCCATCCTAGTGACCAGGCACAGTTAATACAAAATCAGAGACTGAGTCAATGTCTTCACAGAAAATTGTCCAGAGACCAGGTAGGAAGTTGTTCAGAATTAAAATGAAGTAACCCAAGCCCGGTGGCACTTGACTCTGGTTCCAACACTTGGGAGGCACAGGCAGGTAAATCTGAGTTGGAGGCCAGCCTGGTCTATAAGAACAGTTCCAGGACAGCCAGGGCTACACAGAGAAACCTTGTCTCAAAAACAAAGCAAAGGAATGAATTGGCCAGGGTCCTAGGGGCCCATGTCTGAAGTCCGGACACATAGGAGGCTGAAGCAGGAAGGACTGAGACCCTGTCAACACATGCACACACCCCTACACACCCCCTACTAAAGACTAACACCTACATGAAGCTGTCAACACATGCACACACCCCTACACACACCCTACTAAAGACTAACACCGACATGAAGCTGTCAACACATGCACACACCCCCACATACACCCTACTAAAGACTAACACCGACATGAAGCTGTCAACACATGCACACACCCCTACATACACCCTACTAAAGACTAACACCGACATGAAGCTGTCAACACATGCACACACCCCTACATACACCCTACTAAAGACTAACACCGACATGAAGCTGTCAACACATGCACACACCCCCACACACCCCCTACTAAAGACTAACACCCCCACACCCTACTAAAGACTAACACCGAGATGAAGACAATCTATGAACAGGACACTACACCCCACTATACCCGGGGACAGGGGCGGTCATCTTGGAGGAACCACGGATCTACCTGGGCAGTGACATCAAGGATTTCTGACTACATTGGGTGAGTGACCAGCCAGACCACACCTTGGCCAGGAAGAGCTGTTTCACTAGCATGCCTTCCCCCCCC
>NW_021620598.1:425967-443718 GCF_004785775.1 Grammomys surdaster
TCTGTATACATTGGGTTATTGCCCCGCCAGACCCCCCCCTGTGGCCAGGAAGAGTTTTTTCACTCCCAGCCCCTCCCCCCCCCCCCCCCACATACCTCATTTCTTCTACCATTTAAACCTAAAGCTCGGCAGTAACCAAGGAGGAACTGGGAGTGACTAGACCTCTATTTCCATGTGCTCACACCGAATGAACCAGCTTTCCCCATTCCTCCTCTCAGCTGTGTGCTGGGACAGGTGGCCTTGTTCAATCTGATGGGATTGCTATGCTCAGAGCCCTGGTTTTTGCCCTAAAAACTATAGCTACCAGGCCAAGGAGATGGCTGAGCAGATTAAGGCAACTGCTGGTCACTGTAACGACCTGGAGTTCGATTCCCAGAACCCACAGTGGAAGGAGCAAAGCTGTCTTGATCTTCACATGCGCTGTGGGCTTCGGATGTGCTGAAAGATGCCAGAACTTTTAGAAGTCTTGCTAGAGCTACTCATGGTATCAGCTAAAATGGAGCAGAGCTACGAGGAGGGAGAGACAAAAGGCATCTCTCTTTGTTCACAGAAGAGAAACAATGCTACTCAGAGGGGCCTAGAGCTTTTATCATCACATCCAAGCATAAGCCAGCCAGGATGGCTACAGGCACCTGTGATCCCAGGACTTTGGAGATGGAGACTGGGATATCTTGAGTTCAAGGCCAGCCTGGGCTACAGAGCAAGACCCTATACAAAAATGAAACCTGAGAGATGGGCCAGAGAGGTGACTCAGTTTGGTTCAATCTACTTGCTGTTCTTGCAGACGACCCAGGTTCAACCCCCGGCACCAACATGGTGGCTCACAACCACCTGTAAATCCAGTTCCAGGAGATCGGATGCCCTCTTCTGACCTCCTCAGGAACAGGCATGCATATGGTTTGCATATATACTTCAGGTAAAACACTCACGTGTGATGGTCAAAGGAAAACTTTAATGGGTTAAGGGCCTGGAACTCAACTCAGGCTACCAGTGAGGCCTGCATGCCAGGTACTTCTATTCACTAGCATCTTGCTGGCTCAGGCCAGTTTTGTTTTGATTTGATTTTTTTTATTTTTTGAGTCAGGGTCTCACTATTCTGGCTGACAGGAACTCAGAGAGCTCCCTGCTCCTTCTTCCCTACTGTGTACCAGCTGGCTCAGCAGAACTATAGTTTTGATATGCTTTATAGGTTTCTTCTTTATTTTATGTGTCTGAGGGGTTTGCCTGCATGTATGTCCTTACATTGTGTGCATGCCTTTTACTTGAAGAGGGCCTCAGATCCCCTGGAATTGTAGTTATGGATCTTTGAGAGGCGTGTTGGTGCCAGGAACTGGACCCAGGTCTTCTGCAAGAACAGCCAGTGCTTTTAAACACTAAGCCATCTCTCCAGCCTCTAGTTATTAAGAAGCAAAGTCCTTTTAGGATGGTTAAAGAATTTTCCTCACCCATCACATGACAGAGAAGACTGGAGACATCTGGCTCATGAGTAAACAGGATAAAGTCACTTAGCTTTTTCTCCCCCACCCCTGCTCTGAAACAGTTTGGCCCCAATTTTATATTTGAACTCACATATCTTTAGAAGAAGCAAAGAAGAATTTTAAAAGTTACCTTATTCATTCACTTGTTTTATTCTGTGTGTGGTCGTGGCGGTGGGGTACATGCACCATGGCATACTCCTGGGGGGGGGGGTGTCAAAGGACAACCAGCGGGAGTCAGTTCTCTCAGTCCACCATGTGGGGCCTGGGGATTGAACCTAGGTCGTCAGGCTCAGGGCAAGTACTTTTAAACATTAAGCCATCTGACAAACCCTGTCTTGTAGCCAAGAGACAAGCTGGGCATGGTGGCAGATGCCTATTAACCCCAGCACGGGGAGGTGGAGGCAGGAAAAAAAAATCAGGAATTTAAGGCCAGGCTGCATACTGAATTCCAGTAGACCCTGTCACAAAGGATGGAAGAAGGGATAGGATGGGACGGGGTGATGGACAGCTTAACTCTTCAGAGGAAAGGCCAGCAAGCGGTGGGCACGCCCTTAATTCCAGCACTCAGGAGGCAGCGGTAGGGGGATCTCTGAGTTCCAGACTAGCCTAGTCTACAGAGAATTCCAGGACAACCAGGGCTAAATGGAGAAACCCTGTCTCAAACAAAACAAAAACAAAGAGCGAGTGTTCTTAACTGCTGTTCCCTCTCTCCAGCTCCCTCTCCCAATCTTTAGGAAGTTTCGAAGATAAACAGAAAAACATGTGTATTCATTCGAACATACGATGATCCTCCAAGCCAAACTGCTGCCTCTCTGAGAAGTTCTGCTGGGCCTGCCCATCCCCACCCCCCAAAATGGGCAAAGGACAATTTGAACACACACAAAATATGACCCTTTAGTAATTATGCAGGATCAAGGACAGTTCTTTGTTGTTGTATTTGAGACAGTGTCTCCAGGTGCCTTGTTGGCGTCCACCTCACTATGTAGCCAAGGAAGAGATTGAACCTCAGACCCTCCTGCCTCCACCTCCTGAGTGTGAGGGTGCACCACCATACCAGTTTCGCCAAACCCAGAGCTCCACGCATGTTCCCCAGGCAACTGACCAGCTAAGCCACATCCCCAGCTCCCGAGGACATTGTTCAATGGAGGAGAAAGAAAACGGACACATTCAGAAAACATCTCTCACCGCCTTAGATCGGCAAAACCCCAAACACTGGCTTTTAGAAAAAGGCTGGAGGTTAAGTATGCATCTTGTATGGTATATAGTTAACGTTTCTACTGCTGCAATGAAACACATGACCAAAAAAGCAAGTTGGGGGGAGGAAATGGTTTATTTGGCTTACACTTCCACATTATTGTTCATTAAAGGAAATCAGGACAGGAACCTAGAGGCAGGGTTAGGGTCCATGAGAGCTGCTGCTTACTGGCTTGCTGTAAATGGCTTGCTCAGCCTGCTTTCTTATAGAATCCAGGACCACCAGCCTAGGGCTGAGTCCTCCCCCACTGACCACTAATTAAGAAAATAACTTACAGGCCGGGTGGTGGTGGTACACGCCTTTAATTCCAGCACTTGGGAGGCAGGCGCATTTCTGAGTTTGAGGCCAGCCTGGTCTACAGAGTGAGTTCCAGGACAGCCAGGGCTCCACAGAGAAACCCTGTCTCTAAAAACCAAAAACCAAAAAAGAAAGAAAGAAACTTACAGCGGAATCTTACGGAGGCATTTTCTCAGTTGAGGTTCCTTCTTCTCTGATGACTCTAGCTTGTGTCAGGTCATAAAACCAGATTGATAATAACAGGCAGCTAGGCAGGGAAATGGCTCATCAGGTAAAAGTACTTGCTCTTAAAGTCATGAAAGCAGCCTGAATTAAATCCTTGATTCCATAGTGGAAGAATCAACTCTGGCTTCGTCATCTGACCCATGCATACACACACACACACACACACGCCATACTCACTCATATGCAACAATAATTTTTAAAATATAAGTACACAGAAAGGTGTGTTACCTTTGTACATTTGTAGCATGCATAAATGCAAACAAGGACATTATAGTGCCTAGGTATGGTTGAGGAGAAGGTTTTTATTGTAGATATGAGAATACAGTTAGAGGCATCTGGCGGAGTCCAGACTGAATGGGGGGGGTGAGATGAGGGAAAGCGGGCGCGCGGGGGGGGGGCAGTGGGCTAAATGAGAAGCTGAGGACCAAGAGAGGAGCAGAGCCTGAGTTTTGTCTCAAAAGGACAGCTGCGAGTCTGGCCCCTTGTGGGGCTGCCACCAGGGACCTTTGGGAAGGAGCACTGAACGCTAACACCTGGATACACGAGATGTCTATGGAGGCTACATGCAAATACTGTGCTATCTCATAGAAGCCACTTTAGTGTTCTGGGATTCTAGAGCAATGCCTCATGGGTAGCTAAGGATGAGTCTGTGAAGTGAAGCCCCCGTGTTAATGTATCCACCCCCCATCTCCAGAGCATCACTGCTTCCTGTTGGTGAAAGTTGCCGCCTGCCTTACTCCTATTTCCCACTTCGATGCCAGAAGTGGTTTCCACTTTCGGACTTCCTGAAACACCATGGCAAATGGATCCCACTTAGATCCTTGTACTTAACATCTTTTTAAAAAAAAATCTGTAATTACTCCCATACGGTGAGCTCCTGGAAAGGAGAGTTCTGGGTCAAAGGTAAATGACACATGACAGCCTCTTCTCCCACCTGCCTGCCCACACCCTCACAGGGACCCTCCGGGGCACCAGGGCTGTGTTCCACACTGATGCCATTTTATGTTGTGCTCTTCAGCCTGTGAGGTATTTTTCTCGGGTAAGAAGTCTTTTATCCCCCAGAGGTTAAATACAAGAATCTTGGAAGAAGTGAGTAGAAGAATGGTCACCAGAAGTTAGGGAGGGGGAGGAGGGGAAGACCCTCTGATTGCTTCAGACACCAGACTCAGTTAGGTGTCCTGACCACAGCCAGAAACTAGGGTCTGGCATAGAGAGGTTGTTTGATGACATTCAAATGCTAATTGCTCTGCCAGCTTGTATTCAGGTAGCAAACTGACCGCTGAACATACAGATACTGCCCCTCAATCCAATTTGTTTTTTTTTTGGGGGGGGGCTAAGACCTGTCTGTGTAGCCCTGGCTGTTCTAGAACTAGCTCTGTAGACCAGGCTGGCCTCAAACTCAGCAATCCACTTGCCTCTGCCTCCCAAGAGGCATTAAAGGTTCGAGCCACTACACTGGGTTCAATTTGTAATCTTTTTTTAAATAAGTTTATTTTAAAGATGTATTTATTATTTATGTGAGTACACTGTCGCTGTCTTCAGACACACCAAAAGAGGGCATCAGATCTCATTACAGATGGTTGTGACCTGACACGTGGTTGCTGGGAATTGAACTCAGGACCTCTAAGAAGAACAGTCAGCGCTCTTAACCGCGGAGCCATCTGTCCAGACCCTCAATTTGTAATCTTAAAAAGAACAGAAACCTAGGCACAGCTGGGAAGTGGGAATGCTGGGTGGGGTTCAAACATCATTTACCAGTTGAAAGGGGTCAACCTCCCGCGACTGCCCTGGAATAGCGGTTCAGTGTTACTGTGATGAAGAAAGGCTGGATCCTCAGTTTTGTCTCAAAAGGACAGCTGAGAGTCTGGTCCCTTGTGGGCCTGCCACCAGGGCCCTTCCGGAAGGAACAATGAACGCTAACACCTGGGTAGGTGTTCTTAAGCGCCCCCATCTCTGTCCTGCCCTCTCCCCCCCCCCCCGCGCCCCTCCCCCGCTATCCACACTGACTTTAAACTCTTCTTACTCTTTCTGCCGGTAGGTGTGAGCCACCACACCTGCTTTGGAACAATGTCTTCGGCCCTTTTATTGTTTTCCCATCTCCAGCTTGCTTAGCGCTCTTTGTTCCCCAAGCTTCCCGTTCGCCAGTTTACTCTGGGAGGTGTGGCCTCAGAGGCTGTGTTGTTAGACGGAGGGAGCTTGTGGGAGAACCAGGGCCCAGGGGAGAGCTACAGACTCAAGGGTGTACAGACCCTGGAATGGAAGGAAAGACCGGTCTCCTAGCTCTCCGGATATGGCTCCACCCAGATGGAAATGAAGGTCCCCTGGGAAAGAGAATTGGGCACTCCCTTACCGGAACGGTTGGGCTCCATTTCTGAGATTTACCAGACAGAAAGCTCAGAAGGGAAACAACCACCTGCGAGTATTTCTCCATTTCTATAGTTTCAGGTTTTTTTTTGTTTTTTTTTTTTTTTTGTGGGGGGTGTCAACACCTGGTATCACACATGGGCGAGGACTCTAGCAGGAGGCTCAAACAGCCAGTCCAATCCCAGCAGAAGGCATACTAAGGGAGCTCCGAAGATCCTTCATCTGGGTGCAGAACCCTTGCTCTCTCCTGAGGCAGCCCATCTTCCCCAAAGGTGCTCTAAGCCAGTTCAAAGAGTGTTCTCTAAGCCCCTTTCTCCCAGTCCTTGCCATACCTCCCTCCCTAGTAGATTCACTCCTCCCAATTCCAGATTCCCTGAGGCCTCAGTCTACAGACCAGTCAGCCCCCTTCCTACCCCTGAGCCTCCTGCAGAGCCCCTTTTCTAGCTGTTTCCAATCAGCTTCTAAATGCAGCCAAGTCCCTCCATGCTCATACATGGAAATAAAGCAAAATTAAATTAAAAACCTGTTGTTCCTCAGGGCTAGGGGTGGAACCCAGTTTCTAGACTGCTAATATAAAAGAAGTCCTGGGTTTGATCCCCAGCACCCCATAAAACGGCCATGATGGTCTGTGTAGTCCCAGCATTCTGGAGGTGAGAGACTTGGACGTTTAAGTTGGAAAGTTTAAGGCTAGCCTTAAAGCTATATGGCATGTTAGAAACCAGCTTTGTGCTACATGAGACTCTGTCTTAAAATCAACAACAAACAAACAAAAACATGAAACAACAAACAAAACAACAATGTAAACAAACTAATAAAACTCAGCTCCTAGCCAGGCAGTGGTGGCGCATGCCTTTAATCCCAGCACTTGGGAGGCAGAAGCAGGCGGATTTCTGAGTTTGAGGCCAGCCTGGTCTACAGAGTGAGTTCCAGGACAGCCAGGACTACACAGAAAAACCCTGTTTCGAAAAACCAAACCAAAACAAAACCTCAGCTCCTGGGACTGGCTCAGCAGTTAAGAACACTTGGAGGATCCAGGTTCAATTCCCAGCAACCACATAGTGACTCTCAACTCCAGTTCCAGATCAGACACCCTCTTTGACCTCCAAGGACAGCAGGCATGGGTGGGATGCATATGTCAACTGGCAAAAATGCTCATTCATAGTAAAATAAATTCAAAACCAAACCAAATGACAAAAACAAAACACCACAGACATACAAACATATACATGTAAACTACAGTAAAGGAGACACACTTTGCCAAAGAGCAGCCAAGGGGCAAACCCCTTACTGGAGAGCTCAAACCCTCTGATAAACAGCACACAAACCTTTGCCAAAGACCAGGCAAAAGGCAAACCCCTCAATGAAGAGCTCACACACCTGTTAAACAGCGCACAAACTCTTAGCTGCTTGCTGTTTGACTCAGTGGTTCTGTTTCTAGGAAAATAGAAATACCCACAGCCTGAGGAAGTGTGCCCAGCCTAGGGGCTTCAGCACAGCCAGCTGGAGAAATGGCCTGACACACTGACCAGCTAATTCTTTTTCAGGAAAATCTAACCATTCATAAACTGTATGTGTTTATAATGATGTAACAGTATCAAGGTGGGCATGGTGACACAGGCCTTTTAGTGCCAGTACTCTGAAGGCAGAGACAAGCGGATCTCTGAGTTCCAGACCAGCCTGGTCTATACAGTATCCCAGGGCAGCCAGGGCTACACAGTGAGACCCTGTCTCAAAACAAAGGTTAACAGTATCTAAAAGAACCAAATGCATTATACAACAAAAACCAAGGCAGTTGAGGTGGTTCAGTACATAAAGCTATTACTTGGGGTTGTTGAAGGTCTGGACTGGGGCCCCCCTCTTCCACCTCCACCCCTAAGACCAGGCTATTTTGGAGTGATATGGTAGGTCTCAGTAGCTTTTAGAGATTCAACCAACCCTGTTCACACCCTGGGACATTCACCACTCCTCCAACGAGTGAACAACCTTTCTCTGTGACTAATCCTTGTCAACCTACACAGCTGCTGAGCCGTAATTGGTTCAAAGAAACAAAATAAACTCTACAGAATTTTCAAATAAGTCCCCCTCACACTGAGCTGACTAGGCAGGCAGGGACCAGCCCTTGAGGCACTGAAGAAGCGTTTTTTTTTTTTTTTTTTTCAAAACAAAACAAAACAAACAAACCGGGGAGGTCAGGGTTCTCTCTCTGCTTCCCAGTCCCTTTGCGTTTTGGTCTTTGGTTTGAGGACTTTCTTTTATGGGATTTCTGCTGCGGAAGGTCAGAAGCTGGGGTGGTGGTGGTGGTGCGGATGCAGTTGGTGGCGGACATCTCTGCTATATAGGAGTCCCTATTCTTTGGGAAGAGAGAGCAGAAAGGTCAGAGTCGGGGAGGGGGGCTGCGGGGGAGCAGGAGGGTGTCACTTCGGAACCGTGTGGGGTTGCAGCAGTTGGATTACTGTGGATGTGAGAGAGTAGAGATGGAAACGAGACTTAATCTCCAGCGGGCTAGAGGCTCAGTGGAATCTGCCAAGGAGATGAAAAGAACTTCTAGACCCAATGACATGCGAAGACACTGGGGCAAGGGGGCTCGCCCTAACAGAGAAGAAGGGTGGATAGGATAGATCTCCCAGGCGCAGCCTTTTCCAATCCCAGTCGGCTTCCAATCACACCTCAATTGCTTTCATCTGAAAGGGAGGAGCGGGAGCGTGCTGATCCGGGACCGAGCGCAGGGTCCAGGGGCACCATGCTGGCTTTCCTTGCTCCCTAGCTTTTCCCAGACTAACCCCTCCACCTGAAGACCCTTCCCCGTGCGAGTCCTAAGCCGGAGCATCCGGAAAGCCCAGCGTCTACTCCCGGCCCGAAGCCCTCCCTGTAGCGCGCAGCATTCCATTCCTCTCCGGGACGCGCCCCGCCGCGACCTCCCGGGTCTCCTGCACGCCCAACGTCGCCAGGCAACGCTTTGGGTTCTGGACATAGGATCCCCAGTCGCCCCCTCCCCATGTGGACCTCGCCCTCCGAGGGTCGCCAGGGCTGCGGGAGGGAATTGTAGAATCCTCGCCGGCCCCAGACTAGCTCGCGCTGCGCGACGCTCAACTTCGGGGCGCAGCTCGGGTGCAGGCGGTGGCTGAGGGACCACGGCGCGGAACTGGTGCCCGCACAATTGTCACCTGTGGAACAGGTGATCAGGCGGGGACCCAGGTTCCTGGTGTCTTGCAGCTCACCTCCCTTTCTGGCCTGGAACAGGGGCGCCTCGGATCCCAACGAGATCCTCCTCTGCCCGCTGCCCTGTCCCTGAGATCCAGCTCCTGCGGCAGCGGGCGGCTACTGCGGCCCCGGAGGGCGGTGGCTTGAGCCCAGCGGACAGGAGCGCCGCCCCCCAGCCCTGGGCGGGGTCAGCCCGTCCTGCCCCTCGGGTCCCTCTCTGCCTGCAGCTAGTCCTGTCTAGGGGGGGCGCGACCTGAGTCATCAATAGCTACCAGCCAACAGGTGTGAGCAGCTTCCCGGGCACCCACGCCTCGCAGGTCACAATCCTATTCTAAACCTTCCCGGGACTCTCTCCAGCCTATTCTGCCCCAGAACTCTTAGCAATCTTCCTGCCTCAGCCTCCCAAGTCACTCCTCCAAGACAGGGATGAATCCCCTACCCATGGCTACATTTTCTCCAGGCTCAAAGCGGTTTGGTTAATTACATGAATGTTCTGCAGTTGAGAAGGGGCGACATCCGAGTCTTAACTTGAGTCAGCCTGATGCCACTGCCCGGCGTCTATTCCAAGTATTCCTCACTCCCTGCCTTGGCCTGCTGTGACCCAAGGAAGAGCGGGGCATGGTGTTCCTTAGTGGTAATTTCCCCGGCCAGCTCTCCTCTCGGGCTAGATGCCAACGTGCCCTCGCTGCCCGGCCCCCTTCATCTCTCTCACCAAACAAACCTGTGTCCAGGATGCTGAGAAAATGGAAACACCCTATCCCAACTCTGAGAACAGCCAGGATAAACAGGCTTGGAATAAGCGAATCTGTGGAAAATCCTCACCCCTCCACCCCCACTCCTGACAACTATTCAGCTCTTGGCTAAGTCCACCCTTTCCCATTTTCTAGGAGATCCCCAGCCTCCAGTCATTGATGATCCGGCCCCTCTTGCCTCTTCCCAGGCCGTTCTCATTAGCACCCATCGCTCCCAGGTTTGATTTTTGGTTTGGCTTTGTCAGACTGCTTCTTTCTTGTAAACCACAGTGGCCTCAAACTTGTGACAGTCCCCTGGCTTCCGCCTCCCAAATGCTGGGATAACAGAGTTTGCTCATCTTAAAACTCAAACAAGGAGCCCTGCCGGCTGTGATGGTGCATTTCCTTTCAATCCTGCCCTCGGGAGGCAGAGGTAGGCAGGTTTCTGTGAGTTCGAGGCCAGCCTGATCTATATAGAGCTTTCCAGGCTAAGCCAGGGCTACACAGTAAGGAATGATGGTGTTATGTTGAAGACACTTCAGCAGTTAAGAGCGCTTTCTGTTCTTCATGAGGAGCCAAGTTTGATTCCTAGAACCCACACCAGAAGGTTTACAACTGCCTGTAACTTTAGCTCCAGGGAATCTTATGCCCTCTTTTGGATTCTGAGGGCATCTGCACCCACACATCTACACTTCTCATAATTTTAAAAGAGGTTCAGTGTCATGACCACCAGCTGCCATTAATAGAATGTTGAAGGGAGAGAGCCTTCAAATCCAGGAGCAAAGAAAATTTTTCTTTTCTTTCCGTTTTTGTTTTGAGACAAGGTTTCTCAGTATCCCTGGATGTCCTAGAACTCACTCTGTAGAGCAGGCTAGCCTCAAACTCAGAGATCTGCCTGCCTATGCCTTCTGAATGCTGGGATTAAAAGCGTTTCAACTCCACTGCCCAGCTCGAGGTTTGTTTGTTTTTTATTCTTTTTAATTTATTTTTATTTTATGTGTGTGTGAGAGTGTTTTTTGCCTCTGTTCACGTCTGTGTACTGTGTACATTCCTAGGTCACACAGAGGCCAGGAGAGGGTATGAGATCCCCTGAAACTAGAGTTATAGATGGTTGCGATCCACCTTGTGGGTGCTGGAAACTAAATCCAGGTCTTCTGTAAGAACAGCAAGTGACTTAACCACTGGGCCACCTCTTCAAGTTCCCAAGGGGAGCTTCGTGTTGCTATGGGTTGGGTGGAGAGAAGGCCTGACTTGGTCTACATGCTGTTACAGGACTTGGGGTGACTACCTGTCCTCCAGAAGCCAAATAAAACAGCCAAATTAGGTCTAGAGTAGTGGTTCCCAAACTGTGGGTCATGACTCCTTTGGGGGTTACATACCATATATATCTTGCATATCAGATATTTACATTAAAATTCATAACGGTAGCAAAATTATGGTTATGAAATAGCAACAAGCTAATGTTATGGTTGGGGGACACTACAATGTGAGGAACTGGATGAAAGGGTCGCGGCCAGCGTTAGGACGGTTGAGAACCACTAGTACTGTGCAGCTTTTTGGGATGGCACTTGAGGTTTAATAGTAAAGACAGAGACATTCCTATAGTATAAGGCTGCTGGCCTTTTGCTGGTACTGACTCTCAGCTACAATCTAACTTAACCCAACTTCCCTGACCCTGTGTCCCTTCGAGTGGCTCTCACTCTCTACCCCCAGCCTCATTCCCCTCCCTACCTTTGCCTCACCCCTCCCAGATCAGCCACCAGCTCTTTATTCTCCAAAAACAAACAGACAAACTCACATTCCAATCTTAGCCAGTCAACCAATCAGCAGAAGGACAGTGCAGATCCACCTCTTGGAGTTGCCCTTCGGCTGGCATGAGGGCTAACAAGACTTCCTTCAAGGCAGCATGTTTTTTGGTTTGTTTGTTTGTTTGTTTGTTTGTTTTTAATCTGATAATCTCAGAGAATCATCTTTTGGGCGTCCAAGAACAGACATTTACACATAGAAAGCTGGTAATGGGTCATAGAAATGACAATACCAAATACCATGCCAGCCCTTGGCTCTGCGGGCATTTGGCTCTTGCCAGCACAGCAATTAACAACTGAGAACACAGGAGCACACCTCCAGCCATTTGATACTGTGTGTCGGGAAGGTCCTCCCAACAGTTTAGAGAGATAATTAAGCAGTTAGAGTGTGTCGGGCTGGGGAGATGGCTCAGAGGTTAAGAGCATTGGCTGTTGTTCTTCTAGAGGTCCTGAGTCCCACAACCCACAGGGCAACTCACAATTTTCTGTAAGTTCAGGATCCAACACCCTCATACAGACATGCATGCAGGCAAGACACCAATGCACATAAATTTAAAAAAAAAAGTTACTGAGAAAGAGAGAGCACACACAAGAGGGAGGAGGAGGGGGAGAGAGAAGAGGAGGAGAGGGGGAGGGGGAGGGGGAGGAGGAGGGGGAGAGGGAACCAGAGTTTGAGTCTCTGTTCCCAGCACCCATGTTAACAACTTCAGCTCAAAGGTGCCCTCTACTGGCCTACACGAGCACCTGCACCTATAAGCACAGCCACATGCTTATATTGAAAGTGTGCCCACATATCTATGTTTGGGTATATGCATGATAGTGCAGGAATTTAAGAAGGCCAGGAGTGTCGGGTCCTCTAGGGTTGGAGTGAAAGGCAGTTGTAAGGCACCTGAAGTGCGTGGTAGAAGCCGAGTTCACGTCCTCTGGAAGACTATTGTGTGCTTTTAACTGCTGTGTTATCTCTCTAGCATCAAGAAAAATCTTAGGACAGCCAAATTAGTAGTGAAGAGCAGAAAAAGGAGATTTATTCAATGTGGCCACTTTGAGAAGAGGGATGAGAAAATGCAATTATTTCCCTCCCTCACAATCCATCTTCAGGCTCCTGAAGTGAAGTTGAGCTTTAAGAAAGAGCCAGAGAGAGTTCGAGGCTAGCCTGGTCTACAGAGTGAGTTCCAGGACAGCCAGGGCTACACAGAGTAACCCTGTCTCGAAAAAAAACCAAAAACAAACAAAAACAAAAAACAAAAAACCAAAAAAAAAAAAGAAAGAAAGAAAGAAAGAAAGAAAGGAAGAAAGAAAGAAGGAAAGAAAGAAAGAGCCAGAGACCTGCTTACCCTCAGCAGTTGTCAGTCAAGGTGTGGTCCTGCCCACTGCTGACCATCCGGTCTTTCCTGTAAGGGTCTTTCCTAATGAGGGTGATTCTCTGGGAGAAAAGTTTCCCTCTGGCTGACCCTGGCTCAAGACTTTCTCCTTACCCAGCACAGGTTTCCTGGGAGGAATTAGTTTCTAGGGGTTCATTGTTTTAATAGTCTGATTGCCAACGTGTCTCTTTAGGAAGGCTTCATCCTTACCATGCCTGTTATAATGCCAGGAGTTACCAGGCTGGAACACACTAGCTAAAATAGTTATAATTCAGGATCCCCTTAGGCCTGGGTTGAGGGTGGGGAAGTAAACTGGAAGGCCGGAATAGACTGGTTTATCAATTTATCAACTTTCTGAGCCACAGGAGAATGACTGGGGAGCAGGGTAGGGTGTGCAGGGGCAGTCACAGGGACTGTAACCTAACACCTACAGAGCGAATGGTTAAAGTTTACCAGGGCTCCTACAGTGAACAGGCGTCGGAGCCTTGGGAAGGCCTGGAGGAGATACCATCAGAGCAAGCCTGAAAGCATGCGGGGCTGAGGGCAGGCGTTGTTTCCACCTGGAATAAACCTCCCAGCTGCCCAAGTGTTTCCAGGGTGAACGAGAGAACTGGAATGGACTCTTTCTGAGAGACACCGCAACCCGAGAAGAGACAGAAAAGAACGAGTCTGTAGAGGGGCTGAAACTTTGGTTGTGAAAAGCATCTAGAGTTCCATCTGTACTCACCTGGGGCCTGGGGAAGGTTTCCCAAAGCCGAGAAGGAAGTGAATAAGTTTTCAGAAGCTGCAGGGGCTTCCTGGTAGAGCTCGCCTACCATAAGCAAAGGTGAGGCCCCGGGGTCTAGCCCCAGCGCTGCAGAGAGAACCGGAAGTTAGGTCAGATCCCCAGCCTTGGGGGCTATAGGATTCTGATCTCCAGGAGTCAGAATTCTCACTGAGGAGGAAGTCCTCAGTGTGAGGCAGAGGGTGAAAAAAAAAAACCAAGCCATTTGGAAACACTGGTCTCGGGGACAGAGAGCACGCATGAGTCCTAGGTTCGATCCCCATCTCCCAATAAAACCAGGTGTGGTGGTGCACACCTTTAGACTCAGCATTTGGTGAACGGAGGCAGGGGGAATCGGAAGTTAAAAGTCATCCTAGCCTGGCGGTGGTGGCGCACGCCTTTAATCCCAGCACTTGGGAGGCAGCGACAGGCGGATTTCTGAGTTCGAGGCCAGCCTGGTCTACAGAGTGAGTTCCAGGACAGCCCAGGCTATAAAGAGAAACCCTGTCTCGAAAAACAAACAAACAAACAAAGTGTTGTAGGGTAACAGAGGGCTTAGCAGGGTTGAAGCTGCAGGATTTGGAGATGAGCCAACCAGAACCTGATCAGAGCCCAGCAGGAGCACGTGGGATATGGCTGTGGGCTGGCTATTTCTTCTTTTATTGATGAAAAGAGCATCTGCGAATCTAGTGAGCTTTATAATTAGCATCCAATGTTCTTTAGTTTTGTGGATGCTAATCTTACGGAGTTGGATATAGGGCATCAGGAAGTCTGGTGAATCTCCGGAGGCATCCATCTTGGGTTTGAGACTAATATATGCACATCATCTCTTCTGGCAAATAATGGAATTTTTTTTTTTTTATTGAGTCGAACCAAGCATTGGAATATAATATTTCTGGCTTGCAGTATCACCCTGGAGACAAAACACCTCCTGAAGAAGTTTATCCAAGTCTGTATAGACTAAAAATGTAAGTGGATTTTTAGAGAATCCATGCTCACACCCAGAGGCTTGCCTTGGCTTCCGGAGAGTCTTGTTGACTGATCCTGAAGAAAAGGGCTGAGACTGGTCTGCCTCTACTCTTTGAAAAGCAAGTCTTGAGTCTTGCTTGGATACATTCTTCTCTTTGTTCCTCTGGATACATTGTGGCAAATAATTTTGAGCAGTCTGGTTGGCTGCAGCTAGCCTCTGCAAATTTTCAGTTATACTTTTGTTAGCATCTGCCAATCATTGGTTTAATAAATTTAGTTTGCTTTAACAAATTTAGTAAAGGCCTGAGGACCAGCTTGTGGTAATAGCCTGGCATCAGACAAGGCGTAAACAGTCAATGGCTGTTGTTCAGCAAGATTTCTGATGTCTTCTGTGTCTGCATTGATGTCGGAAGAACAGAAGATCCTATGCCAACTTCAACAGCTCCAAGTAAGGAGCCAACCAACATAGCTTGAGCAACCATCAATTGTAAACTTTTTTTTTTTTTTTTTTTTTTGGCAACAAACCTATTTCCTGAGGAGTAGAAGACTGGTATTCTCAGAAGCTCAGGTTCCGAGTAGAGCAGATTTCTGTAGGTGGAAGCCATGATTTGAGGTCCAAAGAGAGTGAGATTGTCTGGATCTTAGGTATAAATACAAGTCTTGCCAGTAGGCTGAGATCAGGTGCCATCATGGGCGCTCTGTTAAATAGTGATGAGGAGACGGAGGGGCTGACAAATGCCACCTTGTCAGGGGCTGTGAAGAATTTGTTCTTGTCTCCTCCTCCTCTATCAGTGACAATGTTAAGCTGTCTTCTTTGAGTCCACAGAATTCCTATGTAATGGGGAAGACATATACGTCATCAAATTGAAGTCCCTTGTGCAGAGTTTCTGCGTGTGACATATGGAGGATGGGCTTACGGGCCACAAAGTCTCCAGTGCCTCATTCCTTGAGCTGTGGTAGAGGAAGAATCATGTAGAAGTGATAAAGGAGTCCTTGGTGTGTATGTCTCCGAGGTTCTAGTTTGGAAAGAATCCTTACCTACAGTTTTCCACCAATGTAGGGTTCTGTTGTCTGCCTTTTTCATGTGGTATATTGGCACAAAGGAGTCAGAGGCTCTAGGGTATCCTCTGCTTATAAATTCTATCAAGTCTTGGTTGATGTACTCACGTATACTTTCATTTGACATCCTGGTGATTTTATTCTTCTGGTAGCCAAACGTGGGGTTCATCTGCCATACAAGTGGGGTGAAGAATGCTGAATGGAATTTGGTGTTTGCTGCTCCCTCACAGTCAAACATGGAGTCTTCCCATGTCTGGCATCTCAAACATTATTCTCCTCTTGTTCTTCACTGTCAGGTAGATGGATGACTTAGGAGATAGTTCCTCCAGTGATTGTAGATGGTGGATGCTGCTATGCTATTTCTCCAAATCTGTGTTAAATGGCATTTCAATGGGTTTCTTTTCCCTTAAAATTAATGTTTTCAGCTTCCTCTTGGTCACTGGAGATTATGGCTCTCAAAGTCTGTGCAAAGTGGGCCTTAGCCTTCCTCCATTCGTTACTATAGCTACACCAAACTGTATTCCCAATAACTGCACAGAGACCATCTTGAGCACAGAATGCATTCCTGCTGTATGTAAGGGTTAGGGTAAAGAGTTCATGGTCTCAGCATTCGGGTAGGAATACCATCCAAGGTGTAGTAGGGTAAGTCTCCAATATCATTCTTTGGTAGCTGCATAGGAATGTGTTTCTGAATCCTCCTCCTTGGTGCTGTCTTGTTGGTATCTGAACTTATCTTTGGAATGGTCTTATATCTTTGATTCTCTGAAAGAATGTAGGGTTGGTCTAGGTCATGATCTCACCCTGTCTTTGCCTACAAAAGGCCACCTTTTGAGTGAGCTTGTCCATGGTTCTGGTTTGTTTTGCTTCTGTACATCGGACTGCAGAGATACATTCTTACCTGTTTTGGACTCCCTAGTCCACTTAAAGAAGGCAATAGCTTCTCCAACACTTTGGCAATTGGCCAGACTTGATGACATCATTAGTCTCAAATGTAGAGGAGTGATCTTAATTAGAATTTCTTAATCCAATAAAGAGTGGGTTTTCCCTCAGGCTATATCTAAAATTTGTTCTAAGCCTTCAAATATATGGGGATTTCCGCCAAATCTCCTTGGTCACCTTCATTTCTTCTGAAGTTAGCAGCACTGTGTCAGCCCCCTTTTCCCATAAGAGGGCTACATAGGATGCATCTTCATCTCCTCTTGTACACGACCTTGTCTTCTCGGCTATAGCTCTGTTCTCGTGAACAGTCTAGATTCTACTTTAGTGGCCATATGAGTATTATTAGTTAAATGGCTAGGGGTAGCCTTAACTAACAAAACAAGGGCTGCCAATACGGTCTAGTGATAAAGAGGGCTTGCTTCCAGTTCTAACAACTGAGCTCACTCCCACATGGTAGAGTCACACTGCTAAATTCTGACACGTCTGTTCTTATACTGACCTCCTTTAGCACACTCACGTGTGCACACACATATACATTTAAAAAAATTAAATAATCAGACCAGGTGTGTGGGAGCATTTAATAATAGCATTTAAGAAACAGAGCCAGGAGGATTACTGTGACTCTGAGGCCAGCCTGGTCTACAGTGTGAGTTCTGGACCAACCAGAGCTACATAGTGAGACTCTCTCTCAAAAAACAGTAAGTTTTATTTACTTTAATTTTTATTTAATTAAACCGGGGTAGTGGCACATGTCTTTAATCCCACACTCAGGAGGCAGAGGCAGGTTGATCTGTGAGTTCAAGGCCAGCCTGGTCTACAAAGCAGGTTCCAAGGACAGCCAGGGCTATGTAGAGACTTTGTCTTCTCCAAAACAGTAAACAAACAAACAAACACTGAATTAATCAAAATTATATTTTGAAAAGGAAGAAGAATTCAAAGTTGGAGGACTTAGGGAAGGAGAAAACCTAGTTCCACTGTGGTGTGGGAAAAAAAGATGCGTTCTTTTTCCAGAGGCTCTGATCTCAGTGGTCCGATCTCAGTGGTCTAACTGTTGGACAGGCTTCTTTTTTTGCTGTGCCTTCCCCAACTAACATTTCCTTATTATTTAATTTTGATGTTTTTACTTATCTTCTTGAGGGAGGTCGTTAAATTTTCAAGGCTGACTCTGAGTGTGATGCCTCATGCTTGTAATTCCAGTACTCAGGAGTCTGAGACAGAAGGATTGCCTTTAGTTAGAGGCCAACCTAGATTAAAGAGTGTAAAACCGCAAGTGCTGCACTGGCTTTGGGATTATCCGTCTCCTG
>NW_021620598.1:444118-463893 GCF_004785775.1 Grammomys surdaster
CCCCCACTTCTCCCCTGCTTCGTACCCAATCAGTTCTGCAGCAAACAGGTTCCTAGCTGTGAACCTTATCACAGGTAAGGCAGGAAAACCGGATCTGCTTCCTTTTGCCTGGTTCCAAAACAACCTTACTTACTGCATTACTGCATCCTACCTTGCGCCTTTGAAAGCCAGAAGAAGCTGGCAGAAGGCTCAGGTTTGTTCCTCGATTGCTACAGCCCTGTCTCTGGCCTGAGACCTGTCCGCTGTAAAGTCTGTAAAAGGAAGAAAAATTCCTTCAGTCTATGCTCTGCTGTAGGATCTATAGTTCCTGTTCCCACACTGGGGGAGGCCCGGGTAACTGAAGGGCACTTTACCTGACATCCAGTCTCAGTGTTTCTATACTGAACCTGAAACGAATCTTCATTATTTAAAACAAGTGGGACTATCTCAAAAGAGAAAAGCGTTAAGTTCCAGGCCTGCCGGGGTCACACAGTCACAATGAGTCCCTTTTTCAAGGAAAAGGAAAAACAAAGCAAAACAAACAAACAAACACCCGTGAATGAATGAGTGAGTTTTCAAAAACAGCTTCCGGGTACTTTCTTCTCCTCAGTTCCCACCTCCATCTGGTTTCTAAAACAAATGAAGCTTGTCTAATTCCGTCTCAGCTTCGGTTGGAAACTGACTGGACGAGACTGGTATGGGGAATGGTGGGAAGCGGAAAGATAACCAGGTGGGAGGAGAAAGACCACTGACCCAAATCATCGTGGTCAAATCAGTTAAAGCAATTCCCCTAAGGCAGGGTTCAAGAGGTCATCACTAGAGGAAGACAAGGCTTTTATAGCTTTTTATAGCTCGGGGTAGGGGATTTCCAAATGGAGGATATTTTTATTTTATTTTTAAAGATTTATTTTAATATATGTAAGTGTTCTGTCTGCTTGTATACCTACATGTCAAAAGAGGGCATTGGATCCCATTACAGATGGTTGTGAACCACCATGTAGTTGCTGGGAATTGAACTCAGGACCTCTGGAAGAGCAACCAGTGCTCTTAACCGCTGAGCCATCTCTTCAGCCTCCTAAATGGGTGCTTTTGTGGGCAAAATAGGTGTGGGCGACAGAAGACAAATGAGTTCTAAGGACCACCTGAAACAAAGACGTGATTGCGAGGTGGACACAACAGGGTAGTCAACAGCAAGGCAGTCATAGGTTAAGTTATAACCTTCTGAAACAAAGGTAAGGTTGCAAGATGGCTATAAACAACTTTTTCGAATAAAGACATGATTGGCATTCCTGGACCAGGCAGTGCAGATCCATTTGTAGTTAAGGTTACAGGTGGAGCATAGTCTGATCCTTGAGACATGGAAGCTTAATCATAAATAGGAACGAACCTAGTTTTTCTTTACTATAAGATGGCTCTCAGGGGCTGGAAAGATGGGTCAGCAGTTGCATGGACATTCTGCCAGAGGACCTGGGTTCAATTCCCAGCACCCACATAGCAGCTCACACCTGTCTGTAACTCCAGTTCCAGAGCTTCTGACACAATATAGTATATATTGTATATACTATATCTATCTATAGCTTTCAGGCCCAAGATGGAGGCAGGCTGGTTCATCAGTGCAAGTACATGTGTGCACACATGTACACATGCGTGCACACACACACACATACACACACACACACAATTAAAAATAGAATTAAAGGGATGGAGAGATGGCTCAGCAGTTGTGAGGTTAAGAGCACTGCTTGTTTTTTTTAGAGGACACAAGTTCAAATCTCAGCACCCATGTAGTGTCTCAGAGGTTTAAGCCAAACAGGTGCCAGCCTGCAGCTAGAAGAGAGGAGTCTGATGCCTCTGAGGCACCCTAAGTGCACCTCAAACCATAAGAATTTTTTCTTACACCAGAGTTGTCTGCCTGCATGTCAGCTATGATGCTATGAGGTACCTGCTATAGACATCGGGTGGAGGTGACACATTTCCCATTCTGCTGGAAGCAGCACACGGGACTAAAGACTAGGCCAGCAAAAGGGAGGAAGGAGACCTAGGCAGTATCCCTCACCACCTGCCCCACCTGCCCAGGAAGAAGGGCAGAAAGGGAGGGGTTTGAAGGTCCAAGGGAAAGCTCACAAATTGAAATCTGAATCTTCAGCACCACACCCTGCAGCTGCCCCAACACCAGCCTAGGCCTGGCAGGAGGAGGCCAAGTCCATTCTCCTCTGTGGATGCACATCTTTGAAAGCTGTGGAAAGCCCAGGGAATCAGAATGCTCTGAAAGCAGATACTCAAACAACAGGAGAACGATCGTATTTGAAGAGAAGGCTTCCTCTTGTTCTGGACAAGTCAGATTATCCCCTGGGTCGTTTCTCCTGAGCAATGGTGGTGGTGCAAGCCTATATAGTCCCAACACTGGGGAGGCTGAGGCAGGAGGGTTGAGAGTTTGAGGCCTTAGGGGCTGGAGAGATGGCTCAGTGGTTAAGAGCACTGACTGCTCTTCCTAGAGGTCCTGAGTTCAATTCCCAGCACCCACATGGTGGCTCACAACCATCTGTAATGAGATGCCCTCTTCTGGTGTGTATGAAGAGAGTTTGAGGCCAGCCTGGGCTACTTTTCTTTTTCTTTTCTTTTCTTTTTTTTTCTTCTTGAGACAGATGGGATCTTATTAGTGTTAGGATTCAGGAAATTGCCACTCAAACCAAAGAAACACTGATCTTAGTTAAGCAAGAATAGTTTATCGAATGTGTACCTTAATACTGGACATCCAGGACCTCAGAAAGGTTTGCGGTCATACTCTGCTCTCAGAGTAGACATTTCTACAGGAAAAACCAGGTCCAGACATTTAAAGGGCACAGAGGGGAGCAGTTGGCTCACTAGGCAAAGTATTATCAGCTAACCTTTAAGCTGATTGGTCCTGAGTAAGGTAAGGGGGTGGTGAACAGGCAAATTTCAGAATATAGAGATAAGACAGCATGAGTGTTATAATCATAATTTTTTTGGCTTATTAGCAGCATGCTTCAGCATCACCCATAAAAACCACCGTGAGCTTATACATAGGTGCAGGAAGGGCTGCCTGGTGGTCAGCTCTGACTCAAGCTGTTTCAGACAGAACAGTTCATGTTGACCTTTAATTTGATGGGTTCTGCGTAACGCTTTGTGGAATTTCTTGAGATTAACAAACCTCATACAGAACATACAGAAGATAAAGAACAAAACAGGGTATGTGGTCAGCGTGTCCTTGAGCCAAGTCACATCTCTGTGTCAATAACTGTCGGGCATGCCACATGCAACAGTATGAAATAGCTGGCAGGCATGGAACCAAATGGCTACAGCTATGCTGGGGCAGGGGGTGGGGGTCAGATCATTACAATTATAGCCCAGGCTGATTATAAACTTGCTATACAGCCAAGGCCCTTCCGTGTTAACCTCTCAAGTGCTGGGATTATAGGGGACAAAGCACACTGGCAGACATTACCCCTTCTACGGAAGAGACTTGGGCGCCCATGAGGTTTGGAAAGTATAGGGCTCCTGAAACAAATCCCCACAATCTGTATGGATTATGAGGTATAAATAATAATGAATTATGATGATGATGATGATGATGAAGTATTTTCGAGACAGGGTCTTTTTGTGTAGCTAGCCCTGGCTGTCCTGGTACTCATTTTGTAGACCAGGCTGGCCTTGAGCTCACAGAGATCCACCTGCCTCTGGCTCCTGAGTGCCAGAATTAAAGGCATGTACCACCACTGCTACCGGCTCAGGGTCAGGGGTTTAAAAACCACTGTCTGGCACCAAATCAGCACAGCAGCTGTTTCTACTGTTACTGCTCTCTGTAGAATGGCATATTAAAGATATCTTTGTTTTCTCTAGTGCTGGCATTGAAGGCATGTGCCCACATGCCTGACTAGAAGATTTTATTTCCCACCCTGGTCACAGAAGGTTTCCTAAGTGTCCTCTGCACTGATGTCCCATGTGGAGGGCGCATCCACACAGTGACAGTGACACTCCTGTCTCTGCACTTCTCCAGATGCAGCTCAGAGTGTCTCCTCAGCTGAATCACTGGGTGCTCCATGAGTCTTGTCTGGCTGATGCTATAGGAACGAACCTGAATCCAGAGAAAACCCACTGGGATACCCAGGTTCTTGAGTGTCATAAGGAGGATTTGAACTGGGGCCCCAGGGGTGATGATTGAAATGGAGACCATAAATAAAAGGGGCTCCTGAGAAGGGGAGCAGGCTGGAGAGCTGGACCTGAACCTGCACAAGTCATTTGCATATTCATGAGGCATCTGCTTCTCATTTGGAGAGCAGGGGTCTGCTTCTGCATACTGTTTCATGTAGCTAGTTCTCTCTCTCTCTCCCCCTCTCCCTTTCTTTTTGTGTCTGTCTGTCTATCTGTCTGTCTGTCCTCTTCAGTCTTCCTTTATCATTGGTTTCTTTTCTCTTAAAAACCTTATATTTGTTATTATGGTGGGGCAAGTGCCACCTGTGCTTCTGCACACTCGTGGAGGTCAGAGGACATCTTTGTGGTGTCAGTTCTCTCCTTCCAGCCTCCCCTGAGTTCCAGGAATGGGGGTGGCATGGGAGATCTGGGTTATGAGACCAAGAAGGTAGTCTGGGTGTGTCATGAAGTGACCTCCTGATGCCTCAGAGGGTGGGATGGGATTGGGTGCTTATCCAGTGAGACTGTCAGGCTGCACAGGACTCCAGGGTGAGGATGGGGCTGTGGCTTGAGGTACCAGATACCACGGCTCTTGAGAGTATGCTAAGGGTTAGGGTGCTTCCTAATTCCAAGTTGGAACAGTTGGACCCAGACCAAGCAGGACCCTGTAAGCTTCAAGGCCCAACAATTGGAATGTTCTGGAAAGTTCTGGACAGGCTCTTCCATGGAGTAGAGCCTCCTCATCCCAAGATCTCAAAACACAAGAGTAAGGGTCCACCCCCACCATGCCACTTACCCTAGTGGCTCTGGTCTTGCTAACAGAGCCAAGAAGCTGGCCAGCATGCAGGAAGCCTTGGGCATGGCTGATCATTCTTGGGGCCATCACTGAGGCTACCCGGTCTTAGACTCAGTACTAGGAGGCAGAGGCAGGCAGATCTCTATGAGTTGGAGGCCAGTCTGGTATATAAGAGTTCCAGGCCAGCCAGGGCTCCATAGTGAGACTCTGTCTCAAACCACAAAATCAACCAAGCAAATGGGAGAAATTTACCAGGATAACACCAAGCAGGAAGCCTGACATCAGCATAGAGAGGACTGCTTTGTTTTTTGTTTTGGAGATGGTTTCCTGTAGCCCCGTGTCTTAGTTTGGGTTTCCATTGAGAACCATGACCAAGGCAACTCTTAAAAGGGACAACACTTAATTGGTACTGGCTTAGAGGTTCAGAGGTTCTGTCTCTTATCATCATGTCAGGGAGCATGGCAGCTTCCAGACAGGCATAGTGCTGGAGGAACCAAGAGATCTGCAGCTTAATCCAGCTACAGCCAGGAGAGACTCTCTTCCACACTGGGTGGAGCCTGAGCATAGGAGGAAACCTCCAAAGCCCACCTCCACAGTGACATACTTCCTCCAACAAGGCCACACCTCCTAATACTGCCACTCCCTGTGGCCAGGCATCTTCAAACCACCAGACTCAGGCTACCCCCAAACTTACTAATTTTTTTTAAGATTTATTTATCTATTTTATGTATATGAATACACTCTAGTTGTCGTCAGACACACGAGAAGAAAGTATTGGATCCCATTACAGATGGTTGTGAGCCAACATGTAGTTGCTGGGAATTGAACTCAGGACCTCTGGAAGAGCAGCCCATGCTCCTAACCACTGAGCCATCTCTCCATCTCCCTCAAACTTATTATTTAGCCAAAGATGATCTTGAATTTTGATCTTCCCGTACACTGGCCTGTACCTGGTCTTTGATAGGATTTTGTTTGACACAGAGTCTCGCTATGCAGGCTGGCCTGGAATGGCTCTGCAGACCAGGCTGGCCTCAAACTCATAGAGATCCATCTCCCTCTGCCTCCTGAATCCTGGGAATAAAGGTGTGGCCACCATGCCTGACTTTGGAGAGGACTTTGTTCTTGATCCATGGACATACATGCTGGGGGTCCTCCACAGCTTTCAGGCATGGCAGAGAGCAGCTCCCTGTATACTGTCCCCTTGATCCTCCTGGAGAAGTGGGGTGAAGGGGCAGAGGCAATGGCAGACTTATACCATCCACCCTGTTGCCCTTATCACTAGACACTATCTTCTAGGTTCACCTTCTGCCAGCCCATGCATGGGTGACCTCAAGCAAATACCCAGAAAGTGACCTGGCCAGATGTTTTCCAGGCAAGGTGTCTTAGTTAGGGTTTTATTACTGTAAAGAGACACCGTGACCACAGCAACTCTTGTAAAGAAAAATATTTAATTGAGGGTGGCTTATGGTTTCAGAGGGTTAGTCCAGTACCATCATGGCTGGAAACGTGACGGCATGTAAGCAGGCATGATGCTAGAGGAAGAGCCTAGAGTTCTACATTTTAATCTTCAGGCAGCAGAAGGAGACTGCCATGTTAGGCCTAAGCTTGAACGTATGAGACTTCAAAGCCCTCTTCCACAGTGACACACTTCTTCCAAGAAGGCCACACCTCCTAATAATACAACTCCCTATAGGCACTATCAAACTCATGAGTCTATGGGGGTCATTCCTGTTCAAACCACTACAGGGGACTACACAGGAATCTGGACAGGGGGCTGCCAGGTTCTGGAAGGGATCCATGGGAAAGGATTGGTCAGGGACAGCCAGGACCATTCAGTGGAAGTGCTAGCCCAGGGTACACCTACCTCTAAAAGGCAGGAAGAAGGTTAGGATACCAGTACAGAGTCTCAGCAGCTCATGTTCTGGGACTCCAGGCCACCCAGACCCTCAGGGTTTTTTTTTTATCCGCTAACTAGGAAGAATGGTCATTTTCTCTCAGGTTCAGGGTAGCACACTGTTAGCAGGAGTCATAAGGACTGTGGTTCTGGGAGCCTGTGACCTCCCTAATGGAGGGGGTCAGGCTGTCCATGTCTGCCCAGCCTGAGCCCTAACTGCATTATCAAGGCATCTGGCTCCAGTTCTGGCAGGTTCCCTTGCTCTCTGAGTGGGCAAGGCCAGCTGATTGATCCTGATTATGTCTTCGTGACGCATGGCTGGGCTTTCCTGGTCTGACACAGAATCATTCTAAAGGGAACCAAGCAGGGAACGAGGCCAGCCCTGCTCTCCCGATATGCTCTGTGCGTTCTGCCACCACCCCCGCACCCAGACCTGTGGATGGCCTGCATCTCCACTGCCCTGGAGGACCTTATGGCTCTCCCCTCCTTAAGTAGGTTATGTCTCTCTTTGAGGCTCTGATCTTTTGTCCTCTGCCCCAGAGTAGCAAGAAGCGAAGGAGAGGAATCTAAGCCCGCTCTCTAAACAGGGATGGTCTGAGAATCACAGAATATACCCAAAATGTGCAGAGTTACCGCCACCACTACCACCACCACCCCCCTTATCAAATTCTTACTACCATCCCCATTGTCAACCCTGCTTCAGTATCTTTACTGTCATCAGCACTGACACCACCACCACCACCACCACCACCACCATCTCTATCATGACGGTCAGTTCATTGCCGTCACCTGCATCGTCATCACTGTCACCCCTGTTATCGCCGCCATCCTCCTCCTCATTACTCTCCTCATCACTCCTGTCACCGCTGTGGTCCGTTCCCACCACGAGATATTATGTAACACTAAGAATGAAAAGAAAACACAGAAAAGCCTCCCAGAGGCTGGGGGTGCGGCTCTGTTGGCTGGCCTCCAGTCACAGAGATCTCCATGCTCTATGCTTTGATTGCTTTGTTTTTCCGAGACAGGGTTTCTCTGTGTAGCCCTGACTGTCCTGGAACTCACTCTGTAGACCTGTGTGGTGGTTTATATATACTTGGCCCAGGGAGTGGCACTATTGGGAAATGTGGCCTTGTTGGAGGGGTGTGGCCTTGTTGGAGGAGGTGTGGCCTTGTTGGAGGAGGTGTGGCCTTGTTGGAAGAAGAGGAGCAGAGGCTGCTAGGCAGAGAGAACTGTGGGAGATATCAAGGCTGTAAGACTGGAGCCCTCACTTTTGGGTTTTTAACCTTCATGAAAGATGTCCCCAAGAGTTCCTGACCCCCTGTAGTTTAAGGGCACAGCAAGAAAAGTAGAGGCAGTGGTTGTCGGCAGACTCTGGGTTTGCAGGTGTCCTGACTTTGGACTTCTGTCCTCTAGTGCTGGGAGAGGCCAGTGACTGTTTCTTCTCCTCTGGTTCCTTTCTCTCTTTTTCTCCCCGTTTCTTTTCTCTGTTTTTTAGATAGGATCTTCATCTGAGCATGGTATCGCATGCCTTTGCTCCCACACTCTGTAGGCAGAGGCAGGCAGATATCTGTGAGTTCAAGGCCAGCCTGGTCTACAGATCAAGTTCCAGGACAGCCAAGGCTACACAGAGAAAGCCTGTCTTGAAAAAGCAAAAACAAAATAAAATAAATGTACTTGAAGGCACGGACAGGAAGGGGCCTTCCTGGCAGGTCTATGTTGTCTCTGTAGGAAAGATGGAAGGCCCAGGACAAATACTTCTGGCTCTTTTCACAGGACCCAGGGTGATAAGACTTAACGCCAGGTGTGTCACCTTGCCACACTTGTATTTGCTTAAGCCAACTGTAAACATCACCTCGTGTTTTAATAATAACAATGACAGCGATAGGTGTGCGCCACCGCTGCCTAGCTTCAAGGACATTCATGTATCTTAGTTTGTGCAATTCTTTCTAGTAAGGCATCGTGTGGGGAGAGCATTTTGCACAGTGCCTCATCCATAGACCACAGTAACTTCACAGCCCTTTTTTTTTTTTTAACCCAGGATTCCATATACAAGTGTCTTTTTGTTTTTTTGTTTTTGTTTTTGTTTTTCAAGACAGGGTTTCTCTGTGTAGCCCTGGCTGTCCTGGAACTCACTCTGTAGACCAGGCTGGCCTCGAACTCAGAAATCCGCCTGTCCCTCCCTCCCAAGTGCTACAAGTGTCTTATTTTGAATATATAACATAATGTCAGCTGGGCCTAGTGGCAAAGGTTTGTCATCCAGCAACTTGAGAACCGAGGCAGGAGGATTATAGTTTCCACAGTGTGAGTTCAAGGCCCACTGGGGTAACCTAGAGGAGCGGGACCAAATATTGCAAAGAGGTCTAGGGATGTGGCTCAGTGCTAAAGTTCTCATCTAGCATCTGTGAAGCTCCAGGTTGGGTCCCCAGTGCCACCATAGTGATGTGTGGGGGAGTGAGACCCCCCCATCTGAACTATGGCCATCACGTGGACTGTGTATTTGCATACAAAATAAGTTCATCTAAATAAACCCTGATGTGGTTTGAATACTGTTTATCCACTCTAGAATTTCCTGTTGAAAGCTAACCCCACCATCAGCAGAGCATATCCTTCCAGTTCCCTCCCCTTGCCTTGTGGTTCCATTTGGACCCATGGCAGGTTGGGTGAAGCCACTCACCATGGTGGAGAGGGGAGGGGGGACCTTCTCTATCTCTTCTAAAATACCCTTACAGGCTCACCTGGAAATAATGTTTTGCCAGCTGTCATTTGTTGTTGTTGTTGTTGTTGTTTTTGTGTTTGTTTGTTTGTTTGTTTGAGACAGCTCTCCACAGCTCTGGCTGGCCTGGAACTCAGAGAGATCCACCTGCCTCTGCATTCCAAGTGCTGGGATTAAAGGCATACACCACCGCACTGAGCATCTGGGCAGCTCTTAAGAAAATGAGTCACTGGGGCTAGAGAATAGTTAAGGGTACTTGTTGCTCTTGGGTGGTCCTCGGTTTGGTTCCCAGCCCACAGCATGGCCCACAGCCGTCCATTAATTCCAGTTCCAAGGAATCCAAAGGCATCCTGACGTCTGCAGGCATCAGGACACAAATGGTGCACATATACACATGTAAGCAAAACACTCATAAAATAATCTAAAACATGCATGTGGGGCACACACACACACTCACACATACACTCACACACACATACACACACTCACACACACACTAACACACGTACACATACACACACACACACTCACACATACACACACTCACACACACATATACATACACACACATACACACACTCACACATACACTCACACACACACATACACACACTCACACACACTAACACATACACACACTCACACGCATACACACATATACATACACACACATACACACACACACTAACACACGTACACATACACACACATACACACACACTCACACACACACATACACACATACACATACACTCACACACACATATACACACACACAGGCACACGCACACACTCACACACACGTACACATACGCACACATACACACGCACACACACTCACACGCATGCACACATACACACACATACACACACACTCACACACACACACACACACACACACAGAAACTAAGCTTCTACACAACATGAAAGCTGTTGACTCTTTCTGCGTGCTTGAAAAGATATGTCCTTTACCACAACATAGTCAAGGCTGCTGGTCTTTCTATTTCTTTTTTTTTTTTTTTTTTTTTGGTTTTTAGAGACAGGGTTTCTCTGTATAGCCCTGGCTGTCCTGAAATTCACTCTGTAGACCAGGCTGGATTCGAACTCACTGAGATCAGCCTGCCTCTTCCTGAGTGCTGGGATTAAAGGTGTGTACCACCACCGCCCTGCTTGGCTTTTTTTTTTTTTTTAAACCACCAAATCAAGTGAGGACCATGTTACTACTCAGAGGCCTCCCTCTGTGAAGAACAGAAAGAGAAGCCCTTCATGCGTGGCCTCTTGCTCCATGGACGCTGTGCTGCATATAGCTGTTCCTCACAAGCTAAGGTGGAAATAAAAGTGCTTTTCAGAGCTGGAGAGATAGCGCAGCAGCCTTTGCTGTTCCTTGGAATGGTTTGGATCCCAGCACGCATGCGTCAGGCGTTTCGCAATCGACTGTAACTCCCACCCTGGGGAATTCAATGCCCTCCTCTAACCTCGGTACTTGTACACACACAGACATGTAAATAAATGATCTTTGTGTGTTTTTCCTCTCTGCCTCCATAAATGCAGCAGGAACTTGTACACACGGACCCTGTCCACTCCTGAGTGTGTGCTCTCCCGGGAGAAACAGATGTCATCCGATGTTAAAGCGCAAGAATGAGAGGCATGCTTGGGACCCTTGGGAGTGGCAGTTTGGGAGCGGGGCTCAGCCAGCTCTGAGCCAGTGACCAAAGAAGGCAGCAAACGCAGCTGTGCCCACAATAAAACCCATCCCTTCGGAGCATCTGAGAAAGAACAGGGCCCTGTGATGGGCCCACGTGATAGCTGAAAGCTTCAGCAAGAGTGAAGCATGCCAGGAATTTCAGTGCTGGAGAGATGGAGGCAGTAGGATCCGAAGTTCTCAGCCATGTTTACCTACACTGAGTTTGAGCCATCCTGGGCTTCTTGAGGCTCTGAATCAACAAACAGAGCAATAGCAAAGAAAGAACAAATAAAAGGGCTGGGATGCCAGTGCCTTCACAAAGAAAGAGCACTTAAACCAAGAAAGAGAACGTTAAACAAGCATTTACACCTGGTGTAGGATCAAAGCTGGTGGTGCACACCTTTGATCCCAGCACTCAGGAGACAGAGGCAAGTGGATCTTGGTGAGTTTAAGGCCAGCCTGGTCTACAGAGTGTGTTCCAGGACAGCCAGGGCTACACAGAGAAACCCTGTCTCAAAAACAATCAACCAAACAAAATTTCTAAAAGACCAGAGTTTAGGGGCTGAGATGGCTCAGTGGTTAAAAGTACTTGCTGGTCTTGAAGAGGACTAGGGTTCAGTTCCCAGCACCCGCATGGTGCTATCACACCCATGATCCAGGGGATCCAATTCCCTCTTCCGGTCTCTCTGGGCACTAGACATACAAGCAGGCAAAACACTCCTACACATAAAATAAGGTATAAAACAAGATAAGGAGTTCGTGTCCCCAGCACTCACACACAAAGCTGGCAGCATCAACACTCCCCTGTAAGCCCAGGACTGGGGAAGTAAGGACAGGAGGATTGCTGGTTAGACAGTCTAACTGAATACAAAAACTTCAGCTTCAGGGAGAGATCTAGTCTGGGAGTTTCCTGATGAAAGACTACATTTCCCAGCTTCCCTTGCATACTGTGGTTTCTGCTCCTCTTAGTGGCCCTGCATCTCATCTTTTTCTGTAGGCATTTTGGCCATCCACACTGATGGGTGACAGGATATTCCTTCATCATGAATAAACATTGTCCCACCTAAGGCCAGACCAAGCCTCTTTTTCTGCCTTCAGTATCTTTAAGTTGCTTTTTAATAACCAAACATTGCCAAACTCAAGCAATATGTAGTAGTCAAGAAAGACACTGGTACCAGCACACATGTGAAAGACCCAGCTATACCACTCCTGGGCACATACCCAAAAGATGCTCCACCATTCCACAGGGACATGTGCTCCGTTATGATCATAGCAGCTTTATTTGTAATAAGCCAGAAACCTAAAGCAACTGAAAGCTGCCCTCAGCTGAAGAATGGATAAAGAAAATGTAGTACATTTACACAGTGGAAGACTACTCAGCTATTAAAAACAAAAGACATCATGAAATTTGCATGCAAATGGATGGAACTAGAAAATACCATCCTAAGTGAGGTACCCGAGGCCCAGAAAGACACGCATGGGATGTATTCACTTATAAGTGGACATTAGCCATAAAGTACAGGATACCCACGCTCGCTACAAATCCACAGACCCAAAGAAACTAAGTAACAGAAAGGACTCAAGGGAGGATTTGTGAATCTCACTCAGAAACGGATATAAAATAGGCGTTGGAGGTGGATGGAAGGAGGGAACTGGGTGGGGATGGGGTGGGGAGGGGAACTGAGGTAGGGACCAGGTGTGGGAAACGGGGGTGGGGGGTGAGGATGGGGGTGGGGGACTGGAGAGGCTTGGAAGTGAAAATGGAAATCAGTGGGGTGGGGCATCTCTGGAAAGTGCCAGAGACCTGGGATGGGGGGAGGACTCATGCAAGTCTATGGGGGTAACCCTAGCTGAGACTCCTAGAAGCTGGAGATATGGAGACTGAAGCGGCACCTCTTATAGCCAAGAGGGCTTCCAGTGGAGGGAGGGGGACACTAACCCACCCACAAAACCTTCCACACACACTTTGTCCTGCTTAGAAGATGTGCAGGGATGAAGACGGGACAGAGATAGAAGGAATGGCCAACCAATGACTGACCAACTGGAGACCCGTTCCAGAGACAAGAACCAACCTCTGACACTGTTAACGACACTCTGCTGTGCTTGCAGACAGAAGTCTAGCATGACTGTCATCTGAGAGGCTCCACCCAGCAGTGGATGAAAACTGATGAAAGAGGCCCACATCCAAACTTTAGGCTGAGCTCAGGGAGACTTGTGGAAGGGCAGGGGGTGAGTATACAGAGACTGAGGGAGCTGGAAGGGTCGAGGACACCACAGGAAGACCTACAGAGTCAACTAACCTGGGTCCATGGGGGCTCACAGACACTAAATCACCAACCAAAGAGCATGCAGGGGCTGGACCTAGGGCCCCTACACATTTGTAGCAGATGTGCAGCTTTGGTCTTCATGTGGGTCCCCTAACAACTGGAGTGGGGGCTGTCTCTGACTCTGTTGCCTGCCTTTAGATTCTCTTCCCTTAGCTGGGATGCCTTGTCTGGCCTCAGAGGTAGAGGATATGCACAGTCCTGCTGAGGTTGGATGGGCCTGGGGGGCTTCCCTGTCTCCTCAGAGAAGGAGAGTGGAAAGTGGGGGAGGGTGGGCCTGGAAGGAGAGGAGGGAAGGGGAATTGGGATCGTGATGTAAAGTGAATAAATTAAAAATATATATTGATAAACCTTGAAAAAGAGATAACAAACAAAATGAGAAACTACTTACTGGGAACAATGAAGGTATATGCCACAACACTTGGCAAGCTGTCCCTTCAGAGACCTCCACTGTTCCACCTCAAAGACGAGTGATGTTCTGTGACAGCTGACATCTTGTGGTTGTTATTGTTATTTCTATCTTGGCAGTGCTGAGATTAAACCCAGAGCCTGATCTTCTCATGCCAGGCAAATGCTCTACTACTGAGCTCCATCCTTTACCTTAAAACATTAATTTATTTTTATTTTATGTGCATTGGTGTTCTGCCTGCATGTATATCTGTGTGAGGGTATTGGATCCTGGAGTTACAGACAGTTGTGGGCTGCCATGTAGGTTCTGGGACTTGAACCTGGGTCCTCTGGAAGAGTGGTCAGTGTCTCCAACTGCTGAGACATCTCCCTGGCCTCCTCTCTCTCTAAAGAACAACACCAACAAAATAAAACAAAAATATATAGAAACAGGGTCTTACTAAATTGGGGGTTGGTCCTTAACTCAGCCTGTAGCCTGGGAAGGTCTTGGACATTTGGTCCTCCTGTCTCAGTTTCCCCAGATGCTGAGAATTCTAAGGCTGGCTATCAGGCCCAGCTCAACTTTGTCTTCTGATGAAGGGATTTTTCTGACAGCACACTGTATGTTCTGACCATAAAGTCGGACCTTACCTCTTGGCATTTTTTGTCTGGTCTGTTGTCACACCCCATCTTGAGCTCCCCCATATGCTGGGCCATTTTGGTCTGGTGCGTTGTAACACTGCACTCCTCTGAACTTCCATATCCATGGGGATTTTCTCACAGTTGAAGGAGGTCACAAGTCCAAGCTGAAAGGATCAGCAGGGTGGTGTCTGTAGTGAGAATTTTGCTTTCTTTAAAAACCCACTTATGTTACGTGAATATGTTTTTGTTTTAATCCCAGGTGTGGGATTTGGGGCTGCTTCAGATTGTCCACAGTAGCTGACTATGATTTGTCTCGTGCTCTATAGGAGGGCTGTGATTTTTTTGCCAGCTACAGATGGTTTACGTTTGGGATTCTGGGGACTCTTGACAGGATATGAATGAGAGAGCCCTGAGAGGGCCTGAGGCAGCTGCTGCGCCCCTTGCTGCTGCTGCAGTTTGTCAAGTGTTGTGAGCAGAGAGAAAAGAAGGAATTGGATATTTTGACAACTAAGATTAGATTTGTCCCAAGGAACTTGATGTCTCTAATCAGAGGACGTAGTCTAATGAGATTGACTCCCCCTTTTCCCCTCTAACCTTCTTTCTTTCCTACCAAGTGTCAGGAGTTGGGACTGATTGAGATGGAATAAGGGTGGAGAACGGTGGTAGGTAAAAGAACTCAATAAAGTAGCCAAAAACTAGGCTTACAGCCGTTTTCTTGGCTTCTTGACACTGGCTTCTCCTAGTGTCTTCAGGTTGTCCATTCCTTATGCTCCTAAGCAATAATCTTTTGTTTTTTGACTCCCGATTTTATTATTTAATTTCTTTTTCTACTAAAAGTAGTCTTCGGTGGCTGGGAAGCCTGGCCTCCCAACACCAGGGGCAGTCAGAGCTGTTTTTTTGTTGAAAGGAGTGGGTGGGTGGGTGGGGGACCAGGATGAGGGCAGAAGACCCCCCGCTCTGCTGGTAGTCTTGGGTGGAGAAGACAAACTGCACTTGACAGAGCCTGGGGTGCTGTAGGAGGGGGTGAGGCAGGAATGACAAGCTGGGGAGGGGACCCACCTCAGTCCCCAGCTCCGTTCTCTTCTAATGCAGCTCCCCTGGTAGCATTCTCTGCAGTCTTGGGGGCCTTCTTTTTCTTCTTTTTCTGGTTTTTTCGACTTGCAGAACTCTGGAGAAGAGCCATTAGCTCTGCATCCTGGACCTCCATCTCAGACTTGTACAGGTCAGGCTTGAAGGGACCACTGGTTATCCGCATGGGGCCACTGGGCATAAGTAGAACTGTAAATGTAAACTGGACAGCAAACTCACCCTGCTTCTCACAGAGAACGTTAAATGGCTGTAGTAACTCAGGTTTGGCACTCTCTACCACACCCATCCAAGCTGCCTTCTCATCTTCAAATGGTCCTAAAGTAAATGGCATAGCATCAAAACGCCTTTCTACCTCACTGAAAAAGGCACGTGAAGTTTTCATTTTCAGGCCATATTGTTTAGAGGGTTCTCGCTTGTAAATGGTGGTTCTCTGTCCTGCGTCTTTGGCCTTGCCTGCTCCTGAGCTGACGCTAAGGAATAATCTTTTTTTTTTTCTTTTTTTTTTTTTTATTGGATGATTTATTTACATTTCCTATGTTGTCCCCTTACCCCATCCCCCACCACCCCCTCGGAACCCCCAATCCCCTCGCCCCTCCTCCTTCTTCTCTGTGGATGTAGCCTCTATCTACACCCCCCCACTCCCACCTCCCCACCCTCAAAATTCCCACCCCCTGGGGCATCCAGCCTTCATGAGGTCAAGGATCTCTTCTTCCACCTATGCCCAGCAGGGCCCTCCACTTTTACATATTCAGCTGAAGCCCTGGATCCCCCCCCTAAGTGCTCCCAGGCTGGTGGTTTAGACCCTGGGAGCTGTGGTTGGTTGGTATTGTTGCTCTCCTCATGGTGCCACAAACCGCTAAGGAATAATCTTATTGAGACAGTCTCTTGTCACGTAGCTCAGTATTACCTAGGTTGTCCTCTAATCCAAACCTTCCCCACATCAGCTGTGCCTGCTTGCATGTGACCATCACGGCTTGTTGATGGTCAACAACAACAACAACCAACAACAACTGGGCTTGTTGAGTTTTGGCATTTCCTGGCAGAAGGGCTGTGGGAAGGGTCATCGAACGCTCACCTGGGTATTTCTAGCTCTAAGCACTTCTGCCCTAATTGTATGTGGCCTGGGGAAGAGACTGAGGATGTAGGTGGCTGTCTTAGTTACTTTTCTGTTGCCGTGATAAAGCACCATGGCCAAGGCATCTTTTAGAAGGAATGGTTTATTGAGGCTCATGGTTCTCTAGGGATGAGTCCATCACGGTGGGAGGCATGGAGGCAGGAGCCGGAAGCTGAGAGCTCACGTCTCCTAGCTTCCCTTGAATTTGCATTCTTCTGCCTGTATTTGTGTTCACAGCATCGTTCTGAGCTGTGGAATCCACACGACTCACCTGCGTCCTCATAGGCTGCTCTAAGCCAGCTATTCTCAAACCAAGCTTGGGGATATAATACCAAAATACCAAGGGATGTGCCAGTGTGACCTGTGAACACAATATGAAAATTCGTCAGCTGAGATGGTCGCTCCTCTGGACCTCGGAAGTCACGCTGGTCAGAAAGGAGCAGGGGTCAGGGTGGGAGACATGGCTCAGTTGGTGGAATGCTTGTTTAGTGTGCAGGAGACCTTGGGTCCCGTCTCTGGCATGGCTTAAAACCGTGTGGTGACACATCCTGACAACAGACCTGGGGAGGTGGAGGCAGGAGGATGAGGGGTTCAAAGTTATCCTCAGCTACATGAGGAGCATGAAGACAGCCTGGGATACACATGACAGATTCAAACTTAAAATGGATGGAGCCAGTAACTGTAACCCCTCAGGAAGCTGAGGCAGGAAGATCACAAATTCAAAGCTAGAATGGCAATATAGCCTAACCCCAACTAAAATGGATGTGCCTTGTTGCATGGAAGGTTGTTTTATTTTGTGAAAGGGTCTCACTATGTAGCCCTGGCTAGCTTGGGCTAATATGTAGACCAGGTTGGCCTCAAACTCACAGAGATCCATCTGCCTCTGCTTCCCAAGTGCTACAATTAAAAGGTTATACTTCACAGTCAGCTACATCGAATGTTTACGGAAATTTAGGTAACGTGTTTTATTTTTGTAATTTCTTTAGCTTTATTTATTTATTTATTTATTTATTGGTTTTTCGAGACAGGGTTTCTCTGTGTAGCCCTGGCTGTCCTGGAACTCACTCTGTAGACCAGGCTGGCCTTGAACTCAGAAATCCGCCTGCCTCTGCCTCCCAAGTGCTGGGATTACAGGCGTGCGCTAGCTTTATTTTTTATTCTGTGTATTTGTGTGTGTGTGTGTGTGTGTGTGTGTGTGTATTTGGATATATATCTGGTTTTCTTGAGGACCAGGAGAGGGTGTCTGGTCCTCTAGAACTTGAGTGGTTCGATATAACCTAGAGACATCTGGGGAGAGCGACCCTTAACTGATAGAATGCCTCCATTAGACTGGCCTATAGGTTAGTCTTGTAATGACATTTTTTGGATTAATTGTTGATGTGGGAAGGCCCAGCCCACTGTGGGCGGTGGTCCTGTGTTGTATAAGAAAGCAGGCTGAGGGCTGGTGAGATGGCTCAGCGGTTAAGAACACTGACTGCCTGACTGCTCTTCCAGAGGTCATGAGTTCAAATCCCAGCAACCATAATGAGATCTGATGCCCTCTAATGGGGTGTCTGAAGACAGCTACAGTGTACTTACATATATATATATATATGCTGGAGGAAGAAGGGAAGAGGAAAAATAAAATAACATAATAATAATAAAAAAGAAAGCAGGCTGAGCAAGACATGGGGCATAGCCACTAACCAGTGCCCTTCCAAGATCTCTGCTTGATTCCGTCTCCAGTTTCCTGCCCTGTTTGAGTTCCTGCCCTGACTTTCCTCCGTGCTGGACTGCGCTTGGGACAAGTAAGCCAAACCAACCCTTCCTTCCCACTTTGCTTTTGGTCTGCACATTGAATCACAGGATTAGAGAGTGAACCAGGACACATGGTGAGTCCAGGCTTGGCCTAACCCTAACCCTAACCCTGAAGACCTGCGTTCTGGACCTCACTTCATTCCTTTATGGGCTGGACCTCAATCGAAGGAGGAGAATAAGGGTGGACGGTTAAGAGATGATGTGAAGTTGGCTGCTGGGGACAGCCTCCCTACACCATCCCCCATCCCTGGGGACGAAGATCTTGGGGATGATGGTTCTGGGCTTTGGATTCACTGGGAGGAGCCCGCAGCAATCTCTAACCAATCCTTTGTCCCTGAGTTTGCACATGAACATGTTAGCCAATATGGTGGTCTCTGGGGAGGTGTAGCTGGTACCCTTCCCAAACCCATTTGTTCTTTCTCCCTAAGACACAAATGCCAGGTGGTAGCTGAGCTCCGTCCTCCCCAACAGGGACCAGTTGGTTTCTGCAACAGGTACAGTGAAGCTCAACTCCCTGGAGACCTAATCCTGGTATAAGTCGGGGTGCCAGGGACAGCTGCAGGGCAGTGTCCTTGGGGGCTTTTTCATCTGCAGTCTATGGCCAGCAGAGTGAAGGGCACAGGTGATCTGCTTGGGGAAGGTATGTAGCTGGAGGTACGACCCTGGCATTAGACCTCAGAAAGCCTTCCAGGACTGAGACCTTAGTTTCTATGGGGTCACTGCAGTCAGGTAAGCCTACCCATTGTCTTCAGTCCTGCATATGGCTGCCTGATTCTGTCTGCTGGAGCCGAGGCTGGCTTCTCCTGCAAGGTTCTTGTTTCCCCACGGGGTGAAGCTGCCTAGATGATCATGCTCTTTACCAGGAGTGGCAGAGGTACACACGTGCTCTTCTCAGCCTCTGGGGCCCATCTGCCTCTGTATTTGTCTCCCAAAGCCAGGGCCTGTGGAGACTCAACAATGAGCTCCAGGTGAGGCTCTGTGGTTGGACTGCACCCCTGGGATCAGACACAGCTGTGTCAAACACTGGCCATATAGCCTGAGCTGACTAGGATAGCTGAGGGGTGGGGACAGTCTCTGAGTGAGAGTTAGCCTGTCATAGAGCATCAGTTACACCCTGAAATACAGCTTTATTCTGGAGGGCCTCTTTCTTTCCTGGGCCCCTTCATCTGCTGTGTTTTGCCAGCAGAGTGAAGGGCACAGGTGA
>NW_021620598.1:463993-557535 GCF_004785775.1 Grammomys surdaster
CTCTCTTCCTCTCCCCCTCCCCCCTCCTTTCTCTCCAGGGTCTCTCTGTGTAGCCATGACTGTCCTCTTGCTCTGTAGATCAGACCGGCCTTTAACTCAGAGATCTGACTGCCTCCTCCCCTCAAGTGCTGGAACTAAAGGTGTGGGCCCAGCACCACCTCTGTTTCTGAAATGTGTGTCATCTGCAAGAAGTTAAGAGTCCATAACAGCCTTACATTTCCCATCTGTCTGAACTTCCCTGCTTCCTACCAGGCTGGTTCCAGGTGCCGCCTCCGTCTCTTCTATTGCTGTTTAGAGACATTAGGAACAAGACACAGAAGAGTCATTGGGGCTTGCAATTCCAGAGGGTTCGAGTCCAGGATCACCATGGCAAGGAGCATGGTGGCAGGAAAGCCTGGCACTGGAACAGCAGCTGAAAGCTTACATCCTTATCTGCAAGTAGAGGGAGGGAGAGAGACAGAGAGACAGACAGGCAGGCAGGCAGGCAGGCAGACAGACAGTCAGTCAGTCAGTCAGTCAGACAGACAGACAGACAGACACTGGGACTAGTGTGGGCTTTTGAAACCTTAAAGCCTACCTCCCAGTGACACACCTCCTGTAACAAGGCCACACCTCCTAATCCTTCACAAACAGTTTCACCAACTGGGGACCAAACTTATGAGCCTATGGGGCCGTCCTCATTCAGACCACCACAATCCCCCTCCAGGTGTGGTCGGGCAGATGTTGCTTCTATCTGAGGGGTGTCACAAATCCCAGTGACTCTCACCACATGGCTGTCCCTCTGAAGCCATTGGGCTTTGAGACTTCATAACAGTGAGTTTCCATGTCAGACCCTAAGCCTCACTGCAGCTTGGCCTCTGTGTACCCAGAGGTGAGTCACAAGGGACAATTCTGTGGCTCCTCTCTACCTGCCTGTGGGTTCCTCTCTTTCTCCCACTGTTCCTCTCTCTCAGGCCCTGACAAAAGGCTCAGAACTCCAGCTGGCCATGAGTCCAAATCTCACAGGAAAGGGCTCGAATCATGAGCTTGAGCATGTCCCTTTGACCTCCTTGCTGTGCAAGTTTAAACCACCCTTTCCAGGCATAGCCTCTGTCCGAGATTCCACAGTGACTTCCTGACTAAGCATTGTGACACATCTCTGAGTAGGGCAAGGGAGTGGGGAGGTCTGTGGTTGTGGTTAGGTTGTAAAGTCTCCAGTCCTGAATTTTGAAACATATAAGGCATCAGGAGTGTGTGTGTGTGTGTGTGTGTGTGTGTGCATGTGTGCACAGGCATGCACATACACACACGTATGGGGACACATGCAGGATTCCACACACCAGGCTTTTAAGTTGCACAATTTGTTTCAATTTCATTTTCAGAAGTTACTGTTATCATTTTCTCATCTGCCTTGGGGGATCTCAGGATGATCACGGAGGTCAGAGGACGATGTTCAGAGGATGACGTCTGGGAGTTGCTTCTCTTCTCCCATGTAGACGACTGAATTCAGGACATCAGGCTTGGGGTCCGGGGCCCACTGAGCTATCATCCACAGTTCTGTTCTCTTGACAGTTATGTTTGCATCCGATTTTATGGATAGAGTTTTGCGATTTGTTTTTTCCTACAGTAGCCCAGAATGCCTTCCTGAGGGGCTCCGTTGGTGGGATCACCCACACCCCAGGGTATGTTCCCCTTTGAGGTCAGGTAGGGTCTGTCACCATCTGGAAAAAGTCACAGGAAGTCTTTGTTTGATTTAACCCAGGTCCTATGGGATTTTTGTCCGAAAGTTGAAGCTTGGCTTAGCCAGCCAGGGGTGGAGCTGTTTGGCTACAGACTCACTTCCTAGACCCAGTGATGCTGGCTGTCCTCCCTCCCCCCCATCAGCTTTCTACTGCTGTCTAAGCATCACAGCCGGCCTGGGGAGGGAAGCTTATTTCAGCTTACATCCAGAAGTCCATCATAAAGGCAGGAACTGAACAGAGGCCATGAAAGAATGCTGCCCACTGGATTGCTCCTTGTGACTCTTCAAGTATTTTTTCTCTTAATGTGTTTGTTATCATCATTACTGTGTTATGTGTGTGAATGTTCTGCTGCATATGTATATCTGTGCCCCACACATGTGCAGTGCCTGTGGAGCCCAGGAGACGGTTCTGAATCCCCTGAAACTGAAGTTACAGACGGCTGTGAGCTGTCATGAAGGTGTTGGGAACCGAACCTTGATCCTCTGGAAGAGCAGCCAGTGCTCTTGGCTATTGAACCTTCACTCCAGGCCTCAGCCTGTTCTCTTACACAACCCAGGACTACCTGCCTAGGGTGGGCACTCCCCACAGTGGGCTGGACCCTCCCATATCAATCACTGGTTAGGAAAATGCCTTCACAGACTTGCCTACAGGACAATGGAGACATTTTCTCAATTGAGGGTCCCTCTTACCAGATGACTCCAGCTTGTGTCAAGTTGACAAAACCAGCCAGCACAGGGCTGAGGACCTCACTGCCTGGCCAGACCCCACCGGGTTCCAGCTGCTTCTCCCTGGATGGGCTAATGAGGAACTGCCCCATCAATCTCTGTAAAGCCCGAGGGGGGACTGGGTCAAGGCTAGCTCTGCAGGGGGACTTTCCAGCAGGATCTGATAGCAGCTAGGAAGATCATTTAAAAAAAAAGTTATTTCCTGTTTACTGCAAGTCTAATACATGCATAAAATGTATTTCAATTTTATTCACCTCCCTAACTCCTGGATCCTCCCCCACAGCCTTTCCTGACTTAAGGTCCTCTAGGGAGGTCATATCATATGGAAGGCAGCCATTGGCTCCTTCTAGGAAGGTCATATTATATGGAAGGGAGCCATTGGCTCCTTCTAAGGTCATATCATATGGAAAGCAGCCATTGGCTCCTTCTAAGGTCATATCATATGGAAGGCAGCCATTGGCTCCTTCTAGGGAGGTCATATCATATGGAAGGCAGTCAATGGTTCTTTCCAGCTCTCCCAGGCTTTGGCATCCATTTGCCTTTCATTGGTCTTTACCCTGGCATTCAGTCAACAACCCTCATTATCCTCTGCTACCTGCTAATTTCTGACCCTTCTACTCCAGAGCCAAGGAATCTGGACTTTTGTACTTCTTACTATGTAGGCTTCAGACCAACTGCCCAGCTTGGGCCAGGAGAAGCCCAGGAAACAGATGTTTCTTCTGAAAAGCCTGCAAACCTGGCTCACTTGGGGCCTGGCCAAGCCCTTTCTTCTCCAAGGTCTATGAGGTAGGGTAGGGTACATAAACTGCCTTTTTCAGGCCAAAAGGAAAGGACCATTACAGTTTCTTGCAGATCAGAGTCCAAGAAGCTGGGCCTTTGAGGCCATGGAACAATGGCTCATGGCCAGGAGCCAATACATCTCAGCCCAAGTCTAGGAGATAGGGGAGGGAAACCAGGGAGGCTTCTGGGTCTGTCAAAATAGAGTCTGGGTCATGTGGGTGACCATGAAGCAGCATCCTAGTAGCTGGATGTCTCAGTTTCCTCAACATAAGACTACCTGTACTGTCTCTTCTTAGATATGCTGCAGGCAGTGTGTGTGTGTGTGTGTGTGTGTGTGTGTGTGTGTACCTGTGCAATTGGGTGTCGAGGCCACAGGTTGTCATTGGGTCTCTTTCTCAATTACCAACAACCTTATTGTTTTTTCTTTTTTCTTTTCTTTTCTTTTTTTTTTTTTGAGACAGGGTTTCTCTGTGTAGTTCTAGCTGTCCTGGAACTCACTCTGTAGACCAGGCTGGCCTCGAACTCAGAAATCCGCCTGCCTCTGCCAACCAAGTACCAGGATTAAAGGCGTGCGCCACCACCGCCCAGCCCACCTTATTTTTCAATAAGCCTTTATTACTTACTTGTGTATATGTATTTGCCATCGGCCAGAGGACAACTTTCAAGGTGTCAGTTTTCTCCTTCTACCATGTGTGTCCCAGGGATCAAACTTCTCAGGTTTGGTGGAAGAAACTTTTACTTTTGTTTTGTTTTTTGTTTTTGTTTTTCGAGACAGGGTTTCTCTGTGTAGCCCTGGCTGTCCTGGAACTCACTCTGTAGACCAGGCTGGCCTCAAACTCAGAAATCCGCCTGCCTCTGCCTCCCAAGTGCTGGGATTAAAGGCGTGCGCCACCACCATCCGGCTAGAAACTTTTACTTGCTGAGCAATCTTCCTGGGCTTCTAGTTTACTTATTTAAGTGTATGTGTATGGGTGTTTTGCCATATGTGTGTCTGTGTGCGATGCTCACAGAAGTTGGAAGAAGATGTGAGACCGTCTGGAACCGGAGTTGGAGACAGTTGTGAAGCACCCACGTGGGTGCTAGGAGTCAAACCCAGGTTCTCTGCAAGAGTAGTGGATGTTCTTAACTGCTGAGCCATCTCTCCAGTGAGCTGCTAGGATCCGGCTCTGTGCCCTCAGGGTTGGGCCTGCAGATGCTGTGCTTGCCCCTCCTCTGTGCTTGTCTCCTCTGTGCTGGGATCTGAGCTCAGGTCATCATGTCTCCCAGGTGCCCATTCTTTCCCAGTAGAATCTTATGTCTGCAGAGGGGCAATGCAGGCAGCCTTTCCTTCCTCTTTAGCAGCTTCAAGTAGCAATTTGTGGCCATTAAGAGGCAAAGGCAAAGGCGGATTGGGTGTGTACTTTTTTCTCTTCTACCTTCCAGGAACTGCAAACTCCACGGCTGGAATTAGGGAAGTCATGTGGAGAACAAGTGGATGAAAGTCACTCCATAGTATTGGCTGAGTGGTGAGCAGGAGCCTGGTTCCTGGAGCCACTGTGGTAAGGAGCCCCTGACGGAGGCAGACGCGCCTGTAGCTGGAACCCTCCATTTCTTGCCCTAGCTTTTCCGCCTGCCCCTTGCCAACCACTCAACCTAGCTGACTCGTCTTCATACTTAAGTTACATTTTCCAGCAAACCACTTCACCATTACCAGGGTTCAGCCACCGCTGTCTACCTTCCAGCCACTACAGACTGACTCTTCTCCCCTGGACATTCATCATGGTCACTGGGAGAACCAGAGTGGTATGTGGGGAGGAGATCAGGGAGGAGGAAACACTGGCTATGGCAAGCTGAGGGTCCATTCATAGAACCTCTGACAGGAGCATCCCAGCTTGGTGTGAATGGCCGAGTAATGACAGTCACCAGTTCTGGGTAGCCATACAAGTAGGGACTTTCCGAGAGCAGCGAAGCCTGTTGAAGTGCAGGAAATGCCCATCAACTCCCGGGGGGCACAGATGAGGGCTGCTAGAGTCCCATCGGGTACGGGAGTTTCTCAGTTGAGGTTTCAGCGGCTGGGGATGTGGAGATGACTCACCTGGGGGAAGTCATATTGGTTACATGGGGTGGGAAGGGCCCCAGGGCCCAGATTCAGCACCAGGCCCTGGTTTAAGGAGGCCAGTCCCATCTTTTCTGGACAGTGTCCCTATGTCACCTTAGCTGCCTTATTAGAGAGCAGAAGAGATGTCAACTAAGCACAGGGGATCAGAGAAGAGCCATTTGTGTGTCTGCTGGACAGTCTATGCTGGGTCTGCAGCAAGAAACCACTGAATTTCTACAGCAGCTGAAACAGGACTGGACAAGCTGGGCCAGAAGAGCACGGTCTTTACAGTGCAATCACAGGCCTCAGGATCCAGCCTGTCCCCACTGAAGGCTGTCACCTCTGCTCCCCTCAGACATATGTCAGAAGCAGGGTGGGGACAGGGAAAGCCTGTTAGCAATGAACCAGTGTCCTGAGGAAAAGATGACAGAATGACTACAGCTGTTCCAGTGCCCCAGCACAGCCTCAGTGTCTGCTGTCATCCCTGTGGCTCCTCCCAACAGAGCAGTGGAACAGAGACTCTGGATCTTCAGTGTGCTGCCAAAATGCTACCCACTAACAAGACAGTCAGACTGACAACTTGAGACAAGCTGGGAAGTTGTGCTTGATTCCAGGAGGCCTGTGTGAAATTGGCTATCAGAAGGGTCAAGGGGCCTCAGAGCAGGGTCTGGAAGGTTCTGACCACAGTGAGGGTTGATGGGGAGAGATGGCAGGGGCTAGAGAGACTGCAGGCATGGTGGCCTGGTAGCCTGGGGTCACAGGCAGGCTTTGAATGACTGCAGGGGACTTTAGCAGAGATGGTGGGGAGGTTGACTCCAGCTTGGCAGCCTGAATATATAGAAAAGTGCGTGTGTAAGGTGCTCTGGCAGCTTCCAGAGGGCGGGTGGGCCTTGCCCAGTACCCCTTAGGTTTCATCACCCCAGATGAGGGGCCTCAGAGTCCCTGGGACTGGAAGTGCAGTCCCCTAGAGTTGCAGGGTGGTGATGTCTCCTTCCTTTTGGATCTCAGTGAAGTCAAAGTGCACAGGGGGACCCCTTCCTGGCTGGTACTCACCTCTTGGTATTGTTTTGAGACAGAGTCTCAGTGTGTGGCTGTGGCTGTCCCAGAACTAATGTAGACCAGGCTGACCTCAGAGGTGTGAGGCATGAGGCGTATGTGAAACACACATGTTGCAGGCAAAAAGGGCGTGCAATGCTTTGGCGACGGAGTTGTCAGCCAACTGATGTGGGTGCTGGGAACAGAACTCAGGTCCTCTCCAAGAGCAGCAAGTGCTCTTAACAGCAGGGCTGCCTCTCTAGCCCTCCCAAAGTTACTGAATCTTAACCCAGAGTTCTAGAGAAAATGCTGCTTGCTGAAGCCGGTCTCCAGGGCTTCTCTGCTAGCCCTCTCTGCACAAAGGCTGCAGAGAAGTTACCTGGCTCTTTGGGCTTCACACTCGACAGTGGTTGCTCTCAGAAATACCTCCCACAGCCCCAGAGCCAAACTTCAATGGGTTCCTAGCAGCCCAGCAGCTCCTGCCATGGGTTTCCTCTGTCTATTCTAGACCTTGAACATGATAGGCTAGGCAAGCGCTCAGCTGTTAGGCCACGTTCGTTCTTATTTATTTATTTATTTATTTACTTACTGTTTATGTGTGTTTTGCCTGCATGTATGTCTGGATACCATGTGCATGCAGTGCCCACAAAAGCCAGAAGAGGGCGCTGGATTTCTTGGACCTGTAGCCATCTGGTGGGTGATGGGAATTGAACCCAGGCCTTCTGGAAGAGTAGACAGTGCTCTTAACCCCGAGCCATCTCTTCAGTTGTCCTCATAGTTTTTTTTAAAGAATAGATCCAAAAATGTGTTTCATTCAGCCAACAATAACAACTAGCTTTAAAGGGCTGGAGAGATGGCTCAGTGGTTAAGAGCACTGGCTGTTCTTCCAGAGAAACCTCATGGTGGCTCACAACCATCTATAATGGGACCTGATGCCCTCTTCTGGAATGCAGGTGTACATGCAGCTAGAACACTCATACATAAAGTAAATAAAATAATCAACAGCAGAAAAACCAAATGAACAAAAAACCTCCCCCAAACCCAACTAGCTTTATAAAAGCTAAGGGTCTCTCTACTGTTGAGCCATATTGTCTCGGTGCACCCCCAACCCCCACAGACATCCTAGACAGGGACTCTGGGCAGACAGTGCTGGCCATCAGCTGAGTGGACTGCCACACAGCACAGCACTCAGCAGCCCTGCGTTCTTACTGAAATATCTGGACACACTAACTAAGACACCCCAGAAGCAGGCTGCCCAGTAAGGAGGCTCCATGCCTGGGGACAGGTGAGCAAGTTGGGGCACAGGTCCAGTTGCCTGGGGACAAGACAGAGTCCACAGGGCACATAGGGATGCACACAGGGCTCACTGTGGGATGGGGTTTGGACAGATCTGTCTCCGCCACTGAGTTTCCTTGTGGGCTGTTAGTATTTGATGGCCCGTGGCAGTGTTCAGAAAGTGAACAACTGAGGTGTTCTTCATGGACAGCTGGTCCTTGGGGCATCCCTGTCAAAAGATGACTGAGCAGCATTTTCAGTACCCAGTGTGTTCAAGGCCCTGGCTCCCAGCCCAACACTGAAACAATAAAGAAAAAAGGGGTAATACCAACAGCATCCGTTGCCCACACGTCAGGAATGGAGGTCTCTGGGAACATCCACCCTCACCACACCTTGATCCTGACATTACAACCTATAGGAAAACCCGCATGTTGTGGCTACAGGCGTGTGCTGCCATGTTGGCTCCAGTGTGTTGTGGAGGGCTGTCTGCCAGTTGTCACAGAAGCCTCCTCCCCTCCGAGATGCGCCTGCCCACTGTGCTGTGATGACGGCGTCTGTCAGTCCCACCTGTAGCTAACATGGGTGTGCCCAGTGTACAGTGATTCGGTACAAAGGCTCTTGAGGAATGACAACCCAGGCAACGGTCTCCTGTGCTGTGTGTTATATTTAGAAGTCTACAAATGGGACCTTTTAAGAAAGAGTCACAAAATAGTCATCTGAAATCACATTTTTGGTTCATCAAATTTCAAATATATTTTACTGCCCTGAACAGTATATTCTGGTGCTGTCTAAAACACAGCCAAATGACTTTAGTGGCTTACATCTATCTGTAACTTTTGGAACATCAAGGTCAAGATAAAAAATATTAACAAAACTACCCGATTATAATCGCCCCCTCCCTGGATCTGAGCCTTGTCCTGAAGCTGCACTGCAGTCCTTCTCAGCCTGTGCTCCTGGGACTGGGACTGCTAAGTGCACTTGGGAGCCCTGGGCTGGCCACACTCATCCTCTCCCACGGTGACACCCAATGTATTCCCAGGCCGCAGTGAACTCCCTTGGCATCATGGAAGCTCAGGTTTGTTAAAGGAACTGACTGGGGAACACTTGTAAAAGTAGAGAATGTACAAAATAATTTACAGAGTGACAGATGGCTTTAAGTGTGTGTTGTTTGAAATCTCCTTGTTGTGTGGGGACACACAGGAAGCAATCTGTCAGCAGGGGCTGGGCACTTCTGGTCTTGTTTTTGTTGTTTTGCTTCTTTGCCGTGAGAAGTGTGTGCCGTGGATTTAGTTCCCCAGGCCTCCTGAGCCCACAGTCCACGGAGACTCTCAGGTGCCTCAGGTGAAGGCTCCCGGTCTGGAGAGAGGTGGGAGGAGCCATCGGCTCAGGCTTCCAGTTCTTGGAACTAAAGATGCCCCAAAGATAAAGCAAGGATATGCTTGAGAGACACAAGGAGCTAACCTAAACCAGAAACGAAAGCAAAGCCCCACTACATAGAAATGGGGAGGTCTCAGAGGAAAAGGGACAACTCAGAAGTGTGCAGGTGCCTTGCCAACTAGTGGAGCCTGCCTGCAAAGCAGCTGGGGATTCTGCACAGCCAGATGTGGTCTCAGGTCCATCTGAAGTGGAGTTTTACCGGGTTGGACACAGCCTGGCACCAGGATTAAGAGCCGTAGCGATCCTAGAGAGAACCAGACCAACATTTACTACCAAGATATCACATCTGTCTCCTACCATGCACATGCCATGTAATTGATGTTGATGAGGGACACCTGGCTTTTGTCACTGGCCACAGTCTCTGCACGAGGAGCAGCTGAGTGGTGCCAGCACTGCCTCAGCTCTCCATGGCCAGGAGGGCAAGTGGGGGTTGGAATCTGCCTGGGATTATACCATGTGAGAGACGCCCAAGGCCTAGAGCTCCCAGGCTATACTTGCAAGGCAGGGGCTGGGGCCCTGGGCCATGTCCTGAGCTCTCCATGGAGTGTGTGTGAGGGGAGCACCGAGAGATCTGTCTGAAGTCCCTGCTCATCCAGCAGAGGTTCAATCTCTGCCTCTGCTTTTTCACTTATAAATGGGGACAATTCTTAAATACAGGAAGGGCACACCCACAAAACAGGGATATTACTTGCCAGGGCACTGGTGCCAACAGGACTTGAAGAAATGCCTAGAGGAGGGAGGAGGGAGGAGGGAAGAGGGAGAAGGGAGGAGGGAAGAGATGCCCAGTCTCTACAGTGTTAGGTTTTCTCCTCCCTCACACTCTCATCAAGGCCACAGCGGGTCAGTCTGCAGACTAGAAGCCTCCATGGACCATAAGTGGCAATGTGAACTCAGTCAACTCCTCAGGATCACACTCCATCTTAATAGACTGCTTCTGAAATGACTTTACATAACCAAGAAGATTCCAGAAGCAAGCTGTTCACACAATCTGAGATGGCCTCCCTGTCATAAACGGGACCCCCCTTCGCCTTCTTGTATATGAACTGAATTAAGTCTAACACAGAAAGACAAGTATTTCTGTAGATACATGAAGGATGTATGTGTGTACAGTGTCAAGCAGAAGAGAGACTGTCTAGGGCACTAAGGGGGTGGAGTGAAGGGTAGAGATGTGGAGAAGATATGCATCAAGTCCGATCTATACATTATGAAGTGTCCTTCGGTGACCAGGGCCATACACAATGAGTATACACTAATAAATAAAGCTCAGAGGTCACAGTGCAGTGCTGTGAGCAAGCAGATTAGATATGCATATTTCTACTCCATAGAAAATGGCTTCTGGAGAATTCCAGAGAGCTGCCTAAAATATACCACTGAGAAAAAAGAGAACATACACACAACATAATTCCCTCCTTGTTTAAAAATATATGCAGCCAGGAATAGTGGTGTACACCTTGAATTCCAGTACCTAGGAGGACAAAGAGTGCTGTGAGATCTGGGTTAGCCTGGTACAAAGCCAGTTCCAAGCCAGCTAGGATACATAGTGAGACCCTGTTTCAAAACAAAATGCTGGGTGTGGTGCCACAGGCCTTTAATCACAGCACTCAGGAGGCAGAGGCAGGGGACTCTCTCTATAGTAAGCTGCAGGCCAGCCAAGACTACACAGAGAGACCCTGACTCAAAAAAAGAAAGACAAACAGAAGTAAAACAAGACACAGCAGAACACTACAGGGGTACCCCAGAACAAAGAGATGGTGGGTGGTTTCTACATCTTCTGTGGAGCTGGGAGATGGCTCAGTGGTTTAGAGCACTTGTTGCTCTTGCAGGAGACCTGGGTTCGATTCCCAGCACCCACATGGCAGCTCACAACCACCTGTCACTACAGTTCTGGGGACTTAATCCCTTCTGTGAGGCCAGGCATACATACATATGTACACACATGCAGGCAAAAACATTCATATCTATAAAGTAAAATAAAATAATCTAAATTTTTTAAAAAAGAATTCTCCATTCTAAACTCATATGTGGGGAAATACATGAACCCCAGTAGGAACTTAGGAAACACTGTCCTCAGACGGGGTCTCAGCCCAGACAAGCCTTGAACTCAAGATCTTCCAGCCTCAGCCCGCAGTGGCTGAGATTACAGACAGCGTCACAGAATACTTCACCGCTCTAGGCTTTCCTGATGCCTGGACCGTCCTGCAGCACAGGCCCCAGCTCCCAGCAGCAGCTCCAGGCCCCCAGGAGCCCCAGCATTGTCTCACTCACCTGAATGGATGTCATGACCCCATTGGCAAAGACGGAGAGTTTTCCAGCAACAGAGCGCACACCTTGCTTGAACTGCGCCATATCCGGGGCATTGGGCAGCACGTTCGAGAAGTTGTAGTTTCCTGCACACAGAGAGATGCCAGCTTGTCCCTCTTCTAGGGACGTGCACAGCTCAGTGAACCCACCCTGCTCCCTCCCCTCCTTCCAGGCATCAGTTGTGTCCAGAGAGAGGGACCCTGCAGTAGGGCATGGCTCAGTGGGAAGTACTGGTCCCAACACACAGTCCTTCAGCCACCACAGTAAGGGGGACAAGGTACTATGTCCCGTGCCTCTCAAGGCTCAAACTGGACTGTGCTGGGCAGCAGGCAGGGTCCATTCATTCTCTATACATCCGCTCCTTCATAAACCAGATACGTGGAAAGGGCTCTGTCGGGTGCCAAGGGATGGGTCCTCCCATGAAAGAACTGTCGTGGTCTGGTCACCGGGTGCCACACCCCTGATGTGAGTGAGGCACAAGCATGTACAGGCCTGAGGTGTGCTCACAGGCTCAGGGCAGCTGGGGGAGGGAGAGCCAGGTCACGGGAGCCAGGCTGAAAGCTGGTGACTGGGTACAAGGACAGGACATCATCCCAAGGACAGGGATCTAGCACATGAAGAACTAGCAGAGGAGAGTAGGGCAGCCAAGATGAGGGAAGGACAGAGAACAAACAAACAGAAAGGCCTGGACCATGGGAGGGGCTGCAGACAAGGAGCCAGGGGGACACCCAGCACTCAGGGCTGTCCTCTTCTTCTTCCAGGGGAGACATGGATCTTCTTTAATGAGATATTATGAGCCAAATTATCAGAAATGAGACAAATCAAGAGAAAAGTCTATGACTTTACAAATGGCGAATGTCACAAGGTTCAAACAACCTGCAGCTACTTGTCTGAGACAGGCTCTGCAGCCTGCAATGTGCTGACATCAGAGGCCAGGGAGTGAGCTAGAATCTGGGTCTCAGGGTGCTGCCACCTAAGGATGTAGGTAAGAAGTTTGCAGGCAAAGGCCTGAGAACACACTGAGCCTGAAGTTGCAGGCCTGCATGCCCACAGCGGCTGCACGCCTGGCCCCTGAGCCAACTTTACATGGAAGCAGCTCAGCAAGAGGGTGGCTCAGGATGTGGGGCCATAGGCTACGTTACGCTGGAACAATCTGTCCTTGAAAGAGACATGGGGGGTGGCTCTGTGGATAAAGTACTCATCAAGTGTGAAAACGAGCTCAGATCATAGGGCAGAACAGGCGTGCCATCCCACCTGTAATTCCAGACTGAAGGGAGGAGACTGCAGATTTCCCAGAGCAACCTTCGAGTTAGACTAGTCCAATCTGTGAGCTCTGGGTTCAATTAAGAGACCTGCCTCAAAGAACAGGTGGAGAGTGAAGGAGGAAGATTCCCACCAGTCTCTGCATGCACATATGCATGCACGTGTGCACACACGCATACACAACACACTCTTACATGCTAAAAGCACCAAGGGATAAGCAAGAAAGTGGGAAACAACCTTTCTCTAACATGGCTGTCACACTTTCTCCCTCTGCCGTCTGGGGCCCTGAGCACCCCATCCTTCCCACACAGGGCCCAGTCCACAGCTCACACGCTCCCTGGCCCTGCTGTGCTGGTGTTTTTGGTGCTCACCATGCTCCTCACTCCGTCTTTCAACCTTCTCTAGTGGGGAGCAGCCCTGAGTACCACGCACGATGTCTAATCACACCCCATAAAGCATCTACTTTCCAGGAAGCACATTCATGGACCAAGAACCCCAGACTGCTTGATCTGACCCCTGCTAGTGATGAGTGATGAGGCCACAGACCTGCTTTCAACACTAGTGTAGGCCCTTTGCTGAAGTGCATGCCAAATAAGGAGTCCTCGGCAGGCAGATCTCTGAGTTCGAGGCCAGCCTGGTCTACAGAATGAGTTCTAGGATGGCAATGGGCAGTCCTCTGTAAAGCCATCCAGCAGCTCAGGGTGGTGGCTCCTGATGTCCCAGGGGGAGCAGGGGTGGGGTTACAGATAGGCAGCCACAACAGTCCCAGCTATCTGGGGTCAGTGGAGGGGCAAGCTCTGCTCAAGGCCGACTATCAGCCAGTCAGGGGATGGCCTGGTACTCCAGGGAGTACCTCACAAAACCCCGAGTTACTATGGACCCAGTATCAGAGTTCAGTGGACCTTTGTTCTGTGGTGGGGGCAAGAGGAAGTCTGAGCTGGCCAGAGCTCTGGAACAACTCGCAGGGCAGAAGGGTGTGTTCGCTTCAAAGAGCTCTCCTCTGCTTTCTTTTCTTCTTGTTTTGTTTTGTTTTTTAACAATAATGCTTTGGAGTAAATGTTCCAGGAAATTAATTAGAAAAGCATTCAGAGACGTCAACAGCCTTGGCCTTGGGACGGACCTGCCTGACTGGCTCCAGCACTGCCAGGGCAGACACTCTGCTGGGAGACCTTGAGGAGGCTGAGTGCCTTTATAGCAGGGTCACATCACAGAGGAAGCAGGCCTGACAGAAGGCTAGGATGTGAGGGTCACACTGAAGCCAGGAGTCAGGGCTGCTCTAGCTCTCTAGAGCAGTGACTAACCAAGAACCACAGCCCTGGCCCAGCCCTGTCAGGCATCAGAGCAGCCAGCTGGCCCCATCTCTCTCTCTGAACACTGTTGCCTACCTGCCAGCCACTCTGCCAAAACACGCCAGCCTAGAACGGTTCTCCTGGCTTCAGCCCAGGAAGCTGGCAGTGCTGCTGTATCTAAGGCCCAAACCTCCACACAGAAAGTTCCAGACAGTTGAGATTACCCTATTCCTCCTCCGTGGAAGCTACATCCAATCCAAATGTTTGAGAGGGGGTGTGGCCGTCAGGATGGTTACCCTACACAAACACTCAGGCCTGTACACCAAAGCCAGTCTGGTTGTGAAGTGTGCAAACCAGCATACAGAGAGTATTCAGCCTGCAACGCTGGCTCCTGAGGCCTCTTCCTCTTGTTTTTTTTTCCTGAAATGACCTCAGAGGTTGCTGCCATTTCACGATCACCCTGTGGCCTGGTGGGCTGTGTGGGGTGTTCCTGCAGGCCTTGCGGGGTAGGGAGCACACAGGTAAATGCAGAAGGCACAGCTCTGTGTGGGCAGTAAGGGCCTACTCTGAGCTCATGGTTGGACTGCAGCCCTGGGATGACCAGACGCCTTGTGCAGAGGTGTAGGAAGGCAGTGGGGTCAGGCACTCCCTCTCTCACCTGCCCATGTCCATGCTGCGTTATGTCTTTCTTGGAGAGCTACTCGCTCCTTCCCTCCTGTGCATCCTGAGGGCTGAGGGCCTGTGAGGTGACTCCTGGGACTCACTCCAGGGACTGACACCTTACAGTGTCTCATGTTAACCACCCCACAGGAAGGAGACAGCGGCTAACTAGCCAGTGGCTGGCATCTCACAGGTCACCAGAACCCCCAGCCTCCTCTATGAACAATGTTCTCCATACTAAGTTGCCAGATGACAGGGGTGCTGTTGTATAAATGGCATGACTTGGTCTCAGGGGACACCTCAGCTCGAATTGCTCACATAGGGACAAGGCAGAAGGTGCAGGAGCATGGAATCTTGGGAAGGGAAAGGTCCCATGGGGACACACGTGCTGGGGCTGTGGAAGCCCTGGAGCCCAGGGAGCCCCTCACCTGCGGTCTGCTTCCTCTGCTCATCAAAAAGGTCTGCAGAGCTTATGGAGGAGCTGGTGGAGAGCCTCTCCAGCCGCGCCCGGGTTTCAAACTAGACAGGAAAAAGAGGCAGAGTCAGACTCCAAGAACTGCTGAAGAGACGGGAGTGGGTCTGTTCCCTTGGCTCTCTGCCTCCCATGTCACCCCAAGTCAAGGCCTGGAGCTGGGTGTCTTTTGCAATGATTGTGGGTGGGGCAGCATCCCACATCACTGCCAGTGTGATCAGTATGGGGTAGCCAGAGCTCTGCTCTCAGCCAATCCTTAGAAATGCCCACACCCACTTAGCACATCAATTTGTATGGCTTCAAGGGTGTGTGAAACTGGGGTTGGAACCCTGGGCTTTGAGTATATTAAGCAAGTGCTCTTCTAAGAGCTGCCCTTCAGCTCATGGATTTTAACGTAAGCATTGGAGGGGTCCTTTGGCAATGAAGCCTCTGTTCTGAGACAAACCAGCACCCTCAGGGTCAGAGTTCAGCTCCCCACCCCCACGCCCACCCCCTACATTTGAGCACGAGGAGGAAAAAGGAAAAGGGCTTAGCTTCACCAGACTCCTGGGTTAATGTGTTTGTTTCTGAGACAGGGGACAGCTGGGTAATGCAGCATCTGCCCACAAATATATCCAGGCTTCATTTAACCATCATTAAACTGATTAAAAGCAATTGCTGCTACATAAAAATCTCCTAAATTAACTCAAAAGCTACTGGCTGATGCTGTTCTCCCTAGAGAGGCAGGACAGCAATGAGACCAGATCCCTGACTCCTCAGTGTCTCAGGTGCCTCAGGCAGGCCTGGGCTCCAGCACTGTTGTCTGGGAGTGTCTGGCTAGGTCCCTTCTCTCTCAGCAGCCTGGCCCCACATGGTCCCCACAGCTAAGCTTCCTTCCTGGTTCTCAGGGGTCCTGTAGGAGCCTTCTGCACCCTTACATCTGTCTGGGCTTGTATTCCAAAGTACATGTCCGAGGAAATGGCCTTTACGTTGCCGAACTTCTTCTGGGCTTCATCTGTATTGCCAACGGGTTCATATTCTGGCTTCCGGCGAGCACTGGGCCTACAGTGAAAAACACCAAGCTGTGGTGAGGCTAGCTCAGTTCACGTTTTCACTTGTATGGAGCCTTGCATCTCAGCTGTGTTAGAAAACACCCACTACGCTGTGTGAGCACGCAAGGACAACACTGTCCATCACTCAGCGTGTAAACTGCATGGGCTAACAGGACATCCCAGTTATGAGGTGACCTCAGGTTACATGTGTAAAGTCCCTTGTGTGACAATAAATGATGGCCTCCTGTCATCAACTGTAGCGGAAGCTCTTCAACAGGTGAGCCATGGAGGCCACCCCAACCAGAGTCTCTACAGTCAGGGGACAGAGCTCAGAGCCATGGGCAAAGGCAATTACTGGATGACCAGTCCACACAGCATCTTCCTGTATGGGAAGATCAAAAAACAAACTGGCAGGGGCCTGCGGCTAAAGAACAAGAACAAGGAACTTAGGGTTGACAGAGTGTCCTATGCCTTGCTCTTGATGGTCATTACATGGCCATGTGTTAGTCAAAATTATGAGAACTGCATCAGTTCTGATGTGGTAGCATGAACTGTAATCTGAGGCAGAGGCAGGAAGATGTCAATATTGTGGCTAGCCTGGGCAACTCAGTGAAACATTGCCTCCAAATAAAACAAAATTAAATTGAAAGGGATACAGACGTAGTTCAGTACAGTGTGCTTGCCAAGGATGCTTCAGGTACCGGGTTTAATCTCCAGCGCCACACACTCTGTCCCATAGATATCAGCCCCTCACACATATATGTGCCACACTCCCTCCCCCCACACACACACATATTCCAAGCACCACACATACATATGCAGGTATACACATCCCCACACATACATCACCAGGACCACACACACAGACAGAACTCCTCACCCCACACATGTCTATATACATATAGACCCAGATTCACAGACCAAATGGCCGAACTATTTCCTAGGAAAAGGGGACTCTTACAGTTTGCAAACAGCCTTCAAATGGGGTTAGGCGACTCATCCCGGAGGCAGGCCATGACCCACGGACTGAGAATCCCTGGGAACTGGCCCTCACGCCCGCTTTCTAACTGCCACAGGTGTTTCTGACATGTGTTCCCAAAGCACAACAACTTCCTAAAGGAGCACAGGACACACATGACACAGGTATCGCCCACTGGTCCTATGACTGAGGTACCCGGCTCCCCAGCCTGCAGCTCCCACCTGTCTGAAGAGCCTGTGCTTTTCATTCCAGGCTCAGGGTCTCTGCTGCTGTCTTTCTTCCAGTAGGAATCGGCACCATCATCCCAGCTCGAAAAGGAGCTGCTTCTTAACTCCATGGGGTCGTCAAAGTACCTGCTGGAAAGGGGGGGATAGAGACAGGGAGTACTTATGGATGCTGTCCTATCTGGCCCTCTTGCTTATGGGTATGGGAGACCTAACTTCCCTGTCCAGTCATGTGCTGAAGGGCAGCTGAGACAGACAACACTAGGTTGGCCAATGAACAAGAGCTGACATGGGGCATTCCTTTTAAGGTCTTCCGGGTTGCACCCAACCACACTGAGGGCTTCAGGGAAGAGGTGTAGCCTTTCCAATGCTGCAGCCTCAGGCTGCTGAGACTTCCATCCCCCTGGACAGTTGTGATGCCCTACAGCATGTCTGAGAACAGGTTGGGTGGTCCCTCAGATAGGTAGGAGCCGAGATATTCAGGTTTTTGTCAACAGTGAAACTCTAGGGCTTAGTGTTGAGGAGATCAGTACCATCCTAGGGCAGGAACGTTCTTCATCTACCTGAGTGAAAAAACATATCTGGACTGGAGAGCACTGGGGTACCTTTAAATTGCAAAAGAAGGTGCCACCTGCATAGGTGCTCTGAGCAGTCCCCACATGGGGCTTCCCTACTCCTCACTCACTCACAAGGGACTCCCGCTCTGGTCCCCTGTGGGGGATACCCAGTCTGCCCAGGCATCAGTCTCCTCAGGACTCAGCAGCTCTCCTCATCACTGGCCTTCACCCAGCATGGGCTTTGATTTCTGGGCCCTACTTCCTCAGGAGCGTTTCCTTCATGCTGGTCCTGACACTCTACCTTCCTCCCCTTTCAACACACTCCTGCAGTTCCTGTCAAAACCCCTAACAGCACACTGTCCTGCCTCAGTCACATCCCCCACCAGAGCCATTTGGACTCTGTGGGGCTCAGCAGAGCAGTTCCTTTCATTATTCTGAATGCATTCTAGAATAAAGCATCATGGACAGTCTGGAAATAATGGAACTCACTACAAACACCATGCCAGGACACATCCCCCTTGCTTAATAGAAACTCTTCCATAATTCACAATATGCAAGTTCTAATGGCTGATGAATAATTTGGAAGCAGTGAAAGCACTCTGTGGCACTGACATGCTGGCTTTCAGAGTGTGTTCACTTCACCTCTGGTGCCAAAGCACCTCATTCAGCCCTGCTATGTCACTGTGGTCATCAAGGAAACTAGAGGATGATTCTGTCCCTAGACAACCCGCAGCTCACCAGCCACACACCACACCAAAATCTCTCTGTTCTACACATAAACACCATTTACCCCCAGGTTTCAAACTGAAATTAGTCTCTGGCACAGCGGCCTTTGTGCCTGACCCTTCTGATTGAGCCAAGGACGAGAGAGGTTTCTGGAGGCTGCAAGGCATATATAAAGGTTGATCCTGAACACAGACAGGATCATGTTCTAGGGGCCCTGCGCAGGGCGTCAGTCCAGTGCCCTTCAGCCCAGCTCACCACCCACACAGCATCACAGTTTCTCTGTTCTACATCTACATTTGCCCCCAGGTTTCAGACTGGTCCCTGGCACAGAGGCCTTTAAGCCTTTGGGATTGACTCTCTTGATTGAGTCAAGGAGTTTCTGAAGGCTCGAAGGCCCCACATGGGTTCCTCCATGACCTGAGGCTCTGGGGATGGGAAATGTCCACTCAGCAGGAGACCTTATCCAAAACCCTTTCTCTCACTCTGCTATCTGAGCACAGGACTGGCTCTCCATGAACATGACTCTGCCTCTTTCTACACCACCCTCCATGAGCATTATTAAGGAGGAGGGAAGTCACCAACAGGTGGGGAGGGGCAAGGTTCCTCAGCCCCCAGTCCAGCCCTCATAAAAAGCAAATGTGAAAGGGTCTGATGTGTGATTTCCGATCACAAACTTGAATTTCTCCTGTGTGAGATATATTTCATCATGTATGCTGCGGAAGTATACGCAGGTTGGAGAGGGGCAGGCAGCCTCTGGCTAGGCCCACAAGGAGCCATGGGCTGGCCAGGTCCCTTTCTAAACTACTGAGACTCAATACCTTGGAGCTGTGCATAACGACAAGGAAAGAGCTGTCTGCACAGTGCCGTTCCTAGGAGCCTGGATAGGAAAGTCAACACTTCCACAGCTGATTACAGATAACATAACCTACGACAGCTCTACCTACGAAATCCATGTCTGCTGGCCTGGTGACACCAGGATGACTGTGTGACTGTGGCAGTGCCATCACCGATAGATGTGTCCCATCCTCACCAACTCTGGGTGTGAAAGGGTCCTGGGCATGGCTAGTGCAGCTGCCCAGCTGGCCAGTCACGGAGCCACATGTCCGGCTGAGTTCATAGGCTATAGGGGACGCTGGACAGCAGAGCCATGTGCTCTGTAGTGCCTCAGCTCTCCCTATGGATCCTGCAAGGTAGGCCCCGCCCGGATCCTTCAGCTGGACAAGGAAGCTGTGGCATGGAGCACTTTAATAACCCAGTCATTGCCATGTGTGGTCGTCATGTGGCACAGCCAGCATTCAACCTGGACTCCAGCTTTCTGTACCTACTTATTATGTCAAAACTATCCCAACTTCCTGTCAAGTCAGCTTCTGGGTGACTCTGACAACACGACTCTATTCAAGATGACACTTGTCCTCAACCACAACCAGCCTTGTGCCAGTCACAGGTTTTACCCCAGCCGACAGTAGACACAGAAGCTCAGGACCTGGCTGTCCTAGTACCATGGGTTCCCCTCAGGGAACAGTCATGGCGTTCATGAATAGATTCATATACAAATAATACTATTCATACTGGATTTGCTGGCAGCTTCCAGAAGCCAGTGTTCTGCCATAGAAGCTGTTGAAGGTCTGTCTGGGCATGCTCCAGCCTCTCCACTTCTCACAGCACACAGTACATCTCACCTACCTCTAATTTTAACCCTCAGTTTTTAACTGTATCAACAGACATTTTTCCTCGCTGTAAGCACAGCTCCTTACACTGTCTTCCCAGCCTTTGTCCTGCACACAGACGCTCGTCAGCCAGAGCTCTCAGATGGGGCCAGGCACTGGTTTGCAATGGCTCCTAAGGCCGATTCCTAACACGCCCATACCTGCTGCTCTGTTCAGACCACTTGGAGCTAGAGCTGAAGTACGAGTCCTCTGGGTCCTCCTGGTACTTCCTCCTTGGCTTTGCCAGTGTAGGTGACTCCTGCTCAATGGTCTGCATGTCTGAAGTCACGGAATGGGAGATGCCACTTGAAAGGACAGAATAAAACAGGAAATATTATATCACTGGCTTCCTAAAGGCTTCCGTCTTACCAAACAAAAGGATCTTTTGAGGCATACTCTGAACAAACACAAGGTGATCAGGATGGGTGGGAACCCTGTCTGAGCTTTGGAAACTGGAAGGCATTGTAAGGGCTGGACTGCCAGGAAGACAGCCACATGCAAAGGGTGTGCCCGAGGCATCCACTCCAGTGCAGTGCACACTTCATGGAAACTCACACCTATTTCCTTCTCTCCAAGAACCATGTGTGCCATTTGTCATCACACACACACACACACACACACACACACACAACGTACAGACATACTGTTTCATATAATCCTGTCTCATATAGCCTAGGTTAGTCTTGCTATATAGCCCAGGCTGGCCTTAAAAGTTCCTGATTCTCCTGCCTCTACCTCCTGAGAGCTAGGATTTCAGGTACACGCCACTAAGAGTCAACCAACTATGCCCTATTGGTTAGTTGTTTTGAGGCAAACAAAAACACTTGGAGCACAGACTGGGCCTGAGTGGATCCCCAACCTTGATTTCTAGCCCAGGGTCTTGTGCATACTTCATCCACGCAGGGCCAGCCTTCTCCATATTGCTCTAAATACCACAGCAAAGCAGCAGGCGAGGAAGCACAGAGTACTGAGGAAGCTAGTTCCTGGCCTAGCCTTCACAGTGAGCAGACAGCCCTGGGCTACCTGGAGCCCAGCAGACCCTACCTCCTGCAGCTTCCAAAGCCCATGCCCAGCCGCTCGGCTTCCACCTTCTTCTGGCCGCTCAGGTTCAATCTTTCATCATCCTTCTTCCTGTGAATTTCCAGGTCCTTGTAGGCCAATCGCAAGGACGAAACGCTGCTGGGAAAAGCACACTTCTCCTTAGTCGGCTTTAAAACCTCGACCTTGCATTCAAATCCCAGGCAGTCCAGAGACTGTAGCTCCTGCTTCTGCTTCAGACAATGGCTTGGAGTCTCTCAAACACAAGTTCAGTTCTTTTTGGCTGTTCTTCTGATTGTCTGGTACCATGGTGCACACCTCAATTACTTCCCCACAGGGTCCTCCCTCTGCCTGACATGGGATGACACTTCCCTGGGACACAGTAGTACAGGAGGTTAGTCCTACTTATACTTGTTGAGACCCAGGCGATCTGACGCCCTTTGATGACCGTGGAAGGCACCTGCATGAACATGCAGACTCCCACATACAGACAGACAGCATACCCTCAATTAATTCTTTTTAATTACAAAAAAGAAAATATATCTAAAATTGATTTCATACATATATAAATCATTAGCTGTATTTCAAATAATTTTCTGTAGGTCTCTTTATTTTATTTTATTTTATTTATTTATTTATTTTTGTTTTTCGAGACAGGGTTTCTCTGTGTAGCCCTGGCTGTCCTGGAACTCACTCTGTAGACCAGGCTAGCCTTGAACACTCGAACTCAGAAATCAGCCTGTCTCTGCCTCCCAAGTGCTGGGATTAAAGGCGTGCGCCACCACCACCCGGCATGTAGGTCTCTTTCTATATCATGCTTCTGAGAACATTTAAATGGATAGTCATTACCTATCCAGTCAAGTTCTTTAACTTTAAAACCATTTATTATGCTGGGCATGGTAGCACACACCTTTAATCCCAGCACTCAGGAGGCAGATCTCTTGAGTGTGAGGCCAGCCTGGTCTACAGAGTGAGTTCTTGGACAGCTAGGGCTACATAGAAAAACCCAGCCATTGTATTATTATTGATTATTGATTACTGTGTGCACACATGTTCTCTCTCTCTCTCTCTCTCTCTCTCTTTCTCTCTCTCTCTCTCTGTAGATCAGAGGACAACTTGTGGAGTCAACTCTCTCCTTTTACTGGTTCTGGGGATTGAATTCAGGTTACCAGTTTGCACAGGGAGCTGTGGTTTTTAATCAGGTAGGTGTGATCTGATGGTTGAAGCTGGCCCACCAGCCTGCAATGCTGTCAGGGCTGCCAGTTGTATTATTATTTGGAAGGTGTGTGCACACTGTCCTTGCTCCCAGGCTAACTAACCTCATAAAGAAAGCTCTGCCTCCAGCAGTAGGAACAGCGATGTGCAGGAAGACAGTGATTCTCAGTGCCATGAGAAGTGACAACGCGCCTACCACCTGCTTCCTAAAGCCCTGGACAGTGCCAGGAACACCCCCCCCCCCCCCCCCCCCAGCAGCCCCTGCGAGAACCCTAGGCGAAGGGGACTCCTGGGCTGTGTCAGGGAAGGCAGAGGAAGTCTTACTAGGAAACTCTACACCTGGTTTTGCTCTTTCCTTCTTGTAACAAGACACGGGATTTCTTGGGTTGGCTCTGACCCGGCAGGTGTCTTTTTTCTTTAACTTTCTTAGTATCGTTTTCCTTAGCAAACCAATGGTAAAACATCAGGTGTCTTTAAGGTCACTACCTGATCAAACTGCAGCCCCAGACCCTCTGGAGATGACAAAAAAGCTATGAAGACCACGGTGAGGTCCTCTTAGCACTCCCGACCCAGGACTGTCCTGGCTTCAAGCATCTTTTCTCCTCTCAGCTAGGGTTGAGCTGTCGGATGCTCAGAAGCAGGCAGTGTTAGCCAGCCAGGATGAAGCACTGCCAGAGCCACTAGCTCCACAGTGCAACAGCGCAGGACATGCTGCCCGCTCTCCACTGACTCAACTGTAACTAGTCCCTATCAACGGAAACACCAGCTTCCAGACAGCACCCTCACTTTTCCAGAGGTGTGAGACAGGTCTGTACAGCAGTGTTGGCAGTCAATCACAGGATGTCCTGGAGAAAGGCAACAAAGTTGCCAAATTGGGTTCCCAAGTAAATCACTCTTTCCCTCCCCACCACACACCTCTGCCCAGAGGCTTCCACTGTGGCTGGCAAAGCCTCCACCCACAAGCCAAGCCCACATCAATGTGTTTTTGACCAATCCTAAGGACAGACACATGGAAGGTGGGTGTGGCAGCATCGTGTGCTACTCTCCCTGGGTCCTGGCTTCCCAACTACCTGACCACACAATGGAGGGCGTGGGCGCTTCTCAAAGCTCTTGTCAGCACCAGGCTTCTGACTTTACCTCAAGCCCCAGCAGCACAGGCTCCCCAACAGCCAAGCTAACCTGCCTCTGCCCAGGTCAGAAACCAATGAAAAGAGAGAAATTCAAGTCAACTCTCCGTTCCTGTGATAGAGAAAGTCTGTCTACACAGGTTAGTGCTGCCCCTGCTATTCTGAGAGCCGAACAGGGAAATAACAACTTCGAACCATCTGGGCTTACCCTCTAAGTTTCACTCAGCAAACCATCATCAGACTAATGAGAACAAGTTACACTGGCCAAGCACCTACTGTGTGCTGGTCACACTGATTGAATTCCTACTGTGCTCCAGGTACTGTTATCAGAATTTCAGTAAATGTCATCTAAGCTGTACCTTGAAAGAACCTCACAAAATAGGGTTATTTCTCTCATTATACAGTGGACTACAATTCCCACTAAAGCAGACAAAAAACACATGAAGACAAGAGACCCTCAGAAGACAATCCACAAGGAAACAAGACTACATGGAAGACAGTCTACAAAGAAACAAGATTCCACAGGAGACAATCCACACAGAAACAGGACACCACAGAAGCCAGTCGATAGAACACCACAGAAAACAGTCCACACAGAAACAAAACATCACAGGAGACAGACCACACAGAATCAAGCACCACAGAAGATAGTTCACACAGAAAAAGGACATCATCAAAGATGGTCTACACAGGACCAAGACTCCACAGAGGACAGTCCACACAGAACCAAGACTCTAAGGAGGACAGTCCATACAGACCATACAGAAACAAACACTACAGAAGACAGTCCATAAAAAACCAAGACTCCATAGGAGACAATCCACACAACAGGACATCACAGGAGGCAGTCCATATAAATGCAGGACTCTACAGAAGATATTCCACACAGAAACAATCACTACAAAAGAAAGTCCACATAGAAACAGGATATCACAGAAGTCAGCCCACACAGAAACAGAACATTTCAGGAGACAGTCCACACAGAAACAAGCAACACAGAAGACAGTTCATGCAGAAACAAGACTTCACAGAGGACACGCCACACAGAAACAAAACATCACGGGATACAGTCCACACAGAAACAAGCAGCAGAGAAGACATTCCATACAGAAACAAGACAGTCTACATAAAACCAAGACTCCATCGAAGATACTCCACACAGAAACAATCACCACAGAAGACAGTCCCCACAAACACAAGACATCACAGAAGACAGTCCACACAGAAAGATGACTCCACAAGAGACAGTCCACACAGAAACAAAATTTCACAGGAGATATTCCACACAACAAGACTCCATGGAAGGCAGTCCACACAACAAGAAGACTCCATGGAAGACAGTCCACACAAAAGCAAGACTCCATGGAAGTCAGTCCACACAGAAATAAGATTTTATAGGAAACCGCCCACACAGAAACAAGACTCCAGGAAAGGCAGTCCACACAGAAACAGAATATCACAGGAGACAATCCACACTGACACAACAAGCACAGAAGACAGTCTATACAGAAACAAGACTCCACAGAAGAGAGTCTACATTAAACCAAGACTCTATAGAAGATACTCCACACAGAAACAATCACAGAAGACAGTCCCCACAAAAACAGGACATCACAGCAGATGGTCCACACAGAAAGAAGATTCCACAGACACTAGTCCACACAGAAATAAGATTCCACAGAAGATAGTCCACACAGAAACAAAACCTCACAGAAGACAGTCCACACAAAAACAAGACTCCAAAGAAAACAGTTCACATAAAAATGAGACTCCATGGAAGACAGTCTACATAGAAACAAGACTCCACAAGAGACAGACTTCACAGAAACAAGACTCCATGAAAGACAGTCCATATAAAAACAAGACTCCACAGAAGATAGTCTACACAGAAACAAAACATCACAGAAAACAGCCCACACAGAAACAAAGCTCCAGAGAAGACAGTCCACAGAGGAACAAAACATCACAGGAGACAATCTACGCTGACTCAAGCAGCACAGAAGAAGACAACCTATACAGAAACAAGACTCCACAGAAGAGAGTCCATGTAAAACCAAGACTCTATAGAAGATACTCCACACAGAAACAATCACCACAGAAGATAGTCCCCACAAAAATAGAACATCACAGAAGACAGTACACACAGAAAGAAGACTCCACAGGAGCTAGTCCACATAGAAATAAGACTCCACAGAAGACAGTACACACAGAAACAAGACTCCATGGGAGATGGTCTACACAGAAACAATTACCACAGAAATTAGTCCACACAGAAACAGACCACCACAGAAAACAGTCCACACAGACAAAGGACATCACAGAAGACAGTCCCTACAGACAAAAGACATCACAGAAGACAGCCCACACAAAACCAGAACATCACAGAAGGTGGTCCTCAAAGAAAGAAGACTCTACAGGAGGCAGTCCATATAGAAATGAGACACCACAGAAAAGAGTCCACACAGAAACAAGACTCCAGGGAAGACAGTCCACACAAAAACGGGACTCCACAAAAGACATTTCACACGGAAACAAGACTTCATGGAAGATAGTCTATACAAAAACAAGACTCTATGGAAGACAGTCTACACAGAAACACAACTCTTCAGAAGACAGTCTACATAGAAACAAGACTCCAGGGAAGACAGTCCACATAGAAACAAGACTCCATGGAAGACAGTCTACACAAGAAACAAGACTCTTCAGAAGACAGTCTATACAGAAGCAAGACTCCAGGGAAGACAGTCCACACAGAAACAAGACTCCATGGAAGACAGTCTACACAGAAACAGGACTCCAACAGTCTACACAGAAACAAGACTCCATGGAAGACAGTCTACACACAAGCAAGACTCCATGGAAGACAGTCTACACAGAAACAAGACTCTTCAGAAGACAATCTACACAGAAACAGGATTCCAGGGAAGACAGTCCGCACGGAAACAAGACTCCAAGGAAAACAGTCTACACAGAAACAAGATTCCATGGAACATAGCCTACACACAAGCAAGACTCCATGGAAGACAGTTCACACAGAAACAAGATTCCATGGAAGACAGTCTACACAGAAACAAGATTCCATGGAAGACAGTCTACACACAAGCAAGACTCCATGGAAGACAGTCTAAGTCTACACAGAAACAAGACTCCAGGGAAGGCAGTCCACACAGAAACAAGACTCCAAGGAAGGCAGTCTACACAGAAAGAAGACTCCACAGGAGACAGACTTTACAGAAAGAAGATCCCACAGAAGACAGTCCACCCAGAAACAAGACTCCAAAGAAGACAGCCCACACAAAAACAAGAGTCTACCGAAGACAGTCCACACAGAAACAAAAGTCTATGGAAGACAGTCTACACAGAGACAGGATTCCATGGGAGATAGTTTACAGAAAAACAGTACACAGAAGATGGTCTAGTGCAGCTCCCTGGACTGATGGGGAAGAGGTTGCTGAGTGTGACAGCTTGAGTTGACCCCTGGGTCCCACATGACAGACAGAAAATCTGCTCCTGCATGTCCTTTGACCTACTCCACTCATGCAGTGACTTTAAGTATGTGTGTGTATACGCACATACAAATAAATAAATTTTTAAAAAGCAAGCAAACAAACAAAAAACCCCACAGGGCCCTGCTGTCTTTCCCTCTGCTTTGTCAATACCCATCTGCCCCCTCAGCCTCTACCCCTGTGATCTTGTTGGATGTTTCCTGAGGGGAGAATCATACCCTATGCAGTTTTGCATGTGGCTTCTTTGCATAAACTTTCAAAGCACTGACATGTATTCATTCTTTTCATAGCACAATCAAATTGCACTGTGAGGACCCACCAGGTCCTCCGCCACAGGAGGCACATCAGGCTGCTTTTACTCTGCTCATCTGGGCTCATGCTGCAAATGCTCTCCTATACTCTAGGCAAGTGCTCTGCAGCTGAGTCACAGCCTAAGCCTCATTGCTTCCCCATTGCTACCAACACTATTACAGTCACTGTGTGCCACCAGAATTCCTGACAGTCTCTCTGTGTGAGCCCTCCTGCATGCTGTGCCACTAGCCCAGTGGTTCTCAGCCTTCCCAATGCCACAACCTTTCACATAGTTCTTCATGTTATGGTGACCCCCAACTTTAAAATTATTTTGCTACTTTATAACTGTAATTTTGCTACTGTTATGAATTGTAATGGAAGTATCTGTGTCTTCAGATGGTCTTAGGTGAACCCTGTGAAAGGGTTGTTTGATATCCCCAAAGGGGTCATGACAGAAGCCATCTAGGAAAGGCTATGGCAAGTGAGTTTTCTGGAGATGGCCCACCATTTTGCATGACTGCAATGGGTGTGCTCTAGAGGCAAAGTCCCCAGAGTCTTCATCCCAGGACTGCTTCTCACTGCTGGGATGCCTTTGTTGCCACAGTTAGATAGTCTAGGCGTCACACCACACTGTTGGGCAAATTTCCTACAGAGCAGAGCAGCATGGAGACGTACTCTCATGGAGTAATGCTGTGCAGATGAATTGATGATTTCATAATTCCTGATAATGATTTTATAGAATTCCTAAATTGATACAAGTAATCTCAAGTCCCCTATAGAATAAAAGCTACAAATAGAACTCTGTAAACCTTCATGTGTCACAGGCTAATTTCCCTAGGGAAAGAAAACAGGCTTGGGACAAACTTACAGTCAAGGAAAACATTCCTTCTATGTTAGGAATGAGGCCACTAATCTCAATAACTAAAAGTCATAAACTGGGAATGGGCAATTTATTGTAGGTGCAAGGACATAAAATAAAAGATTGATTAGTTTACCTATATAAGACTTCAAAATAATAAGACAAGGCAGACGATTTGTCTCTTGACAAACTGTGCTAACTTATGATATAAAAAGTATTGCTTTAAACTTAGAATGAACTTGTGGAGTTTGTAACTGATAATGAATATTTAGTCAGGTGCTAGTCTCAATGGAAAGACATGTAAACAATTCTGCTGTAACTCCCTAAACCTTATCAACCTATGACATGAACGATTGCTTTAAAGTTACTAGGAACTTATGGAATATAAAAGTACATGCGTAGAAACCCATGTACTTGATTATCCTGAGAAGGTATAAAAACAACCACAATAAAGCTGGCAGTGTAGCTCTTTTCCCGCTCCATCCAGTGTGCCTGTGTCTGTGTGTGTGCCTGACTTACCTACTTTCTTTTCTTTCTCTCTGGCTCACTAAGAGTTAAGGAACTCCAAGCTTCTCACCTGGCCAGCTCTCTCCCAAGAGTCAAAAGAGAAAAGAGCCCAAGTAACTAAGTTTCTTTTTCTTAATCCCCTGCAGCTAACTCAGGAGTTAACTGCCTGAAGCCATCAGCTTTTGGCCCCAGAATAGCAAGAGAGAGTTAATGGAGGGGGGTGGAGGAGGCCATCAGCCTCTCTGCACCCCACCTCAGTACCTGACTGTTGGGGGGGCTTCGGCAGAGAACACTGCACTAGCCTGTCTCTTCTGTTGTCTTCTTGGGTAAGAAGTGGCATTTCCCTGACATTGTGTCCCATCTGTTCTTCCTGCGCATGGCTCCCCCCGGGACTACTGCTACTTCCCAGAGCCACCAGTCCTGTCCCTTCCAACCCACATGCCTGTATGACACAAACTCTCATGAAATTACACCCTGGCTGGGCAGTGGTGGCGCACATCTTTAATCCCAGCACTTGGGAGGCAGAGGCAGGCGGATTTCTGAGTTCGAGGCCAGCCTGGTCTACAGAGTGAGTTCCAGGACAGCCAGAAATACACAGAGAAAGCCTGCCTCGAAAAAGTAAAAATAAAAAGAAAGAAAAAAGAAAGAAATTACACCCTGCATAGCACACTCATACTTACCAAAAATTCAAGGTATTTGGAGAACAAACCAAGTCAAGGCATAGACAGCTCTCCTTGCTAAGGTGTGTTAGAGAAAGCAAATGACACTCACATGGACTCCTCCTTAGGGGCACCCCTGGCCAGGTCTTCCTGTTCTTTCCTCTTATCCACAGCCTGAGCTTGCTTTTCAATCTCAGTGAAGGATGTGTTCGTCAGTTTCTGGGCTCCCAAGCTTCCTTTTTTGGCTCCAAGCTGAAAGATACGTAAGATTTGATTCTACCTAGGGCAGTTAGGAGCATTCTGTGTGACCTGCCTGGCCTGTGATAAGCATTTAGTTCTCTCTGCTCTGTGAGAGAGCATCCTTAGCACGCTACAAGGGAGAAAGAATGAGGCACATAGGGTTCGTTGACTCAAGGCCTTAGCCAGGACCACCTAGTGAGGTGTGGCTGGAGTGGGAAAGTGGGGGTGCTCTCACCCCAAGCCCTGCCCGCAGGACTGACACTGCAGCATTGCCTTAATGGAAAGTCATTCATAAAGCGGCCCTCTCTGTTCCTCACATGACACAGATGCCCTTCAGAGTCACACACAGAGGAAAAACAAGGTTAAACATGTTGTACTGGCATAAGCTAGTTGCCAGAGAGGAAAGAGTCTCAGTTGAGGAAATGCCTCCATGAGATCCAGCTGTAAGGCATTTTCTAAATTAGTGATCAACAGGGGAGGGCCCAGCCCTTTGAGGGTGGTGCCACCCCTGGGCTGCCAGTCTTGGAATTCTATAAAAAAGCAGACTGAGCAAGCCATGAAGAGCAAGCCAGTAAGCAGCACCCCTCCATGGCCTCTGCATCAGTTCCTGCCTCTGGGTTCCTGCTCTGTTTGAGTTTCTGCTTGACCTTCTTCAATACAAAGAGAAATATGGAAGTGTGAGCTGAATAACCCTTTTCTCCCCAACTTGCTTTCTGGTCGTGTTGTTTTATTGTGCCAATAGAAACCCTGACTAAGGGCTGGAGAGATGGCCCAGTGGTTAAGAGCACTGATTGCTCTTTCAGAGGTCATGAGTTCAATTCCCAGCAACCACATGGTGTCTTACAACCGTCTGTAATGGGATTCAAATCCCCTCTTATGGTGTGTCTGAAGATAGTGACAGTGTACTCACATACATGAAATAAATAAATATTAAAAAAAATTAGAAACCCTGACTAAGACACATGCATTCTAGAAAATACTAAGTATGGTTTAACTCATCTCATTGAGCATAAAAGCCAGTAATTATATTATGGCTCAAAATAAATGAGAATACTGTTTTGATTAGGGTGACATGGGATCTCAATGTGACAAGGTCTCATTGGGTACCCCTGGCTGCCCCTGACTCCCAAGCACAGGGATCAAAGGTATGAGCCACCACTCTGGCTTATGAAAGTCAGTACTGTGTACAAAGAATATATTCCAGTTTAAAAAAAAAAAAACAGGAGAAAATGGATTTCTAGTTCGGGAGCCAAACTCCTGCATATTTTTACATAATGTGATACTTACTCCTTTTTTTGCTTGATTTGGCTTCTTTTTTATAATGGACGAAACCTCTGCTTAGAAAAAAAAATTCAAGTCAGATATGTAGAAATCATACATGGCTTCTCTGTTCCAGTGAGTGGTATAAATATGCCTTGTTTATTTGTGGTCTAGAAAACTCATGTCTGTATGTTCTCGGGCTGGGGCGTGGTCAGCATCCTGTCAAGGTGTGGTCATGCGGCACCCCAAATCAGAGCAGATTTCTGAACACCACGCTAGGGAATCAGAGCTCCCCAGGAGGTGCTTTTCCACAAGCAGTTTACAAATGCTCTTCTGTGTTCCTGAGGTAAAGGTGCCAAGCCTGATCACTGTCTTTGATCCCACGGGCCCATGTGCTGGACCCCTGCAAGCCGTCCTTGATCTCCACACACACGCCATGATATGTACTCCTCCACAAGGAAATAAAATGCAGTGCAATCGTTTTTAAGAGGAATAATCTCTCCTATTCAATTATATGCATCAAAAACTCCTAAGCATGGCTGCCACCAGGTGAGAAGGGGCCTGAGCCTGGGGTCCTTCCTCTGTGCATGTGACACGACTTGATATCAGCCCTCCAATACTTACTGACCTGCTCAGAAGAAGGGCCATCCTGTTCCTGTGTTCGTTCTCTCTCTCTCTCTCTCTCTCTCTCTCTCATTATATGTGTGGGGGCATCTGCCTGCACGTATACCTGTGCAGCATCTGTGTGCCTGGTACTCACAGGGGCCAGAGGAAGGTATTGGATTGCCTGAGCCCAGGGTTACAGACAATTGTGAGCTCTCTCACTCGGAACTGAAGAGCAGTCAGTGCTCTTCCCCACTGAGCCACGGCTCCAGCCTCTGTTCCTGTGATCTCTTTGGATGCCTTTTCTGTTGCATGCGGCCACAGGAAGCACCATCAGGCCAGCTAAACTCTGTCTAGCTTGGGCTCCAGCTACATTCTGTGATAGTTTCTGGCAGCCTCTGTCATTTGCTCGCAGGTGAAGGCTGCCAGGGGGTAATAGTGAAAGCCTGGCACCCTGCCAGCTTCAACCATCAGATCACACCTACCTGATTAAAAGCCACAGCTCCCTGGCCCCAGTTCGGACAGATTCCATTCCTCTGTGCAGCCTTATCCAGCTGACGAGGTGACTACACTGTGGACAGTGGAGCTCCCAGGGCTGTGCTGCATGTGCCAGGGCATGGCCTGATGTGACAAGCCCCACTCCTGACAAGAACCTTTCTTCTACTCCAATGCCCCAGTGACCAGGTAATAACTGTGCCCTGTCTGTCTTTGATTCTTCCTTTAAAAAAAGATTTTGGTGCTGGGGACTGAACCCAGGGCCTCAGGAATACTAATAAGCAAGTATACTACTGCTGGACTATGTCCATGGTCCTAATTTTCTTTGTGTTTTTGTGGCTAGGGTTAGACCAAAGGGCTTTATGCATGTTAGGCAAGTGCTCTGTCACCAAATTATTAAAACACCTTCTTGCTATCATCTTCATCACTGTCACCATCACCACCACCTCCATCACCATCACCACCACCACCACCATCAACCTCTCTTCCTCCTCCTCCTCCTCCTCCTCCTCCACCACCACCTCCATCTCTACCATCATATTCTCATCCCATCACCGCCACGCCCATCACCACTGCTCTGTGGCACTGGCAGTCAGTGCCTGACTGCAGCGTAGGCAGGAGCTCTACCCACTGCACTGTGAGGCACCAACTCGTTGGCTGGGCTTTGCTTACTGACTCAAGCACAGGCCTTCTCATCAGCCTCTGAGACACAGGAAGCCTCCTGTCATTCAGTAGCTGCCTCTTTTCCGCTAAGACCTTCTTATCAACATTTGTAAAAATTTCACAAAAATACACACTGTGTAGAGTTTCTTTAAATTACCACTTTCTGCATCATTTTCAATCGACAGTTATACATTCTGGTTTTAGAATTATGTTTTAGTGACCTGGAAAGAATAAAATCTTGGGCTGGGGGTAGAGCTCAGTGGTAGAGCCCTTGCCTAGCATACATGAAGCTCTGGTTTCACCACACACACACACACACACACGCACACGCACTTGCACACGCACACACACACACACATCCTTGAGGGCCTCTATGGTGGGGGAAAAAGCATGTAAATCCTCCACTGCAGTCCTGAGGATACACTAGCTCTGAAAGTCAGGTGTGAAGGATGCCCAGGTGTGAAGGACGCCCAGGTGTGAAGGATGCCCACAGGAAACTCTATTTCCATTGCTCTGCTTTAGACTCCTTTTCCATCTGTTTCCCAACTCTGAGGAGTCTGACAGGTGATGAAAATGATCAGAAAGTTTAGTTATTTTTCCATTAATATGGCTACTTTCTTTTTTTTTCTTTTTCCTTTTCTTTTTTTTTTTTTTTTTTTTGAGACATGGTTTCTCTTGTAGCCTTGGCTGTCCTGGAACTCACTCTGTAGACCAGGGTGGCCTCAAACTCAGAAATCCGCCTGCCTCTGCCTCCCAAGTGCAGGGATTAAAGGCATGCGCCACCACCGCCCGGTTATATGGCTACTTTCTAATACATAAAAATGTAATATACATCAATATCTGATTATTATTCCTTAAAAATAAGACACTATCTTTGAAGTTCATAACAAGAGGAAAGTATGGAGCTCCCGATGAAGGGTATGTGGGTCTCTGAGCTTGGCTTAGTGTGGGCATGTTTGTGAAAGAGCCTTTTAAGGAACACGGCCACACTGGCTACATGGAAAGGCAGCTTTGCCTGATAAAACTCATGAATGGGTTCCATCAGAATGTTGGATCCCTCTAAGCACTGAGACATGCACAATCAAAGACGGACCCAGGGCCCTGAGTATACTACCTGGTGCAGCCTTCCCAGGGGTGTTCAGACCTTCCACGCTTGGCCCTTGTCCTGGCCCACCTGAAAGTGTGAAATGCTGATGTTAATGCAGAAAATGACCTTGGCAAATCTCCTTTGAGTACCAGAGACTTCGAGTCGCTTCTGTGCTTCTCAGCACACCAGGTCAATCCCGGCGCTCTGCAGCTTCATGGTCTAGTTCATCACAGCTGTTTATGGCGCACATGCCACACCGGTGCTATCACTGAGATAAACCCCACTCCTCATCCTAAGACAGGGTTTTACTAGGGAAACCAGGCTACCTGAACTCAGAGGCTGGGATTACAGGCGGGAGCCGCCATGTGTACCTTATTATTAGTTTGTTAGTTTGTTTTTTGAGACAGGGTTTCTCTGTGTAGCTCTGGCTGTCCTCGAACTCACTCTGTAGACCAGGCTGGCCCCTAACTCATTGCTATGCCTGCCTCTGCCTCCTGAATGCTGGGATTAAAGGTGTGGGCCACCATGTGAACCTTCATTTTTTAAAATACATTTTTCTTTTAGGTTGACATATAATAATCATATGTACTTATGAGACAAACTCTAATACTTGAACACGTGTGTACAGTGTACAATGGTCATGTATCATATCAAACACTGCCACCTCTCTCTGGGAGACATGTTTGAAAGCTCTCTGCTATTAGACAACCAGTGCTAACAGCTGTAAGTATGCTAAGATGCTGAGAATCATGACAGTCATTTCGCTATCCAGCAGACCCCTGGCTCTGTCACCTGCCCCCACGAGCCTCATCATAACCAATTTGACTTAGAAGTGCTGTAAGGGTCCTGTGTCCTCCTGCAGCCTCAGCCCCAGGAGGTGGAGGCAGGACAACCAGAAGTTCACACTCATCCTCAGCAATAGAGCATGCGTGAGGCAAGAGAGAGAGAGAGAGAGAGAGAGAGAGAGAGAGAGAGAGAGAGGGAGGGATAGATATCTACTAAATGCAAGTGCATTTTTAAAACATTGGTTTTATAGCATGAAAATCAGTAGTTTTTTCAACTGACACCACTCACTGTTCTATTTTGTAATTGTTTTGGACAGGGTTTCATATAGCTTGGGCTGGCCTTGAACTCCCTTTGTAGCCAAGGCACTGAACCCTGATCTTCCTGCCTTTACCACAGTGCTGAGACAGTAGGCATGTGCCACCACCCTGTCCTCAGTTTACAGTGAGGCACTGTGGTACCAAGGACACATGGACTGCATACTCCCCTCCACTGGGACACATGTCACATGCAAGCCACAGGGTACAGCAACCTCCAGAACAGGGCGTTCTGTGCTAGGCCGGAGGGAGACAAAGTACAGAAAGCAGCTGTGCTGGGCGTGGCCAATGGCCGCACCTGGAGTTGCATCCCCAGGAGAGAAAGCATGGTGGGAATGGGGGAAGATGCCAGGTGGACTCCTATCTTCCTCCAAGGTGGCTCAATCACAGGATGTGAAAAAGAAATTCCGCAGGATATAAGCCATAGATGAAAATCGGCCATGGACTGTCCACTTCTCTCCCAGGAAACAGAAATCTGAGCTGTGGCTTCCGGAGCAGTTCTCTCCCACCACCCTTCCCATGACAGACATCACCGACTGCAATCCACTTCAGATACTGTGTCCCCAACCCAAGGGCTGGTACTGAGCCTCGGTAAGCCAGCATGTGTCCTTCCTGTTTCCCATATTGTTAATTTACCGTAACACTTCGGCCTATGAAACACGCCCAGTTTTAAAACAGAAGGGGCAGCTGTACATACACTTAGGTCATTTCTAACAGTTACGTGATTGACAACATATTTACAATAAATACACAGCCAGGTGTGGCAGTGCACACCTGTAATCTAAGCACTCAGGAGATAGAGCCGGGAGGATCAGGAGTTCATATCCTCTGCAACCTAGTGAATTTTCTGACAGCCTGGGCTACATGAGACTGTCTCGACCTTGAAAACCAATAAATAAATAAGCTTCTATAATATAGCCACCAAGTATATGACTTATTAACTGTGAAATATTTACCAGTTTTAAGACTGAAATCTTACCAGGCATGGAGGTGCATGCCTTTGACCTCAGCACTACCAAGGCACAGGCAAATGGATCTCTGCAAATTCAAGGCCAGCCTGGGCTATACAGAGTTCCAGGCCAGTTAGGGCTACACAAGGAGACAATGCTTTAAAAAACAAAATTAAACTGAATTTGAAAAAAGAATCCTGAAATCTTGTTTTCCAATGATAAAAGTCCACACTTCAGTACTGTATCAAAGCAGAAACTAATAATCCAGTTGTCCTTTTCTCTAGTCAACACCTTAGTTGGGGCCCACTAGAAGGTTTTTTGAGTCCATGGGCTAAGACAACAGGTTTCTATGGTAATGTTGGCAGTTTCATCTTGGCCACTAGACCATAGGACATTGTTTTAGGGTGACTCTATGGACCCACCTGCTTGTTGTTCTGGAGTGGTTTCCAAGCCCCACGGTGTTAAAAAGGCTGGCTCTGGGTTTGCAGATGCCTGCGTAGTACCACTGACCTGCAGCAGGTGAGAGAAACCATTAGCTAACAGGAAAGCAAGGACTCCCCACTAAGGCAAACCAGCATGGGGGTGGGAGGGGGTTAGCAGTGCAGGGCCCCTTCTGAGCATGTGCATCTGTCCTCAACCCTGCTTCAATGTTACACACACACACACACACACACACACACCTTTTTTTTCCTTTTGAGACAGAGTCTCATGAATCCCAGACTGGCCTAGGACTCAGTACTGTGGTAGAAGACCCTGAACTTCAGAGTTTTCTCCCTTCACCTCCCCAGTGATTACAGATTGGATTACAGATGACCAATCCCTAGTTTATGCAGTGCTGGGGACAGAACCCAGGTCCCTGTGCTTGCTCTAGCCAGCACGTGACCAACTGAGCTGCATTCTCAGGCTCCTCCCTTCTAGGGGGTAAATCTTGGAACTTCTGTTGTTGTTTTGAGATAGGATCTTGCTACGTAGCCCTGGCCAGACAGCCTCAGACTCACTTTATAGACTAGGCTGGCCTCGAGCCTACAGAGATCTGGTTGCTTTTGCTTCCTTAGTGCTGGGCTTAAAGGTGTGCACTACCATGCACAGCTGGAATAACTTCAGATTTATGGAAGCTGGATCCAGTCCATACAGATCATTTCTATGCACCCAGGCTTCTCTGGCATTAAAATGCCTTGCACACCTGTCAGTGGGAAATTGTCACAGATGCAGCACTGTTCGGCATGCAAGGCTCTGCAGGGCTCCAACCTTCCTCCCTTCAGGGTTTAGGGATTCTGGGGCAGGGAGCTTACTGGCCCCTGAAGCTTGTGACCATTTCTCACAGCCTTAAAACTTTTGAAGGGTGCTGTCCAGTGCCTTGTAGCAACCTGGATCTTTCCTTGCTAGTGTCAATGTGACAACACTGGAGACAGTCCCCTGACCCTTGTAAGGTAATGTGGGCCAGTTACCTTTTTTTTTCTGGTCTTGGGAAGTATCCCCCTGTAGGACCTGCCAGCTGAGCTCCACCCCCTAAGGACTCCCCCACACACTTTAGGATCCATGAGAAAGACCTACCGTGTCCCCATCCACCTGAACTCCTGGGTGGCAATGCAGCACTGACACTGTGGTTCTGCCCAGGTGTGACCACTGGGAGGCCCTGCAAGCTGCCTGAGTCCTGTGGACACAGCTTGGCCATTCTCTCGCTGCACCTCACTTTCTAGTTCTAGCTAGAACTAATTTCTAGTTTCTAGTTTTAGATGGTCTGCACATGTGGCCCAGAAACCTCAGTGGCTGTTTTCAATAGGTAGTCCTGGCTCCTCTGCTGGAAGATGGGGTTAGAAACCAGGATCTGGGGGCTGGAGAGACGGCTCAGTGGTTAACAGCACTGGCTGTCCCTACAGAGGACTCAGGTTCAGTTTCCAGCATCCATACCAGGTAGCTCACCACTACTTGGGACTCCAGCTCCAGGGGATGTGATGTCCTCTGCTAGCTTCTGCAGGCACCAAGCATGCACACACAGACACATATACACATAAGTAAATGTTTAGAAACCAAGGTCAGATGCTGGAAGTGCTTGCTGAGCTAGGTTGTCACTGTCTCTGCCTTCTGGGGGTGGGGGTGGGGCAACTGGGTGACGTGTGTGTGTGTGTGTGTGTGTGTGTGTGTGTGTATGTATGTGTGCTGATGCACTTCTATCTAGAGCCTTCCACCTGCACATGTGCAGACATACACTACAGTGATGACTCAAGATAGACATGGGTTCATGTTAGACTCTCAAACATGAGCCTAGCCTGTATCTTACTGAAACATCTCAAATGCATACCTGTTATAACTTTTAGAATAAGTGTACTGTAAGATTATTTGAAGTAAGGCTGGAGAGACTGCTCAGTGGCCGAGAGCTTGCAATGCTTGTCTAGAGGACCTAAGTACCCAGGCAGGGCTGCTTACAACTGCCTCTAACTTCAGCTCCTGGGGATCTGACACCCTCTTCTGGACTCCATAGGTATTAAACCTACATGCACACCCCTTACACACATACACATAATTTAAAATAAACCTTGAGAACAAAGCAACAAACTTACCTCCAGAGAGGCGTGAGAGGCAAAAAAATCTTCCTCCTTTGGAGGAGGGGACACAGATGGAGCCGCACAGCTGTCCAGCCACAGCTGGAAGGAAAACAAAGCTGAGCTTAGCAAGGAGTTTGCCTCTTCTCCCCAATCCCCTCTAGAGTCCTTCTCTAGTCCCTTACCCCTAACACCAGGGTGTGTCTGTGCAAGGCCCTGAGCACACTGTTGGAAGAAGGAATTATTCTAGAAAGTTTCACACCCCTAGGAGGTTAAGATGTAAGTGCAGATTCTAAGCCATCATGACTTGGCCCAGCCTGGATTTCACATCTGATTTTTCTTCCACACAGAAGTCACTCCTGAGGTTTTTAATCCATCTCCAGACACACAGCACAAATAAGCGATGAGAAGAGTGTGTTACTGGGCAAGGCTGAGTCAGGCACTGTCCTGTTCCGCTCAGGGGGTGCCTTACTCACTGCCATGCTTTTTATTCTCCTGATGGTTTCCATGGCCTGAGGAGAGGGCTGAGTAGCTGTCTAGGTCTCCTAGGCTACCAAGGGCTGTGATGCACCTTCCCGCTCAGCCCTGACTGTGTGTAGTCACTGGGCAAGCGCGTCCAATACATATCAAACAAGGTTGGCAATTAATGAACTAATTCTTCTGAAGACGTTGAAGCCCTGTGTCTTTCTCATACTAGGCAACAAGCGTTCTGTCACCCAGCTTAAGCCTGAGTGATTATCCTTCGATTTATTGATTGAATGATTTTCATTTTCAAGACCCTGACTGGCCTAGAACTCACCATGTAGATCAGACAGGGCTCACAACTGAAGTGTTCTCCCTGCCCCTTCTTTCTGAGTAACCAGGATCCTAGCTGTGAGCCATCCTGTCTGCTTATTTTTGTCTCCTGAGATGGGGTCTCATAGCCCAGGCTAGGTTTGAGCATGGATTCCTCCTGCTCCTACCTCCTGAGTGCTGGGATGTCACTGTGCACCAGCTCATCTCCTTAAAACGAGGTATCTTTAACTGCAAACGCATTACCAAGAGCCATGTCCTGGTTAGTTAATGGAGACATGGCCTGTGTGACAGAGACTGGAAGGAACCTAAAGTCCCTAGCAGAGACCCTCAGTGTCCGAGCCTGCTGAGGCCTAGGTTGATCTGGACAAGGAATGTTCCTTTTCTAAAATCTGGATCATTCAGTGACAGCCTGGGGCCAGAGTCTTAGAGGACCTATGACTTCAGCTCCTGGAAACTCAACTCTTGCCCCCTAAAAGGCTGTGGCCATCAGTTCCAAGGTTGCTCTGAGGTCAGTCAGTGACACACTTGAGACACCCTGTGTTCCCTCTGTGTAACATTGCTTGACTGGCTTCCTGCCGACCTGGCTCCACCGGATGGTAGCCTCCTGATGAGCTGTCACATGTGCCCTGCCCTGTATGTAAGATGCTGTACTTAATAAACCTGCTGGACCTAGGACACAGCGTGTGCAACATCACCTAACCCCCAGCTTCCTATGTCCTCATCCCCTCACCCTCCCACTCTGGACCCTGTCACTGAAGAATGGCCTGCTGGTCTGGTCACAGTGAACTGACAAGGTAGAGCCCGTCTTATCACGAGGGTCCACCATACCCTGGGCTCCTTGCAGGCTCCCTCAGAGAGATGACAAGACACTTTACCAAATGACCTTCCTCTACAGGGACTCACATCGGTACCGTGCCTGCGGGCGGCCTGGGTGGCCAGAGTCTTGATTTTCTCCCTGTAGAGCTGAGCCGCACGGCTGTTGTACTTGGCGTTGGTGTCCTTGGTGGCACACCCGTGTTGGTGGAAGAAGGAAGACTACAGAGGAAATCAGGCAAATTAACAAAGATACCACAAGACCTCTGACCTCATGGTCGATGTGCTACTGAGTGAGGGGCTTAAAAAGTCAAGGGAAAATGAAGGCACCACCCAAGTTCTAAAATCAACTTTCCTCGCAAGAGGGAATCCCTTGGACCGGCGAGATGGTTCAGTAGGTAAAGGTGTCTGCTGCAAAGCCCGATAGCCTGAGTTCAATCCCTAAACTCTCAGGGAAGAGACAGTCAGCTCCTGTAAGCTGTCCTTTAGCCAGGGCCTGCGCACAGCATGTGAGTCCTTCGAATATAATGACAATATTTTTATATTTAACAGTTATTGATTGATCAATGGATGGATGGATTGGTGAGGGGAGTGCATGTGGAAGTCATGTGACAACTTGGGGGCTCTATTGTCTCCTTCCAGAAAGTGGGTTCCAGGTATAGAGGCCAGGTCATCTGGCTTGCCAGCAAGCTGAACCATCTCAGGTCCTAATGCAAATATTTTGATAAAACCAGACAGAAGACTAGATCCAAGAACGAGTCCACTGCCCTTCGGATTCCCATCAGACCACCTCTGTCGACTTGGTGAGGGGCAGGGTCTCACTTAGTATGTCTGTGAATTCAGGCCAGCCAGGGTTGCACAGTCTCAAAAGGAAAACCGAGTGGGACAAACATGGTGTCTTAGAGAATGAACATGACAACTTTTCATTACTCTGATGGCCACACCCTCCACAGACTGCCTCAACTCAGAATTAGGGCTCTTCTTTTTTTTTCTTTCTTCCTTCTTTCTCTTTCTTTCTTTCCTTCTTACTTTTTTTTTTTGAGACATTGTTTCTCTGTGTAGCCCTGACTGTCCTAGGGTTCACTCTGTAGACCAGGCTGACCTTAAACTCAGAGATCCACCTGCCTCTGCCTCCCAAGTCCACCACCTGGCTACAGGATCATGTTTCTTAGTACTTAATTTTTCTCATTAGGGAATACAGAACCCAACATGACTTTGAAATAATCTACTACCTTCTTTTTGCTTGGAGATAATAAAACAGTTGAGAGATTCTGATCTAAGGCAATTTTACATTTTGGAAGTCAGTATTTTAGACTTAGGATTTTGACTTTAAATATTTAAGCCTAGACATTATTTTTGAGATATATACTAATATAATTTCTTTTTCTTTCTTTTTTAGACAGCATCTCACTATATAGTCTTGGCTGGCCTGGAACTCCCTATGTAGACCAGGCTGGCCTCAAACTCACAGAGATCCTCCTGCCCCTGCTTGCTGGGCGACAGGGGTGTCTGTATCAGACATGGCCACCACATGGGACCACATATGTTTCCTTGCACCTGACTCAACTGCACCTTGGAAAGGACTCCAGTCACCAGTTGGTATCATCTGGAAACAAATGGGGCGTCAGTGTCTCAAAATATTTTTCTGGCTAGACTGTTCTCTTTGACAACTGTTGCGATAATATTTTAAAACGGCAGCACCCGGTCTGGCTTGTTCTTAATCTGCCACCATCTACCAACTAGACAAGGCCTGTGGCCACAAGCAGAGGTGTATTCTCTGGCATATTCTCACTGCCGCTTGGCTCAGGTGGCCAAAGACACTGGCCTGGCCACCCACAAGACACCAGCGTGGGAGATGGTTCTGCCAATCTTCCATGCAGTCTCTACAAGCTGGGCTGAGCCCAGACAATCCCACAATCTACGCGGTACCCGGAAGAAATGAGACTCTAATGTTTAAAGATTAACCAATAGCTTTATATATTTGGTAATGCTCAATGTCAAGATACCTACACAACTGGAAGTGTCAACCAATTAACTAACCTAGACATAAGTTGTTACCCAGGACTGCTCTCCATACATGCGTGGCCATCCATGGTTCCTACATCTCTCTCTCACTCCTCCTCTTCCTTCCTCTCCTTCCTCCTCCCACCTTAGCTCCTCCCAACTTGCAGGGAAAATATGCCGCTACAGACAACTCCATCCCTGTGTCTAACGCTCTGCCTGTTTTTACACTCTCACCCCCCACTCCTCTCACAACCTGTCCCAATGAATCCCCTTCTTTCACGTCTCCTGTTGGCCTTGCCTCTTTGTGAGACCTACTGAGTTTAGCTAGGGGTGCTTGCATAAGCATGGGTCGGGGCTATTTACTGGAGCTTGAACAATTATCCTGTGGCTATACCACTGAAGGAAACCAACCCTGTCGTGGCCCCACCCTCCACCCCTGACACATACACACTAGCTCCACTGGAAAGGTTTCTGGTCTACCATTTGAGACCTAAGTCTCTCTAATTAGTGTAAATACACACATTTTCAGTGTATGTACAGAGGCCACTCCTTCAAGGGTAAGAACCTCTGTCTGTTTTTAAGCATGTCCGCTTTTCTACATCCTCGACTGCTTCCTGTTTCCTTATGGCACTCATGCCGCTGGTCTTTTCTCTTTCATCTGCTTCTTCAGCTGTGCTGTAACTTGGCCATGAGAGGAGCCTGATGGTTACCAGATCCTCAGAACCCAACCCAACAGGCCCTCAATCGCTTCTGAACAAACGTGCCCCTGGTGCTTCTGCTCACTGAGCCTACGTCTCATCCCACACTCCCAGAGCCTCCCAAACATGGCAACTGAACTTCAGTAGAGAAGAGGAAAGGGCAAGTCTGGGGACTTACAGCATTCGCGTTCCCTCCAACTTGCATGCATCGAAGCTGAAACCATGACCAGTTTGAATCCAGCTCTGTGGACCTGGGAGGAACACAAGGATTACAAGATGTGAAGCTGTCCTTCTCTGGCATCTGCTAACTGAGCTTTTAAAACACTCCTTCGGGGCTGGAGAGATGGCTCAGAGGTTAAGAGTACTGGTTGTTCTTCCAGAGGTCCTGAGTTCAATTCCCAGCAACCACATGGTGGCTAATAACCATCTATAATGAGATCCGATGCCCTCTTCTGGTGTGCAGGCATACATGCAGGCAGAACACTGTATACATAAATAAATAAATAAATCTTAAAAAAACAAAACAAAACAAAAACCCATTTACTTGTGCTGTGGGATTTAGGGAATTCTGTGTAGCCAGGCACGGTGCTGTGCACCTATAATCACTGTAATCCACACGGGCAGAAACAGAGCCTTGCCAGAGTCCGGGTCACCCTGCTTCAAAGCTTCCAAGGGAGCTTAGGGTGAGCGCTGTGGCTCTGTGCCCGTGTGTATGCCTGGTCCTTCAGAGGCCAGAAGAGGGGGTCTGATCCCCTAGAGCTACACACAGTTGTGAGACTCCACATGCGTGCTAGGAGCCAAACCTGGGTTCTCTGGAAGAACAGCCAGCCAGTGCTTTTAATCACTAAGCCATCTCTCCATCCTCTTCTCTTTTCCTTTAAAAATTATTTTTATTATGTACATGTATGTTGCATATGTCACATATATGCCTATGGGTTCCCTGAGAATGGGGTCACAGGTGCTTTGTCACCTGACTCGAGTGCTGGGAGCTGAACCTGGGCCTTCTGCAAGAAGAGCAAGTGCTCTTAACTGCTGAGCCATCTCTCCAGCTCCTTTTAAGCAGGACTTTTAAACTGAGTTGACAGGGATTCCCGTGGACTCCCAAGACAAAGGATGCAGGTGTCGGAGGCCTGAGCATGCCCCGCACCCCACCCTGCCCCGCCCCAGCAGGCAGAAGCCTTGGGCAGCATCACTGCCATAGGAAGAGCTGCTGCTCTGCAGAGTCCTGTGACGGCTGAGTGCTGAGGAAAATGTGTCCTTGTTAACCAACGATGTTCAGAGACGGAGACGCCGGTATCACACTAAGGATCTTCTTTCAGATCTCTTGAGCAGTCACCTGGCTGAGTCTGACAGCCCTGTGAACAGCTCTGCCTGGGTGCTGGGTAGAACCAGGGCAGTCCTCAGTAGCTGCTGAGTGCTGGACCCAAGCACTGTGTCTGGTTTGTCTGTATGCACGCTCCTAACTTGCTCCATTGGCTGCTGACCAAAGACAGTTTAGAAATTACTTTGTTGGGCTGGAGCGATGGCTCAGTGGTTAAGAGCACTGACTGCTCTGCCAGAGGTCCTGAGTTCAATTCCCAGCAACCACATGGTGGCTCACAACCACCTGTGATGGGATCTGATACCCTCTTCTGGTGTGTCTAAAGACAGCTACAGTGTACTCATATAAATAAATCTTTAAAAAAAAAGTAAATAAATCTTTTTTAAAAAGAAAAGAAATTACTTTGCCCTTTGTAAAATCACTATCATGAAATTCAATCTAAAAACAAAAACTCCCCTTGGTTAAATATATCATCCGTGGCACACGGTTTACAGTGATCATGTGTGAGGGCTACAGCTGTCTGTGTGTGCCTATGCTCACTCGTTTGTGTGCACGTGTGTGGCTGGCAGGCTGGCAGGGGTAGAGGAAGAAGGAAGGGAGAGGCCAGTGCAGGGGCTGCCATGTCTCAGTTGCATACTTGGGGCCACTGAAACTTTTTCACAGTGAGTATTTGTGTTTTTCTTCTGAGCTGGGTCTTTTGAGGTTGCTTAGGTTACTCATAGACTTGTGGGCCTAAGTGATCCCCGTGGGCTCTCCAGGGCTAGGGTTCCTTACATGTCCACAGTGCTAGGCTTGGGATGGCTTGTTTGACTGCTTGTTTGATTTTGTCTCTTCCTGTAGTCCTGGCTAGCCTGGACTTCACTATGTAGACAAGGCTGGCCTTGAACTCAGCATTGAGCACCCTGGAGTTTGTCCTGTCTACAGCCCAGGCAGCTGCCTTTGACTCTTAGTGGTTTTGAATCTTCTATATGCATATGACTCATACCTTTATCTGACTTTAAAAGGCACATGTCTGAACCTGCACAGGCCCAACAGATCTCGCTGTCCAGGCTCCAGGACAGCCCTCTTACTACCTGGAACTCTGTGTATGGGCATATGCCTCAGAGGTGAACAAGAGGACAGGCCAGCTGATAAGGAGGGGACCTGGAAATAGGACAGAACAGCACAAGGCAGAGGGAGGGGCAGCTGTGAGTGGCCTCACACCCAGCCTTTCTACACTCTGGACAGGGTGTGGCACCGTGTATGAACAGCTCATGACCAATCTTGGAAAAACCTTCTCAAAAGTAAATCTGGAAGCTGGGGGACAGGGGTGGTGGTACTGGTGGCTCACATCTATAAACTTAGGAGGCTGAGGAAGGAAAATTACAAGTTCAAGGCCAGTATGGACCACAGAGTGAGTTTAAGGCCAGCCCAGGCAATATATGAGAACTTGTCTCAAAATAAAAGTACAAAAAAGCTGGGGAATCTAGTTCATTGGTAGAACAGTTGCCTAGCATGCATTAATGTGGCAGTGTATACGTGCAAGGTCCTCAGCTCTGTCCCAAGGCCATTTGCATAACACTCCCCCATACACACATGAAGTTATTCACTTAGCTATAACCACAAACAAAAATTAACTCAAAGTGGGCATGGTGGCATACACCTTTAATCCCAGAACTTGAGAGGCAGGGGTAAATGAATTTCTGTGAGTTTAAGGCCAGCCTAGTCTACATAGCAAGTTCCAGGACAGCCAGGGCTACATAGCGAGATGGTAGCTAAGTAACAAAAACAAAACTCAAAAGGGTCAAAGACATTTGTGATATCTGTGATATTTGTGATTTGTGATATTTGAAACTAGAAAACTCTTGGAAAGAACAAGATAAAAACCTATGGCAGTAGGTTTGGTGCAGTACCTTGAGAAGGAGCCAAAAGGCATACGCTAACTGGACTTCAGGAAGTTAAAGCAGGTATATCAAAAGACAGGGTACGGAGCCGGGCGGTGGTGGCACACCTCTTTAATCCCAGCATTCAGGAGGCAGAGGCAGGCAAGCCTCTGAGTTTGAGGCCAGCTTGGTTTACAGCGCAAGTTCCAGGACAGCTAGGGCTACACAAGAAAACTCTGTCTCGAAAAAGAAAGAAAGAAAGAAAGAAAGAAAGAAAGAGAGAGAGAGAGAAAGAGAGAGAGAAGGAAGGAAGGAAGGAAGGAAGGAAGGAAGGAAGGAAGGAGGAAGAGTATCAATATATCCATCAGATGGGAGGAAATAATTTCAAATTGCATCTATTATAAGGGATCACTAGACGGCAAACATAAGGAACTCTGAAAGTTCAACACAACGAACAACCCAATCCAAACCAGGCAAGAACAGGAACAGAAAATCTTCAAAGCAGAAACACGGGTGGTCCACAGTGCACGAGAAGATGCTGAGCGCCAATCACTGGGAAGTTCATATCAGAAATACAAGGAGAAACCACCTCACACCCAATGGCTGGTACTAAAAAAAAGAGAGGAGAAAAAGGGGGGGGGGGGGGGGGGGAAGGGGGGAGGGAGGGAGGGAAGGAGTCTTGGCTAAGGGTCTGGCTTAGTAGCAGAATGTCCAGGCAGCATGCATAACATCTGGTTTAGTCTCCAGCACCACAGAAAGAAAAAGAGAGCAGGAACAAGATGGTGAGGACCAGGAAGAGGAGGGGAGGAAGAGGAGGAGAGGAAGACACTGTCTGCCGGTGAAGGTGAGCAGAATGTACGGTGGCAGAGTCATCCTGGACAAGGAGGGGCTTCCTCACAAGAGGAGAAATATAATCACCACCTGAACCATTGACAGCACTTCCCCAAGGGGCTCAGGAAAGTTCTCAAAGTGACCCGTGTATACGCGTGCTCAAGGCAGCTTTTTCTCAGTGGCTACCATGTGGGAACACTTCAAGTGTCTACCCATGGTTGGGCAGACATGCCAGTCAGCACTTAGAGATCACTGGGGTGTTATTTAGCCTCAGCAAAGGAAGGGGACACGGATTATGAACAATGGATGGTAAGCGTTTGAAGCAAAACGAGCTAGTGCAAAGCAGCCAGTAGCCAACTCTATCTATATGCACCGTGAAGGCGAGAGGCTGTGACTGCAGGCTCCTAGGCTCATGCCCTTGGTCCCAGCTGGTGGATCTGTCTGAAAGGTTATGGCACCTTAGGAGGTAGAGCCTTGCTGGGAGTGTCAGTCAGGGAGGCTTTAAATTCTTAGAACCTTGTCCCTCTTCTTGACCTCTCTCTGCTTCCTGGCTGTTTGGCTGACCTCATTTCCTGCTGTGATTTTTTTAAAAAACTATTATGGATTTTTTCTTTAGAACACTGAGTCAAAATTAACTCTGTTTAAGTTGCTTTTGGATATGTGTTTTATCACAGGAACAGATTAAAAACTATAGCATGAAGAAGATATTACATTAGGCAAATCATAAACTGGGCAGTGGTGGTGCACGCCTTTAATTCCAAACACTCAGGAGGCAGAGGCAGGCAGATCCCTGTGGGTTTGAGGACAGCCTGGTCTACAGAGTGAGTTCCAGCACAGCCAGAGCTACACAGAGAAACCCTGTCTTAAAAAAACCATATTATTATTATTATTGTCAAAGACACAACAAGTATACAATGGCATAGTCCATTCCAAACATTCTGGAATCAGAATCTCAGACAAAAGAAGATGACTGATATTTTGAAACAAGGAAGAATATTCAAAGCAACTTCCTTTTCTTAGTAACTACAGATGCAGTTAGCTGGCTACACCATGCCCTCAGGTAGGGCTGGAGAGGTAGCTCTGTGGCCAGGGGTGCTTACTGCCCTTGCAGAGGAACTAAGTTCAGTTCCCAGAGTTCACATGACACACGACTTCCTGCAATTTCAGCTCTAGGAGATTGGAGGGTGTCTGCTGGCCTCCAAAGGCAAACACACATACATAGACACACACACACACACAGACACGCAAATACCAACACCCACAGACACACAGACATGCACATATCAGTTATCCACAGACACACAGACATGCACATACACACAGCACACAGACACACACACATACCTACCCTCCCAGACACATACACACACACACACAAATTTTAAAAAATTAAAGACAGAAGATGTTATAGCCATCACTGTATAGTTTCCATGCTGTCATATAAAAAGTGTCATTGCCTTTGTTTTTTTCATTCAGGGACAAATGCTCCTTTATGGTAGTCACACTGTGACAATATTCCTTAAGTTAAGACAACAACAAGAAAGCATTCCACAGTTCCTTCCCAGAGGACAACCAGATACACAGACCAGCTGATGGAGGAAGTGGCACCGACAGAGGCCTGAGTCCCTGGGATGACCTGGAGAGGTGCCCTGACAAGGCCCAGGCAGCCACTGCACACTTTGCTAGGCCTCTGGCCTGACTCCAGCCCTCTGCCCATTTCTTATTCCTCTTCACCTCACTTCAGAGGCTCTTTCCCTCCCTCCTTTCTCTGGAGCCCACAGTGTGGGGAGAAGAAGGGCATTTCCTCACTGGAGTGGCCAGTGCAGACCCAGCTCTTGGTAAAGAGGGAAGAAAGGCCTTCCCATATAAACATGTGACAGCACCATCAAAGAGCGGGACAGACGAGTCTGCTCAGGCTTTGTCCTGCTAGTGTCAGTGAGATGGGAGCTGAGGAGGATGCTGGTGCCATACCTGGATGAGGAGGCCTCCACCCTTCATGTGAACTCTCAACCTTGTGTGTGTGTACAGGAAGCCCCTTCTCTCTCCAGTGTGTACTTTAATTTCTTAGAAGGCACTGGAGGGAAAGGAACTATTCCTCTGAGACCTCCCATCTGACTTTGTCTTCAACACCAGAGCTTTATTTCTCCCACAGGATCTCCACAGAGGCCCAAGGAGAAAATGGCCTATTTTTCCATGTCACTAGATGGTGCAAGAGTTACCCCAACCCCCAGATTACGGTTATTTGTCATTTGACTGATATCAAGTCAACAGCAATAGAAAAGGGACAACACTGACGCTCATGGTTAACTTCCTTCTCTTTCTTTTTAATTTTTCATATATTTTATGTGAATGAATGTCATCTGCATGAACATCTGCATAGCAGAACATCTGCATAGCAGAACATCTGAATAGCAGAACATCTGCATGAACATCTATCTGCATAGCAGAAGAGGACATCGGATCCCATGAGATACAGCTGTAGATGGTTGTGAGCAGCCATGTGATTGCTGGGGACTGAACACAGGACCTCTGGAGCAGCCTTTCTCCAACCCCATTGGTGGCTCATTTTCATTGCCAACTTTGACTGGCTTCAGCATCACATGGGAAAGCAAACACTGAGTGTGCCTGTCAGGGAGTTTCCGGGCAGGTTTAATTGAGGACGACCCACCCTGGGCATGGGCTGCACCATCCCCAGTCTGGGGAAACTGAGCCAAGCACCAGCATTCAGATCTGCCCCTGACTTGGATGCTATGGGGGCTGTCATTTTGCTCCTGCTGCTGTGGTAGACCACACCCTCAAACTGTGAGCCACTCTCAAACTGTGAGCCAAACTAACCCTTTCTCCTTTAAATTACTCCTGAGGAGATAGGTACTGAAGACATCCATGTAACAGACGGGGGGTGGGGGGGAGAAGGGGGAAAATTCACTTACCGAATAAAACTCAAGTGAACCCCGAGCGACCGGTGTGACCCCGAGCAGTCGATGCAGAGAAACACCCCATAGCTTATGCTTGCCCAGCTGGGATTTTTGGCACCACAGTCAAAACACACCTGAAAGAACAAACATTCATTAGACTGGGCCGGGGACTAACTGGCATTATCAGGTGACTCACCCAGGAGGCTAGAGTACAAGACCAATGTGAAGGTGGCTCAGCTGTCACACTTTTAAGCCAATGTGTCACCCAGAAGCTGGAGGAAACTCTCAGTCCACAAAGGGCTGGCCTTGCAGGCATGAAAACCTGTAGTCCATCCCTAGGACCCCTGGGGGAGGGGAAGAGGACAGCTGGCGGTGGTTGCATACTGCAAGGTAGGCAGAGGCAGGCAGATCATTTACCAAGTTCCAAGCCAGTGAGAGAACCTGCCTCAAAGCAATAAGGTAGATGGCATTGGAGGAATGACAGCTGAGACTTGTCTTCTGGCCTCCACACAGGTGTACACATGTGCTTATATACCAGCACACACGTCCCCATGCATCCACACAGACATGCATACACAGGGAGAGAAAGCGTGTCACCTAGGTTTTCAAAACTCTCGAATCTTGTATTATAATAATGATCTATAACTACAGTAATTAGAATAAAAAGAATACAGATCCATCTCAAACACTGCTGTCCTGGAACACTCAGTAGGGCCCTTAGCATATCAACTCATGCCTGTGAGGAACACGGCTCTGCTGGGACACTGTCCCACACCATCACCCGGGCAGTGGCTGTATCCTACACGGCCGGCTCCTGGGTGTGAGTCTTCTCTCTCTGTCAGATGTCCAGTCACCCCCACTGCCCAATAGCCACGTCCTCACACGATCCCTGCTTCCCTTTCCCGGCGTGCATGGTAGAAGGAGGCGGGAGGAACCATCTATCACCGCGTCTAAGACACCACAGCCTCATCGCCCCTGGGTCACTACCTCTTGGGAGAAACCAGCTATGGTTTCTGAAGGAGACGCAGCCAGCCCTGGGCAAAGGCTCATGTGCTGAGGCCCTAGCTGAACCGCCTGTGGAGAGTGAAGGCCTGCCCATACCACACTGCTCAAATGACTGTTCCTGTGACACAGACAGAATACGCCCAGCTAGCTAAGTGGATCCCCGCTCCTAAACTCAGAACCCACGTGAGTGAAGACGCTAAGTTTGGAGGGTTTCTCCAGTGCTCCTCTCTGAAGCACAACACTTTGAGAACTATTAGATACCCAAGTCACCACGGCAGTGTCCTCTGCTCTGTAGCACTGAGAACCCCTGCAGGGCTGGGTCTTTCCTGTAACCTGCTTTTGCTGTTAGCATAGGTGCTTAGTGCTGGCTGAACAGCTCTGGGTATTTAGCTCCCACGGACCTTGACCCGAGAGTCCTTCCTAAGCACTCAGGAAACCTTTGTAAGCCAAGTTAATAACAGCACACCAATTATTGCCAGCTCAAAAACTGCCAGCAGATCCTTCAACTACGATGAGAGAAAACACTTGCTAGGCCACCCAAAGGGCTCAATGGGTAAAGGTGCTTGCGGCCAAGCTTTGATGACCTGAGTTCAATTCCTAGATCTTACATAATAGAAGAAATGAATCCCTTAAGTTGTCCTCTGAGCTACACAAGCAGGCCATGGAATGCACACACACCATGGTACTCATGGGACCCTGTCCACCACAAAATACATACACACCACAAAATACATACATACATACATACATACATACATACATAGTGCCTTCCACAGACTTTAATTTTAGTATTTATAGTTAATTCAAATCAGAATAGCAATTACAAAAATACAAAACAGAAAAATTGTCTTTTTTTTTTTTTTCAGAACCCTCCTTACTCTAAATACAGTTTAGAAAGTAAAAAGTACCCTCAGGAAAGAGCTGCTTCTGGTCTTGGGAAAGGAAAAACTACAAGCTGCTAAAAGCCATCACCAGCCAAGTTCAGGCTGATCGGCGAGAGCAGGTGTGGAGTGACACCGGGCAGAGAGCAGCTGGCCAGTGACTCATTCTGGTGTTCTCTGACTGCCGGCTACGTGTCAGATACTGTGACAGGAGCCAAGGTACAAAGGAATGGATGCCGTCATAGAATCCAGCAGTGCATACTGAGACCCAGTGTCTGCCAGGCCACGTGCCGGCCTATGGAGTGCTCACTGCGTGGGGAGAGACGGACACAGACACTAAACAGTGCTTGGGTACCGGCTCTGGAAGTAAGGAGCTTCTCAGAAGGGATGCTGCTGCTCACCCGACTTTATAGTACACTTCCCATCCTGTGCTGTCCTCGGCACAAATCTGTCCCTTGGCACCCACTGGTCCAGTGGGAGAGACAACTCATTATGTGATCTTAGGACTTTAGGTTAGCATATAAAACAAAGTGTCTTATGCAGGTCAAAGCCGGGATGTAGCCCGGTGGAAGAGGGGATAGCAGAGGTTTGCTATGTACAGTCTAGGGCAGGCAAGCCGAGCATCATGTCTGAGTGGTTACTACAGGGGAAAGGGGACACAAAACGGGGTCTGCTCTACTTTAACAGGTGATCCCAAACAAAAACTATGGTCTCCTAAGAAGAATTCAGTTTGCAGAAGGGAAAAAAGAAATAGCTTTTAGCTGACAGTGTTATGCCAGATGATGAGAATTTTCTTACGGAAATAGCAGCTAATGCTTCACAAAACCTGAAGGGAAGGGTTTATCATCTCAGCAGCCTCGATCACTGTGACACCTGGGAAATTCCCACCGCCTTGGCGGGCTTGTGGCAGCTTGAACATTCTGCAGTTCTGTGTTGACATTCTTGATGCTTTTCACATCAGGGCATAAGCTCTCTGTTTTCTGCATTTGACAAATTAACTGCTGGCCTTTGCCATATTTTGGAGAGAATAACGAATTAATCAAGCATCACAGCCGGGAAGCAGGAACCGGAGATGGAATGGTGGGGCATGCCTGGGACGTGGAGGCAGGAGGATCAGGAGTTCAAGGTTGTCTTTAGCTACACAGAGCACAGGAGGCCAGCCTGGGATACCTGAAACCTTATTTCAGAAGGAAATGAAAACAAGAAATGTAGGAAGTGGATGTTTCCCCCATGTTAGCACAGCATCATGAAGTCCTTAATCTACTTCTAAAAATGAATGTAAGTGCCTATGTGTATCTCTGTATTCCACATATGTGTCTGGTGTTCACAGACATCAGAAGAGGGCATTGGATCCCCAGGAGCTGGAGCTATAGATGGTTGTGAGTAACCATGTGGGTGCTAGGAACCAAGCCCAGGTCCTCTGTTGGAGACATAAGTTCTCTCAACCACTGAGCCATCTTTCTAGTCTCCCCTATCTACTATTTTTTTCTTAACATTTATTTTGGGCTAGAGAGATGGCTCAGCAGTTAAGAGCACTGATTGCTCTTTCAGAGGTCCTGAGTTCAATTCCCAGCAACCACATGGTTGCTCACAATCATCTGTAATGGGATCTGATGCCCTCTTGTGTGTCCGAAGACAGCTACAGTGTACTCATATAAAAATAAATACTACTTTAAAAGACGTTTACTTTGTTTCTAATTGTGTGTGTGTGTCTGTGTGTGTGTGTGTGTGTATGTATATGGCGGTTGCCCTGAGTCCAGAGGCATGGCCCCTAGACTTGGGATTACAAGTGGTAATGAGCCACCTGCCACTGGTGCTGGGATCCTCACTGGGTCCTTTGCAAAGGCAGCACATGCTGATTCACCCCTCTAGCCCTATCCCTTCCATTTCCCGCCCCTACTGCAGGCTCCCTGAAGGCATGTGCCAGGTCTATGCCTCCGGTGTAAAAGTCCTCAGTGCCTTACACAGCACTGGAACCAATGGGTGCTGAACAACCTGACGAGCAGCCCCGTACAGAAAACAGATCTTCCATCCAAGCAGACTGTCATCAGATCCAAGAGAACAGACAGTGACTTTCAAATAAAAGTAAATCCAGCTGCTTTCCTTTTGCCTTTTCTTATTTATTTTATGTATATGAGTACACTGTAGCTGTCTTCAGACACACCAACCAGAAGGGGCATCAGACTCCATTACAGATGGTTGTGAACCACTATACGGTTGCTGGGATTTGAACTCAGGACCTCTGGAAGGGCAGTCAGTGTGCTTAACCACTGAGCCATCTTTCCAGCCCTCCTTTTGCCTGCCTTTTCTGACAATGTATTTTAGGTTCTTGGTGTTTTGTTTTTGTTTGCTTTTTCTTTTTTTAACAGCCTGCCCCCTGTTTAGACAGGGTCTCCTGTAACTCAGCCTGGATCGCACTTGTTCTGTAGCTATAGATAAGTTTAAGTCCCGATCCTCCTGCCTTTCCCTCCAGGTGCTGGAATTAAGTGTGAAGCACGGTATCATGCTTCCAGCCCTACTAAAGCCAAACGTTTACTTAGACGGCATGTCCTTACAACCCCAGATGAGTCTTTATATAGTGTACTTATCTTTTTCTTAAAATTTCCATTTGTGACAGAACCTTATTATATGGTCTAGCTTTGAATTTGGAAATCCTCCTGCCTCAACTTAAGCATTTTAAAAGTGCTGTTAAGCCAGGCATGATGACTGGATGGCTTGAAGCCATCTTCATCTTGTAATTTTGTCATTCAGAGAGCTGTGGCAGGGGTTGCAAATTCGAGGCCAGACTAGGGTTACATAGTGAGTTCAAGGCTGGCTTGGGCTATACAGACAAAACCTGTCTCACAAAACAAAACAACAAAACAAAACAAAACCCTGGAGGTATAGCTCAGTGGTAGAGAAGGCCCTAGGTTCAAACCCCACACTGCACTAGAACGGTGGTGCTTATTGTTGCTCAGTTCCTCTAGTCATTCAAACTAGTTCTCACCAGCAGGGCATGCTGGGTCAGGCCTTTCACCCCAGCACTGCGGAGCCAGAGGAAAGGCAGGCAAGTCTCTGTGAGTTTGAGGTTAGCCTGGTCTACAGATTGGGTTCCAGGACACTTAGGGATACTCAGAGGAACCCCATCTCACAAAAACAAGTTTCACCATTTTTCAGGTCAAAGCCATCCAGTCAGCAATGGCTTGAAGCCACGACCATAAAGGAAAGCCAATGTCATGAGACATGACCAGAAGCTACTCTGAAATCTTGCTTTAGAAATCATATCACGCCAGGCGGTGGTGGCGCACGCCTTTAATCCCAGCACTTGGGAGGCAGAGGCAGGCGGATTTCTGAGTTCGAGAGTTCGAGGCTAGCCTGGTCTACAGAGTGAGTTCCAGGACAGCCAGGGCTACACAGACAAACCCTGTCTCGAAAAGCCAAACCAAAAAGAAAAAAAAGAAAAAAAAGAAAAAGAAAAAAGAAATCATATCACAGGAAAGATGGCTTAGTGGTTAAGAGCACTGGCTGCTCTTCCAAAGGTCCTGAGTTCAATTTTCAGCAACCACATGGTGGCTCACAACCATCTGTAATGGGATCTGCTGCCCTCTTCTGGTGTGTCTGAAGACAGCCATAGTATATTCATATATTTAAAATAAATAATTTTTAAAAAGGAAATCATATCACAGAACATAAAGTTTCCATAGGTGTGCTCTTCAGAATAAATTGAAAAAAAAAAAAGGCTACATTCATGTAGATTAGAGTCCAACCAGGCTTTCCTTTGTGTGTGTGTGTGTGTGTATGTGTGTTTCCATTTTGAGGCAGGTCTCACTTTATAACACATACTAATCAAAAAACCACTACATATCCCAAGCCAGCATTTAACTATTGGAAATTCTACTGCCTTGGTTTCTCCCAAGTGCTGGGATTATATAGATATGTACTGTCACGGCCAGCTGGACAATAATTTTAATTTTTTGAGAAATAGTCTAATGTAATCTAAGGCTGCCTTAGAACTTGCTATGTAGCTGAGGCTGCCCTGGAACTATTGTTCTTCTTGCTTTCACCTCCCAAGTGCTGGGATTACACCATGTGCTACCACACTCAACTACATTTTAATATGCCAGCAAGCCCAGGTGGGCTCCTTAAAGGTGTCTCCTGGTATTGATGACACTGACTTCTTGTTTAAAAGAAGTGTCTTCCCTTTTTGCTATTGCTTCTTGCTTTTTGTTTCATTATTTGGAATGGCTTTTTGATACATTCAAAGGGAATACATATTGGTGTGGTTCACAGAGAAACTAGTAGCATATGTATTTTTCCACCCTGCCAGCTGTAGATCTCATCTTGTGTGGTAACAAGTCCTTGCTACACACAGATCAATCTAAATTTGAAAAAAAATCAAGAAAATAGTAAAGCAACAGACACTGGACTGTGCCTGGAAGCCAGATCTTCTTTCTTATACCCACCTGACATTATCACCCCCATTTAACCATTTCCTTCATCATAAGGCTATAAAAATCTAGGCTCCCTTCCACCATCAAGACATAAAATGCCTGAATTTCATGAAGTGCTACAACTATCTATGCCAGCCATTCAGGACTCTGTAATCATGGTTGTGCCCGTTAACAGATGGTTCCTCAGAGGTGAAGGTGTACACCAGATGGAACTTGGAGAGGGGTGGGGAGAGTCCACAGTGACACGACAGCCCTTTGCACTCCTCGGGTTCCACCCTACTCCGTCATCCTAAGGAAGTGGTCACCTTAACCCTGTGTATCATAACAACACTGCCAGCCACATGCTAAAACTTATGAGGCCCAGTGGATGGGGGGTGGGGACACATAAGGGAAAGGAAAATTGTAGGGGCAGATCTCAACCTCCAGAGGGGTGAAAGTAAACCTCTGTGTTCCTCCTCAGAACAGAGAAAGCTGGCAACCAGGGCAGAGAACCTTAGCTTTACTGGATTGGGAAACAGGCTGCCACCAAAGGACAATGGTGACAAAGATCCAACAGGTCCCCAGCCCTGAAGAACACTCAAGATAAGGTCCATGGTGGGGAGAAGTCCTTCTTTCCCAGAACCTAGTACTAGAGTTCCGACCCCTAGACACTCACACTCCTCGGTCTAGTTGGCTATAATATTTACCCTTAGCTCACAGAGGCCAGGAGTGAACTGTCCCTCTCCAGCTTTCTCAGAGCCCAACTATACAACCAACGAATACACTTCCACTGTCTCTTCCCTCCACCCCACCATGTCTGTGTTTCTGGGTCAAGGTGCTCTGGTCTCCAGACCTAGGCACCCCTAGATGCTACGAACTAGCCTTCTTTCTGAGCCCCCAGGTCATCTGGCTCTGCTCCTGGATACTCTAGAGGCCCATACCCCAGTCTTTTCCCTGCCTCGAGATGCATTGGTCTCCTGTCCCAGATGTCCATGCCCCAGTCTTCTGTCTATCCCCAGGTGCTCTGGCCTCTGGTGGCGGACACCCCAACTGTCCATGTCCCAGCCATTCCTGTGACCCCAGGAGCTCTGCCCTCGGATGGTTGACATGCCACATGTCTATGCCCCAGTCCTCTCTGTGACCCCAGGCTCTCTGCCTTTTGGTCCTGGACATCCTCCAGATGCCCATGTCCCTGTGTCCCACGGCCTCTGGCCAGGTGCTCCCAGACCCAGTACTCCGTCGCTAAGCCCCTGGTGTGCGCCCCCTCTTCCGTCCCTTGCTGACGAAGGTGGGGGAGCGGCGGCTGCCAGGCCCACAGTGCGACGTGTCACAGGCCGGGCGGCTCCTCCCACGGCCGCGGCCACACCGGGGTCCAGCGGGCCGCGGGGTCCCGAGCCCGCCTGCGACCGTTACCTTGTTAGTGGGCACCGAGCGCAGGCGCTTGAAGATGGCCAAGATGTCCTGCTTGCTGGGGTCCCCCATAGTCACCGAGAACCGAGGTGAAGCAGTCCCCGACAACCGGGAAGAGACAAGGAGAAGCAGTTGCCGCCTCCCGGAGACCAAGGGGCGGGGCTGCGCGTGACGACAGACCCCGCCCCTGCCGCGCCCAGGCTCCGCCCACAAGCGGGCGCACGCGCCGTTCTCCTTCACTCCGAAGGTCCACCAGCGCCTCTGGTTTCTCCCGGTTCCAACTTCGAAGTCGGGCGCGGCAGGCGCATGCGCGGACGCTCGGCCAACTCTGAGCCTCCTCTACCCCTCCGCAGTCCTTACCCAGCCCTCAGTGTCAGTCAGGGTCCTGCAGGGAGCACCAGGCTTATCCACCGGACTCGCCAGCATCCCGTTGCTGGCCCACACCTATCTCTCAGGTTGGCAGAGTCGGCGGGTCCCAGCCTCGTGGATCCTGTAGAGCAGTAGTGTTTGAACTCATTCTCAGCCAAGCCCCGAATGAAAATCTACAGGAAACTGCTGTCTTATTTTCTCTCTCCTGTGAAACCTAGGCTAGCCTAGAGCACACCGTGTAGTCCCAGGCTGAACTGGAGATCTTCCTGGCTCAGCTTCCTGCTGCTCAGATTACAAGTCAGCAACAAGCCATACTGGCTTGGTAATCTTGTAATTATAATTGTCTGTTCTGTTAATGGAGAGAGTGCTTGTCTCTAGGCAACAAGTTCTGTCAGGGTCAGAACTGAGAAGTCTAGAAAGACCAGAAACATGTCTATGTTTAGTGTTTGGGGCTCCATCTAAACCTTGGATAACAGTAACTAGAAGGCTTGGCCTTGGGAGCAGGTGCCTCTTTTATAGGGTTCAGGGAGGAGCAGCTGGCAAACATGGCCTTAGGTAGAGCATAATAGAAGAAAAACAGGTTTTGGTGTCAAGTGCAGTGCCCCAGCTTCTGTCTCAGTTTAACTTGCTGCTTCCCAGCCAGGCCGCTTTAGGTACTTCCTAGCATTCACCTGTATGAAGGAGTTGGAGATGAAATATGTTGACCAGAGCAGCAATGCAACTTCAGGGATGTTCTGGAAAGGGCCTTGGTGTCAAGTTGGGACCTCACATAGGCCGTGAAAGGACCAGAACTGGCATGGGATACACAAAGTTCTCAGCACAAAGATTTGCTCCAGTGACAGAGAGGGCAGGAAATAGGAGACAAAGACAAGAGATAGAGCAAGAAGGGAAAAGGAAGAAGGGAGAGGTTATTTGCCCCAGAGGGACAAAGGGCTGCTTCTGGATGGCAAGTGGCAGTTTATAAAGGCAAAAGGGGAAGCCCCTTTAGGATGTTTGATTGGGCGTGTTAATTAGGTGAAGGGGGCATTTTGATAGCTGGACCTTGGTGGTTAGCCTCAGGAAGTGAACAAATATGGTAACAGACCTTGGTGGTTAGCTTTAGGAATGTAATCTAACAGTTTTTAGCAAGGAAAGAGGAAGGGCAAGGCCTGACAGTGCCATGTTTGTCATGCTCAGGCCTGCTAGATCCCTTCAGGCTGTGTATTCATGAACCCAGAGCTGGGCCTTTTCCAAGGCTAGGAAATGTGCAGTCTTCAGGAATAGCACACTGCTTTTGCAGACAACTCTCACCATTTGAAGGATCTTCCTATCTTCATTCTAGATAGATAGATAGATAGATAGATAGATAGATAGATAGATAGATATAGAGATAGATGGGTAATTTGTAGGAGTTAGGAAAACAGCTATTCCGGTATGGCAATGTGAGCTTTTTAATCTCTGGATTTGGGAAGTGGAAGCAGGAGGCTCAGGAATTCAGGGTTATCTTTGGCTACATAGTGAATTTAAGGCAGGCCTGAAGTACATGAGACCCTAGATAAAATTTTTTAACAAAGGAAACCATGGCCCCACCCCTTCTGCTGTTTAGGCTGAGATTTAAATGTGATGGATCCAAGGAAATATCAGGATCAGAAACTGAGGCATCAGGTCACTTTCCCAGTTGTACACATGATGCTGTTGAAAGGTGTCCATCCTTGAATCAGCCAGCTTCACTGCATGTTTATGTTGTAGCTTTGACTCCCTCCCACCCTATTTGTAGGCTTTATAAGAGCTTCATGGGGAAAATGCCCTAAAAGGCACTTTCATGTTCACTTTGACTTGAAAGGGAAATAGGATCATATTACCTGTTGTATATCCTACAAACCTCGTATTTATAAAAATGCTTAACTCCAATGGAAGCCACTGTGCCTATACTCACAGCAGCACAGCCCACTGCAGTCTGTTTGTGGAGAGCTTGCTTTGACTATTTTGCTCAGCAAACTTCTGCTGAAATTGTTTCCCTCAGTTGAATTTTTTCCAGGTAAGAACTGAGCAGAGGGCTGAAGAGATGGTTCAGTGGTTACTAGAGGACTCAGGTTAAATTCTCAGCAGCTTACAACTGTCTAATTCTCAAATCAAAGGATCCAACACCCTCACACAAACATACATACATACATACATACATACATACATACATACATGCAGGCAAAACACAAATGCACATGAAATAATTTTTTTTAAAGAAAAAAAATGTTACTTTAAAAAAAATGAGCAGAAAGCTCCAGTTGGTAAGTTTCATCCAATTAAGAATAATTCCAGCTTTGGCACTAGAGAGATGACTCCGTGGCTAAGAACACATACTGCTCTTGCAGAGGACTGGAGTTCAGTTCCCAGCACCCCAGGAAGCTCCAGACTGAAACTCTAGCTTTCTGGACTCCTCAGACACGCCTTCACTGGTGCACAAATGCATGCACCCACACACACACATTTTAATTTTAAATCTTAAAAAAAAATTGAAACACTCTAAGGAACATCACTCTTGGTGGAATAAAAAGAAAATGCTAGCTAATCTCCAAAATCATAGCTTCTCGAGTGTATTCAAGAGCAGGGGTTGCTAGGTAACCAAGTAAGCTGAATGTAGAGAACTGGGCCATAGCTTTCACTGTGGGCAGAGCACTGGAGAGGAGGTGGCCTGCCATAGTAGTTGACCATAGGAAGTCAGTTAAAAGTATTATGAAATGAGTAAAGATTTAGGATGGCAGTTTGGTTTATTTTTCTGAAGGTCCCAAGATGACTCAATGAATGGTGCTGCAACAACTGGATGTCTGTTGGCAAATTAGTAAATAAAAACAATGCCAACTCATCGCCTTACAACCATTAAAAAAAAAAAAAATAAAGCGCTTGAGAGAAGCCAGGTGTGGTGGGGCTCACCTTTAATTCCAGCTCTTGGGAAGCAGAGGAAAGAGGATTTCTGAGTTTGAGGCCAGCCTGGTCTACAGAGTTCCACGACAGCCAGGGCTACACAGAGAAATCTTATCTCAAGGGAAACAACAACAAAACAACAAAAACAACCACCCCAAACCGAACCAAACCAAACAAGAAAAAGCAAAACAAAAGTGTGGGCATGGTAGTCTCTGGTGAGCTTACTTCACAAGTTTCTTTTATAAACAATTGTTTATTTCTAACTCAATGTGCACAATGTATACAATATTGTGAGTACACAGTATGCATGTAGATATATAATATTCACTTTTACATACATATAGACAAAAAACATTACCCGTGTGTGTTAGTATCCACTGTTGTGACAAAACACTTGCTATACCTGCAATGAGTAAAGCTTTATTTTGGCTCATGGCTTTGGTCCATGGTTCTTTGACCTCATCACTGAAGGCCTGAGGCAAAACTGATTATAGAAAGAAACACTTGGCAAAGAAGAGTGCTTCCCTCATGATAGAAAGGAGACTGGGTTGAGGGCAAGATACAGCCCTTCAGTGTCCCACTTCCTGCAAATAGGCCTGATGGGCTAACTGTCCAACTATGAAATAATCAATGGATTAAACCTCTGACGTCATCACCCTTATGATCCAATCATTCTTCACCAGCACCACCTGCTGAGGAGCCCTCAACCCATCAGTGCTTTGGGGTGTTATTTCATACCCAAATGTGATAACCATAACAACCAGCCATAAGTGTCACATAATGTTCCACTGAAGTCCATGGGCTTCCTTGATCCAGGGGCTAACACTACCTATCTGGAGACCATGGCTACATTGGGGCTAGGGCTGCTGTTTGGCCAGCCCTTTACAAAGCAGCCACTTCCTAGTGCCCTTCCTTTTGGCCAAATATACACTAGTTCTGAGTCATGTGCTTTGGATCTTGTTAGATCAGTTTTGGGGGCATTTTGAATTACCCTGAGGTGGTTGCCACAAAGTACTGGCTTTTATCTATCCTTTCTCTCTTCTGCTCAGGGTCTAGTCCTACGTCCACCTTTTATGTCTTCCCTCAGCTGTCTGGATCACAGGGTCTGTAGGCCTAGGAGCTTAGTCATGAGTCTCAGATGAGGGTCTGGAATAATTTCACAAAAGATTAGATAAAAGGAGTCTCTTTTCCTTTTACACATAGTTTTAACTAGTAACTCAAATCCCAATGTCCAGCCAACTGGTCTTCTAATTTAATTCATATTTAATGCACTGCAGCAAGTCACTTTCTTGAACCTCTTGGATGTTAATGAATCTCAATTAACACTCAGATGCCCAGGGGTTGATTCCCAGGCCTACTCTTTAACTAGGAGACTGAAAAGGATGTAACTTGTTTACACGAGCGGCAACTAGAAGCTCAGGGCTCTCAGAGCTGCTCTTTATGATACCAGGCATGGGTACCATGGGTGTGAGAAATAGAATTATAGATGCTCACAAAGCAGAGTTCTGCCAAATTCAGAGTATCAGAAGTCAACATAGAGCACAGAGGATTTCAAAAATGAACAAGGCACGATACAGGTGTGAGGAGCAGCCCTATCCAAGGTCTCTTCCTCCTCCACACCCCCACTTTTCATTATATTTTTGAAGACAGGATGTCGTGTTGTAGCCCAAGCTGGTCTGGAGCTCACTATGTAGCACAGGTTGACTGCAACCTGACAATGCTAATACTTCAGCCTCCTGAGTGCTAGGATTTCAGACATGAGCCACCAGACCAGCTCAAATGAAAGTTTCTGAAGCCAGAGTCTACTGGAATTTAGTAACTAGTCAGCAGTCTCAAACAAATGCATTTCTGAACCAAAGACAAAGCCTAAAGCCTTTAACAGTGCTGCAGCCAGTCTGCAGTCCAAAGAGGAGATCAAGCTGGGGCCACCATATCTCATGACAGTCAGTGACCAGACCAGAATACAGGGCAGACAAGCAGAGAGGGTTGCATTATGGTGGACAGGGGTGCACATTGCAAATTGTCAAAAGAGAACCTACTGGATAAGAGTAACATAGAAGCTAAGGTTGAGCCACAAAGGCAGATTTGCACCAACTGTCCCCAAGGCAGACAAGCAGAGAAGATTGCATTATGGTGGGCAGAGGTGCATAATATAAACCATCACGAGCAACTCTATTGGATATGGCTGACAAACAAGCTAAGATTGAGGCAACCACAAAAGCAGACTTGCATGAAACATCACCAGGGCTGGTCCTCTCCTTCAAGCCCTCTAAGATACCCTGATGGCCATCAGAGATGTCAGCAATTGGTTGAGGGGGTCTTTTGTTCAATGCAGATAAAAATCACAAATGGCATTGTGTAGCTTTCTTCTTGTTAGCAGCTCTGAACTGCTGTTTCAGATTAAGAACAAGCAGAGAGAAGCACTGGACGTCTAGCCAAGCAAACAGTTAAAACAAAACAATAAAAAAGCAAAGCAAAACAAAATAAAACAAAAAGTTAGCTAACCTGGTAAAGACTATGAGAGAAAAAAAGATGAGAACAGAGCCTTTGTCTTCCCCAGGGACCTTGAGTGTTAATGCCTGTGCCCTATAAAGTCCACAGCTCAAAGGATGAGACATTGGATATTTTGATTTGCATCCTAAATGTGAGGGAGGGAAAGGCAGTCAATACTCAACATACTCTTGGCAAAGGAGGTTAAGAATCAGCTTTTGACATCCAGACTGTCCCTACCAGGGACTATACAAAAAGCTCAGTCCAGCTACTGAGCTGTAGGACCTCTGCAGATGCTGTGACTACCCTAAGCTTCAGTTTCCTCATCTGTGAAATGGGGACAGTTATTCCTACTTGCTAGGGAACAGGCACTACTCAGAGGTTGAGAGACAAGTAAAAGATGTCTAGTAAAAGATGGGCGCTCAGGAAGTGGGCTAACTGGAAAGTAGTGATATTCTTGTACGTGATAACATGCAACCAGAAGCCTTTGGTTCAGTAGTACCAGCCATGGGAAGCTGCCCCTGTCCCCTAAGTCAACATGAGGCATTAGATACCCTCAGAGCTGCTTTTTGTTAGTCTGCATCACTCTCTAACCTACCAGATAGTCTCTGTCAGTACTTGTACACAGAGAATCTCCAGTCTGTTGACTTGTCTCTGTTGTTAACAAAAGAAGAGAAACTTGTTGTCTGGCAACATAGGATGAACATGGGAGGCTGCACTAGCCTGTAAAGCAACAAGAGGCAGACTAGCCACTCCCAGGAATGTCTGGCAGGTGGACAGTTACTCGGCAAGTACTTGTGGAGTGAGGTCCTTTGCTTTTTGCTAAGTAACAAGGAAACTATTCAAAAGCAACATTATAGTATAAACCAGGAAGAAATGAGCTGTGAAGAATGACCAAATGAGGTTCTTTTCTGATGACTACTTGAAGTGATAATGTACTCACATTTTATACCTGCTTCCAAATCTTGACAGTACACACATTCAAAACAGGAGGCAGCAATAAAAGCATTTAACACAGCTATGGGAGGTTTTGAGGGAATGAAATGACTCAGAGATTTCAGAAAGCCCAGAGTCCTCAGAACAAGAATCTGAAAATGGGAGTCTTCTGCATGAAGGCCACTTTCAGCAGCATGGCCATTCATAGTCACTCTACTTATAGGTAGAAGCAGAAGAGTGCACTGTACAGTGTACAAACAGGAAAAGCTGGCCAGCTCCAGAGAGGCCAAGAAGAGTGGGTCTAATGTACCTCCACCCGAGAGGCTGCAGATTGAACATTGAAGTGGCCACATGCTAATAGACACTCTGAAGGTTAATCACAGGCTGACGTGGAGTGCTGAATGTTGGCATAGTACCTGCCATAGGAATGCTTCTCACATGCATCCTAAAGACCCATCAACTGGTAGAAACTTACATGGAAAGCCCTATAATAAACAAGTGTTCCCAGAACCCAGCTGGCCCTCACTCCAAGAAACACCTGTCACCAAACAAAACTGTCTGGAACCAGGAAAGCAATGGTGAGGAGACACAGTACTCAAGTTTTGAGTACTGTGAGTACACAACCACTGAGTGGTTGTGGTCTCTGAGCCTATGCATATCTGTCAGGTGTTCACTTTCACCACATCCTAGGGATTTAACACATTCCGTCCAGAGACCTGCTTAAGCTGGACTGTAAGTTTACTGTTAATCTTTCCTTTTACTTCAATGCACTTCCTGTGGACAACCTTGAATAAGAGGCTGAGTAGACAGACTTTAGGAATGTTTAATTCATGCAGCTTTGTGCCTGTAATTCAAAATGAATTACAGACTCAAAACATAATGACACAAAAAGTATACTCATTTTCTTATAAGGAAAGTGAGACCCAGGCCCATTCAGACCTTTTTTCTAAGGTGCCTCATATGCTATAGCTGTTGGGGCCAGATCTAGGCTGGAAGGTTGCACAGCACAGCCCTCACCACTGATAAAATGAACACAGGCATGTAATGAATGAGGAAGGCAGCTATGCTCATAGCTATGCCATCAACATAGATGTATGCTTGGGATCCAACACACCAACTGCTAGGGTGCATACCTCTCACCTACATCTACCTGGTTGAGCCTTGCTCCAGTGAGAGGCAGAGCAGATACAGGGAGAACAACTTGCCATGGAGAAGCACAGGGACTGCACCTGAACATGGAGAATGTAGGCTCTGAAATTCTTGCTCCCACATTTGAAACCTGGGGAGGAAAGAAAAATGACAGGGGATGTGTGGTGAACAGGGGATGATGGGAAAAAACCTGTTATGTGTCAATTTTAACACAGAATGAGGAAAAGTATGAGAAGTTCTAGAAAAGCTTCATTAGAACACATCTCAAAGCATGGAGCAGGTGTTCAAATAGTCCAGCAGTTAGAAGGACCTGGGCTTTTTCCAAGAGTTTTCCATACCACATTCACAGCACAGCCATGGAAGGCTTGAGCAGGGCAGGCATGGTGGACTTGATGCTGTCAGCTCCAAATGGGTCTGGCACAGTCTCTTCCGGTGCCACAGCCTGGAGCGGCCAGAGCCAGCACTCTAGAATCCATCTGAGCTGATGCAGCACTGCCCGGGCCTCATGTCTTCTGGCCCCAGAACAGTCCCTAGTAGAGGCCTTCATGAGGCCCTCTCATCCCTGCTGCCAGCATGACCTTGACATCTTGATGGCTGGAGGTCCTGGGGAGACCAGAACAGTGAGACACTTCCATTTGACTTGTGATACAGCGTGCCTGCATCAGGAGGAATGGGGACAGAGAGAGAAATCCACTTCCTACATCCATCTGGGAGAACCCTTGAGAACTGAATGTCAGGTCAAAGCTTGCTGTCAGTAGAAAATGGCATGTCCCTTGTCTCTTTAAAGTGATGGAAAGCAGTCACTGCAAGCTGTTCTGTTGTCTTTCATGTCATCTGTGTCAGCCTGGAGAGTAGACAGCATTGTTCCCATCATGCTGAGGAGCAAACTGAGCTGCTACACAGCTGTTAGGGGAGGGGACAGGGTTGGGACAGTGTCCTGCTCTTCTGTGTGTGAGGTACCTTCCACTACATTTGTACTTGGCCTGTGGCAAAGGCCGGAATCAGTACAGCATGTCTCTATGATCTGAGTGAGCCACCTGTGGGGAGGGTGACATATGTGTAGTCACCAGTAGGCCTGCTGTGACAGAATCTGGGTGTCAGACAACAAGGGAAGCTCATCATTCAGTTCTAGAAGACAGAAGTCATAAACCAAGGTGTGGCCACACTCCCCCTGAAGGCTCCAAGCAGGTCCTTCCTGCCTCTCCCAGCTTGTGGGTCTGCCAGAGTCCTCAGCTTCCTGGACATCCGACCACTTCTCTCCAGTCCTCTGGCCATCTTTTCCTGAGTAGCTGGAGCAGATTTCTCCTGCTCTATAAGGACAGCAGCCCTGCTGCATTGGGCCACTCTATTGAACCTGTTTAAAGTTGTTCACCTCTAAAAGGCTGTTTTCAGCAAAGCTTACCTCCTCAGGCTAGACCTTCAGCTATTGTATTTGGAGAACACAGTTCCATGCTTAAACAGAATAGGTATTGTGCCCACACAGCAGAGAAGGAAACTGAGGCTCCAAAGAGAGCCACCTATAGAGATAAGTGAGATACCAGGTCCAGCCAAGACCTATGTTCTTGGCCCCAGGTGGCCGGGCTGGGTCTTGTGCTTCTGCCCTCCTCCCATCATACTGCCTTTCACATGGGGAGGAAACCCTCCAGCTCCTGAGAGAAATGGAAGGGGCACTCTGACATTCTGCTCTAATGGCTGCTTCCTCGACATGACCTGATTCTGTGGGACTGTACAGCTCTACCCACACAGCACACCAGGATCTGATGATGCAGGGTGAGCGTCAGTGTGCCGCCTGGTTTGTTGGTGGGTCCCAGGTTCTGGAGGATGGTGTCTGCATCTGTACATGAGACGGCCAGAAAATTGTGTTCCTCATCTATGGGAAACAGACATGTGCAGGCTACAGAAACTGTCATGCAGGCTACAGGGCCTGCTGTGTTGTGGCTTTGAGAAATGGTGGCTGGCCCTGTCTTTTATAGAGCTTTCTTTCTGTCTTTGAGTTAGCTACAGAACCACTTACTGAGAGCTGGAGCAGAGCATCAAAGCTCCTGATGGCTCCTGCCCAGCTGTGCCTGGCTATAGCCCAGGCAGTAGCAGACTGGCAAGGCTGGCCCACTTATGTCCTTGCCCTACTTGCCTCTCTGCATACTGCACACATCACCTGCCAGCCACTCTGCGTGTGAACTGAGTGCTGGAAAGGAGGGTGCAGAAGGCACTTCAGTCTGTAGTTCTGGCTTCCTGGTCCTGCAGCTCACATTTGCCTGAAGAGCCTGTGATTTTTTTACAGGTGTCTCATCCTTCTTCCAGTAGCTGTTGGCACTGTTATCCCAGCTACAAAAGTAACTGTCTCTTAACTTCATGGGGTCATTGATGTACCTGTAGGAACAGGAAGGAACAGTGATGGTGGGATGTTTATTTTTGCTACTGTCAAGGTCTTTTGTTTATGGGTATGGTGCACATGCCTCCCCAATCATGTTCTGAGGATAAATACATCCACACGATATGGGCAATAGACAGGATCAGATATGAGATGTCATTTCCAAGGTCTTTGAAGTAACTGTTCAACCCAACCTATCTTCTCCTTGGGGGCTGAAGGGAAGAGGGAGTCCTTTCCATGTGAATGAAACCCCACTGGTCAGGAATTGGAGTGCTACACAGAAGACTGGAATTCTAGAGCAGTGCTTCTCAAGCTTCCTAACGCTGGAAGCCTTTAATACAGTTCCTCATAGCCGGGTGGTGGTGGCGCACGTCTTTAATCCCAGCACTTGGGAGGCAGAGGCAGGTGGATTTCTGAGTTCGAGACCAGCCTGTTCTACAGAGTGAGCTTCATAGAGAAACCCTGTCTCAAAAAAAAAAATACAGTTCCTCATGTTGGAGTGACCCCAACCTATAAAATTATTTCATTGTTACTTCGTAACTATATTTTTGCTGTTATGAGTTATAATGTAAAGATCTGATATGTGACCCCTGTGGGGATCACAATCTACAGGTTAAGAATTGATCCTCTAGATAGTCACATGCTCCGAAAACTGACTTGTTAGGTACAGGGAGAAGATGCTGTATGCCCAGCCCCTAAGACTGGAGGTTGCTTACCCAACATGACCTGGCATATCTGGACGAAACAGATCTTCCTATTCCTCAAGTCATAGACTGAATTTTCTTCTAGTATTGTTACAGATGCTCCCAGGAGCTTCTGGCTGCCAGTCTCTTCCCAGATCAGCATGTTAAATATGAATGGTAATCACTGACTTCCTGGAGTTATATAAAGCTACAGACCACCAATCACTGGACCTTTTCTCTAGTCTCTTCCAGTGTGGTCTAAAAGTATCCCCCAAAGAGAAGGTAGACCTTTAGTTTGGTTTCCTCTTTGTTAGCTAAGCATTATTAAACAAAGCATTACTCAGAGAACATCACTCAATGCCAGCACTCCATCCTATTTGACAAGAAAGACTCCCCAAGAAGTTGCAGCATGGTTTGCCAGGTAGGACAGAGGCAAGATACATGTACATGAACTGTGATAACAGTGCCATGACAGTTTTTGATGGAAGGACAGCCCAGGAAGAAGTGTTTCCATTTGAGGAGAAAGGCAGAGCACACAGCTTAAGGTTTAGGCAAGGAAGGGTGATGCGAGAATGCAGAGGTCCTAAACAACTTCACCCTGAGAGGAAAGCATACAGAGAGCAAGATTAGTACCAGGCTCCATATTATGAAGGGTCTCAGGAAGATGGACATGCCAGGAAGGGCAGAGAGCCAAAGACAGACAGGAGACCATACCAAAACTGGAAGAACTAGGTCAGAAACAAGATGAGCCAGGACCCTCGTGGGGGTGCTAAGAACAAATACATTCTTTTCTGGGCAAACCCCACAACAAATAGAATGCTATAAGCCCAATGCCTGTAGCAAATAGGGGATTTCAAAAGAAGCATGGATAGGAAGGAGAATAGCTAAATATGACAGTCTACTCTTGGCATGGACATTAAGAACATGTCTATTACACAATTCTCTTCTACCCAAGAAAGAAAATACAGTATTTGAAGGACCTTTTAGCTTTTAGCTAGAAACTCACCAAATCCTCCTTTTCAGGTTAGTGTATTAGCACCTAAGCCTTGGCTCTAACTGAAAAATGGAGACTAGAAACCAGAACAACCAAGAAATATGACATAAAATCGAAGCAGGGTTACATATGTGTGCGTGACTGCCAACTGTCACATGCATCAGGGATTTATCCCAGGAAAGGAACTAAGACCAACTGATTGGCAAATTTACAAGCTACTGAACAAGTACTTTATAAAGGTCAGAACTATGGGGCACAGGGCAGGTAAGACTTCCTGACCCTGCTCACAAGGCTTGTAAACTAGTTTACAAAATCTGCCTTGGGCCCAGAAACCCATAGACTTGCTCTGAAGGATGCAAAAGTCTGAGAGAGGTTGTGAGGACTCGGGGGTACAGAAGAGGCACAAACACTATTCTAAGTGGGGAAGGGGCCAGAACCTCCAAGTGTTTTCAAGACTGTGTTCTAGAACAGAAGTGTAAAAGTTTAACATCACTCTTAAGAACATTCTTCATTTGTATAAGCTAAGATCTTATCCTGGAATGTAGGGGGCATCAGGTACCTTTCAACTACCCTAGAGAAAATGCACCTGCATAGGTGCTCTGAACAGACCCCACATGGGGCTTCCCTACTCCTCACTCACTCACAAGGGACTCCCGCTCTGGTCCCCTGTGGGGGATACCCAGTCTGCCCAGGCATCAGTCTCCTCAGGACTCAGCAGCTCTCCTCATCACTGGCCTTCACCCAGCATGGGCTTTGATTTCTGGGCCCTACTTCCTCAGGAGCGTTTCCTTCATGCTGGTCCTGACACTCTACCTTCCTCCCCTTTTAACACACTCCTGCAGTTCCTGTCAAAACCCCTAACAGCACACTGTCCTGTCTCAGTCACATCCCCCACCAGAGCCATTTGGACTCCGTGGGGCTCAGCAGAGCAGTTCCTTTCATTATTCTGAATGCATTCTAGAATAAAGCATCACGGACAGTCTGGAAATAATGGAACTCACTACAAACACGATGCCAGGACACATCCCCCTTGCTTAATAGAAACTCTTCCATAATTCACAATATGCAAGTTCTAATGGCTGATGAATAATTTGGAAGCAGTGAAAGCACTCTGTGGCACTGACATGCTGGCTTTCAGAGTGTGTTCACTTCACCTCTGGTGCCAAAGCACCTCATTCAGCCCTGCTATGTCACTGTGGTCATCAAGGAAACTAGAGGATGATTCTGTCCCTAGACAACCCGCAGCTCACCAGCCACACACCACACCAAAATCTCTCTGTTCTACACATAAACACCATTTACCCCCAGGTTTCAAACTGAAATTAGTCTCTGGCATAGCGGCCTTTGTGGCTGACCCTTCTGATTGAGCCAAGGACGAGAGAGGTTTCTGGAGGCTGCAAGACATATATAAAGGTTGATCCTGAACACAGACAGGATCATGTTCTAGGGGCCCTGCGCAGGGAGTCAGTCCAGTGTCCATTCCCTTTATCTCCTCTCTGTCAACAAGAGGTGAAAGCTTCTACCACATTGTTGTTGCCACTCTGATAGTCTGCCCAAGCATACTGACCAAGTGACTATTCATCAAACCCACTGAAACTGTGAGCCAAAACAAATGCTTCTCCTTATTTTTGTCTTTGTTAGATATTTGGTCACAAAGCATGTGGTGTGACAACAAATATTTGAAAGAGAATTAAGATGGTAACTACATATTATGAACATTTATCACAGGAAAAAAAGACAAATAAATTTTCCCAGCAACCAAGTCTACCAACATTTTAAACAGAGACAAGGACATGCAACACATTCAAACCATTCTGGGACCATAGTCTCAGATAAAATAGGATAACCGATATTCTTAAATAAGAAAGAAGATACAAAACTGCTCCCCTTTCTTAAGTATTTATTGAGTTATAGGTCTATTATCCTACTGTGCCTTTACAGACTACTAAAAAAGAAAAAGAAAAGAAAAAGCCAGGTGTAGCAGCACACACCTTTAGTCCCAGCACCAGGAAGGCAGCCTGGACTACAGATTGAATTTCATAACAGACAGGGCTATGTAGAGAGAATGTGTCTAGAAAATAGAAAAAGAAAAAAAGAAAAGAAAAAGAAAACAGAAAACGGAGAAGGAAAAAGGAAAAAGAACAAAAAAGTTCCCAAAATTATAGAACAAAAGATTTAGTTATAAAAAGAAAATTATGGTATAATTGTTGCTCTTTTCCATGCTGTCATATAAAAAGTGTCATTGCCTTTGTTTTTTTCATTCAGGGACAAATGCTTCTTTATGGTAGTCACACTGTGACAATATTCCTTAAGTTAAGACAACAACAAGAAAGCATTCCACAGTTCCTTCCCAGAGGACAACCAGATACACCGGCCAGCTGATGGAGGAAGTGGCACCGACAGAGGCCTGAGTCCCTGGGATGACCTGCAGAGGTGCCCTGACAAGGCCCAGGCAGCCACTGCACACTTTGCTAGGCCTCTGGTCTGACTCCAGCCCTCTGCCCATTTCTTATTCCTCTTCACCTCACTTCAGAGGCTCTTTCCCTCCCTCCTTTCTCCGGAGCCCACAGTGTGGGGAGAGGAAGGACATTTCCTCACTGGAGTGGCCAGTGCAGACCCAGCTCTTGGTAAAGAGGGAAGAAAGGCCTTCCCATATAAACATGTGACAGCACCATCAAAGAGCGGGACAGACGAGTCTGCTCAGGCTTTGTCCTGCTAGTGTCAGTGAGATGGGAGCTGAGGAGGATGCTGGTGCTACACCTGGATGAGGAGGCCTCCACCCTTCATGTGAACTCTCAACCTTGTGTGTGTGTACAGGAAGCCCCTTCTCTCTCCAGTGTGTACTTTAATTTCTTAGACGGCACTGGAAGGAAAGGAACTATTCCTCTGAGACCTCCCCTCTGACTTTGTCTTCAACACCAGAGCTTTATTTCTCCCACAGGATCTCCACAGAGGCCCAAGGAGAAAATGGCTCATTTCCTCATGTTATTAGGTAATGAAAGATTTTTTTAAGATTTGTTTTTTTATTTTTTAAAGTTATATGTATATGTGTACACATGGGGGTATGCACATATGAGTTCAGGTGCCCATGGAGGCCAAAAAAACAGGCACTGGATGCCACTGGGGATCGTGGTACAGACAGTTGTGTATTGCCTGGTGTAAGTGCTGACTTATCTCAGGTCTTCATGAAGAGCAGTATGTACTGTTAACCAAAGCCATCTTTCCAGCCCCAATGATAATGATGCAAGAGCTAACCCTTCCTAAAGAGCAATTAATCTGTCACTTTACTTGCTGTCAAAAATCAAAGAAAGACTTACAGATAAAACTCTAGTGAACACCAAATGACTCCAAGCAACTTATGAAAAGAAATATCCTGTAGGTTATGTTTGCCCAGCTGTGACTTTTGGCACTGCAGTCAAAACACACCTAGAAGAAAGACGTTATATATTAGTAATAATTATTAGCGGTCCTATTATATTATACAACACAGTATACAACTAGCTTAGCAGAGTAACATTCACACTTTAAATTCTGATAATTAAGAACCAAACCTATTTGTTTGGTACTGTGGCAGCAGGGCTAAGCTAGGTGTAGGCTTCCTCCCATTCTCTGCCTGCTTTCCCCTATGCCACCATGCTGAATTATCTTTCACCAATGACTTCCTGATTCCAGGCATTAATGTTGCCATCTCTGAGATGCCTGTGTCCCCGATCAGGCAAGTCAAGCTTTCACTGCAGGTATGGCTTGTTAACAACCAGGCCATGGCTGATAAACAGTCAGTACAAGGGCATCATGAACTACATTATCGGCATCTCCAAAGAGCAGGGTGTACCGTTTTTCTAGACTGGCAATCTGGAGAATGTTACCAGCTAATTCCGTGCCCAAGCCCTCAACTTTATGGTGAAGGACAAATACAAGTAGATCTTCTTGGGGGTACAGACAAGTGAATGTGTATCTGGAGCTATTCTGACAGCAACTGGCCTCTGAAGGAGTTCCCTATCTCACCTCTTGGCCAGATTTTGCTAGAACCTCCTAGGCAGCTGACACAGAGAAATTAGGCACAGACTCTGCCAGCCTGTGGGACTTTGGTGAATATCACAAACTGGATGGAATCTGCTGTCTTTAACAAAGCTCCGACATTTCTGTTCAGGGTGCCAGAAAATACTGCATGATGTACTTTAGCATATGCAACATAGCTGAGGGCATTCTGCCTGACCTCAAGAACACAGATAGCCAATAATCAGTTAGATGATCACATAGATGGTCATAGCCAGTGTCACCTCCCCTCTTCCTCACAATGGGATGGATTCTGATATAGTTTAAGAAGCTCAGATATTATATACAGTGTCTGAGATCTTTTACATAGACTCTGTCAACTGTTGAGAGTAGTTCTCTTTGTCTGAAATAAATGTCTCACACTGTAACTCAGGCCAACCTGAAACTTCCTATTTATTCCAAACTAGCCTTGAACTTGTGATCGTCCTCCTGCCTCCCCCTCCCAAGTGCAGAGATGATAAGCATGACTCACCATCTATTCTTAGGGAAGACTTTCAAAGATGAGGTGTGCAAAGGCATGTGGCCCAGCTTCCTTTGTGACAGGAGCAGTGCTTTTGTCCTGCTGCTTTCAACAAGCTGAAGAAAGTGATTTAAGCTGGGCCTCTCAAGAGAAGCAGAACCAAGAGAATGAGGACCCAGTCTTGGTCCTGATCAGATGTCTGGGAAAGAGTCTTGAAAGGGAGCTAATTGTGGTCATTTTTCATCACTGGTATCCCATTCCATGTGTTAATTATTGGGGGATTAATGGTGTCATGGTGGTCCCTTCATCAGGCAGACCACGGACTTTTAGGATGCATTATGTTGTATTTACTTAAAACCAATGAATCATGTCTTTCTTTTGTATGTAAATGCCATTTCTTCTTGTAGAGCTAAATATTTACAGTCATATCCTATTCCAGGCATTCTGCTGCAAAACAATAAAACAACATGAAAAGAAGTGTTACCTAGGATTTTAAAACCTTAAATTTTTATTTTTATTTTATATATATGAGTTTTTTTACCTGCATATATGTCTGGGCACCCTATATATGCTTGGTGCCTTTGGAGACCAGAAGAGGGTTTAGGATCCCTTAGAACTGGAGTTATAGATGGTTGTGAGCTGCCATGTTGGTGCTAGGAATTGGAGCAGCCAGAGCTCTTAACTTCTGAGCCATCTCTCCAGCCCAAGTTTTTAGAACTTTAAACATCTGTAATAATATTGGGGCTGGGAGTCGGCTTAGCTGTTAACAACACTGGCTGTTATCAGAACACCTAGGTTTGGTTCTCAAACCTAGCCACAATCATCAAACTCCAGTTCCAAGGAATCTGATGCCCTCTTCTGGTCTCCATGAGCACCAGGCACACAGACATACATGCAAGCAAAACACCTACACACCTAAAATAAAATTTTTTAAAATTGTAGTATAAACTCTCTGTGGTCAGGTACTTGCTTAGCATGTTTGAGGCTTTGGCTTTGCACTGATGAGGGGTTATTCATGGGACCTAGGGAGAATTATCAATATAACTACTGTATTATATTAGCAATACTCTATTGATATGTAGTATGCAGTGAAGAGAACTTCGGTCTGTAAGCTATATCTTACCCTATTTGCCTCTAAACCTTCAGTAAGAAACGTAGCACATAAATCAATATTGACCAGGACCATACCCAGCAGGTACACTGTCCCTTAAAATCCACTGGGCAGTGGCTGTATCTCACATGACAGGCATGATTCTTCTCCGCACTAACCGTTTGCCCAGTCATCCTCCACCTTTTGTGCAATTTTACCAAGGTTGTCTACGTGACTGGTAAAATGTAGAAAAAGACAACATACCATTTTCTAGATTAGGCTATAAACGGCACCATGGTAAACTGGGAGGTGGTGGCACTCTGGGCAGAGGGAGAGAGGCAGAGGAAGGCAGAGCTCTGTGAGTTCCAAAGCCAGCCTGGTCTACACAGTGCACTCCGGGACAGCCAGGGCTAAACAGACAAAATGTCTAAGAAAGAAAGAAAGAAGAGAAAGAAAGAGAGAGAGAGAGAGAGAGAGAGAGAGAGAGAGAGAGAGAGAGAGAAGGGAGGGAGAGAGAAAGAAGGGAGGGAAGGAGGGAGGGGAGAGAGAGAGAGAGAGAGAGAGAGAGAGAGAGAGAGAGAGAGAGAGGGGAGGCACCATGGAAACAGCACACACCAAAAATCCCAGCACTCAAGAGGCAGAGACAGGAACATTGGTAGTTTAAGGCCAGGTTGGTCTACATAGTGAGACACTACACTTAAAAAAAAAAGACACTGACGTCTCTCTATAGCGGGTCACTATATCATGTATCATGCACACCAAGACAGCCCTGTGGAGAAAAGAGACAAGGAAACCAGGTGCGGCGCTAGCGCAACACCTAGAGGGGGACGCGACCAAGCGCGCCATTTAAGTGAGGTGCTGTTCACTTCTCCTGAGGAAACGCCACCAAACGCCAAATCACCCCTGGGGGACACCAACCACAGCCCAAAGCACGACTTCACCGAAGTATATACAACTCGGCGAGACCATGGACGGTAGTGGACGTCTACGGAGCACGAGTGAGGGAGTACTCACCGGCGTGGGCGAGCAGTCGGCCAAGTCACTCAGAACCCGCGTGGGCGAATGCGACCGTTGACCAACGGAGCGGCTTCTCCTCCTCCTCCTCCTCCTCCTCCTCCCACGTCCGCTGCGGGGTTCCGGGCTCGCCAGGCGGCCGCTACATGGTTGCTAAGCACAAAGCGCAGGCGGTAGAAGATGGCCAGGATGTCCTGATTGCCAAGGGCCCCCATGCCCGCCTGAGGATCCAGAGGCATGGCGGCGCGACCAGGCAGGACCTCCCGAGAGAAACTGTTGCCTCCTCAGAGACCAACTGCAGACGGCGCGCCCCTGCGGCGCGTGGAATTAAGCTCCACCCAACGCCCCGCCCACCACGCCCCGCCCACACCAAGAACGCCAGCCACTCTTCTTTCGCCTCTCACACAGGTCGCTCTGGCCCCGCCCCTCAAGCCCCGCCTCCTCGTTGCCCCCGTGCTTCCTGCTCTGTTCCTGGCTCCAGTGGCTCGGGCTTGGCGTGCTGCCGCCGAGTGCTCAGGTGCGCCTGCGCCAGGCACCTTGACAGAAAGCGGCGGAGTGGCTGAAGCGGGGCTTTCCTCTCACGCTGTATGGTCACTAGTCCTGTTTTATTCTCAGCTAAAGCCAAACCCTGAATCTGTGGTAGATTTTTTTTTTTTTTTGTAGAAAATTTTGTTTTCGGCTACTGGAGAGACCGCTCAGTAATTAAGAGCGTTGAGTGCTCTTCAAGAGGACCCGAAGTTGGATTCCCAGCATCCACATAATGGCTCACAACTTCAGTTCCAGGGGGACATCACACCTTCTTCTGGCCTCCACAGGCACTATAGACTCTCGGTACACAGATATACATACAGGCAAAGCACACTAACAGAAAATAAAAATCACACACACATACAGAGAGAGAGGCAGGTAGTATAGTTTAGTATCGAACTCATGTAGTTGAGGACGAATTTGACTTTTTGATCCTCCTGCCTCCATAAACCGAGTGTTGAGAGGACAGACATGCATTACCACTGTGTTTCTGCTTGGACGGAAGGGTATCCTGGGACTTGGGAGAAGGTATCGCAATGTTTTCTGTTGGCCAGCTACTCCTGAGCTTGGGGGCCTTCTGTAGAGTGTGGTTGATATATCCAATGAGACATTAACTGTGCATATCTGTGTATATGCATGTGGTAACCTGAAGAGTCGGGGAGCTGGTGATCCTCTGGAAGAGCTTTATATGCTCTTAAGTAATGAGCCATCTTTCCCGCACTCCTCAAGCTTAACTAGTACCTGGGCTCCGCCCCAACCTTACACGACATCAGTAGCCGGAAGGCTGAAACTCCAAAGCAGGTGCCTCTTACTAGGGTGGGTGTGGAGTAGCTGGAATCTGGAACACGTGGCCTCAGGTAGGGTGCCGCTGTAGACGAACAGGTTTGAGAGTCAAGTTTAGCTGGCTGCTTCCCAGCCCTCCAGCTTTCAGCATTTTCTTCTCCAGAGGTGCCATTTGCTCATCTGCACTGTCTTGTTAACTTTTCTAGAGACACATTTTATTCTCTTTACCGTAGGTCGAGCACCAACAACAACTACGACAACTAGGCACAACCAAAGTTCCATCCAAATCTAGCAAACCAAACCAATGACTTTAATTGGGGTCCTTTACAGGAACACTGGTGGGGGGGAGGGGGCTATCACAAGATGAATGAACAATTATGGATAGCACTGAAGAAAAGCTCCCACCCCAGTGATCACTGACAAGCTACTCCAGCCTCTGGGCCTGGAAAAGTCAGAGAGGTCTGATAGGCTACTTTGTTGGCCACACATGAGGTTGTAAGTGGCCTCCTGGGGTTGCTGAATCCCCTGTCCCCTTCACGAGTGACTTAGACAAGCAATGGCTTGTGTCACACCCAAGGACAGAGTTTAGCAACACATATAAAGGTTTAGTGCTGGAGACCAATTTCCAATGAAGTCCTCCAAAGGCCTATGGCACCACTTTCCAGAAATGTAATACTCACTCAGCCCGTCCAGTGAGCCAGTCTTGGGAGACGTGGGGCAGCTGCAGAGAATGTGTATTTATAAGCCAGGGCTGGACTTTGTCCAGCTGCCACCAGAAGGAAAGCTAAATGTGCCTACACAGTCATAGACTGGGTCCAAGTGGGAACAGGAACAGCCTCTGTCCCTTGCCTCTGGAAGACACTACTAGTGACTAGTGTTTGAAAGAGAACACATTAGCTTCTGTGTAGGTCAGACACATCTGGTATAAACCCACTGAATTATGAGCAGCCTCATCTGATTCTATCATCCCCTGGACTCTCAGACTCTGCACACTCAAGACACTAAAAAATTTAGTGATTCGCCAGGCAGTGGTGGTGCATGCCTTTAATCTCAGCACTTGGGAGGCAGAGGCAGGTTGATCTCTGAGTTTGAGGCCCATTTGGTCTACAGTGAGTTCAGGGCAGACAAAGCTACATAGAGAAAACCCATTTCTTAAAAAAAAAAAAAAAAAAAGCCGGGCAGTGGTGGTGCACGCCTTTAATCTCAGCACTTGGGAGGCAGAGGCAGGCAGATTTCTGAGTTCCAGGCCAGCCTGGTCTACAGAGTGAGTTCCAGGACAGCCAGGGCTATACAGAGAAACCCTGTCTCGAAAAACAAAAACAAAAGTAAATTTAGTGCTGATAGATTATTAAAAAAAAATGGTAGATGTGAACACCATTACCTCTTAATGAAATAAACAGAATAGTTTCATTACTATAATATTTGTAATTTGAGGTAAAACTTGACATGAAGCATTGGTACAAAATCTTGTACCTTGTGTCTGTGTGTGTGTGTGTGTGTAGGTACACATGCATGCGTGTATACTTGGTTACGGTGGCTCAAGATGTTTTCTGTCATAACTCTCTACCTTATCCTGAGGCAGGGCCTTTCACTTGAGCCCAGAGCCCATCAATATGGCCAGTTTAGCTAGCCAGCTTGTTCCTGGGATCTGCTGTCTTCACCTTCTGAGCACTTAAGTTATGGACAAGCTGTGCTGCCCATCCATCATTCATGTAAGTACCAGGGATCTGAACTCAGGTCTTCATGCCTGCAAAGCAAATGCTTTATCCACAGAGCCATCTTCTAAGGCCCCAAATTTCTGTACTAAAGTGCTTATGCAACAGATGTATTTACTATCCTCAAATACTAGGAACAAATCAAATATTCTTCTATTGGATGAATGACTCCAAGTGCGCTTTTCAATGGAAACTACCTACAAGGAACAAAACGCTAGCACACAAAACTCCAAGAATGAATCCCAAAAGAATCATGTGGAAAGACCAATTTCCCTTTTCATGTATGTGTGGTATACATGTGTGTGTGTGCACACATGTAGGTGGGTATGTATGTGTATGCAAGTACATGTGGAGACCCAAGTTAACATTGGGAATCTTCAATTGTTCTTCACCTTATCATTTGGGGCAGAGTCCCTCAATCAAATCCAGGGCTTTTCTCCCCCCCCCCTTTCTGGATTGCTATTTTGCCTGCATGTATGTCTGTGTAAGGACATCAGATCTTGGAGTTACAGTTGTGAGCTGCTATGTGGGTTCTGGGAATTCAACCTGGATCCTCTGGAAAAACAGTCAGTGCTCCTAACTGCTGAGCCATCTCTCCAGCCCCAAACCCAGGGCTTTTCGAGACAGCTAGTCTAGCCAACTTTTTCCTATCTTGCTCTGAGGATTCTGTCTCTACCTTCCAGGCTTCCAACTACAAGTGGGATGGGACATCCTTCTGGCATGTTCTGGGAGCTCTGGAGATCTGAGCTCCAGTCCTCTCAATCACTGAGCCATGTCTACAGCCCAAAGGCTACCATTTGCATGATTCCAGTCATAAGACTTTCTGGAAATGGAAACACTATAGAGGTCAGTACAAGCCAGGCATGGCAGCTCATGCTTGTAGTCTGAGCACTCAGGAGGCTGAGGCTGGAGGATTGTTTGTGAGGTTGAAGCTAGCATAGACTCGACAGACTGTGTATAAAAATAGTAGTGATTTCCAGAACAGAGATCTAACGTAGTTGACTAGGATGATGGGGAAACTTGAGAGTCCTGCCTTTTGACTGGTGTTGGTAGCATCAAGGGAGCAGTTGTACTCTACGGAGAGGATCAGCTGGTCTCAGTATGTACCTAGAACTCACCATGTCTATCAGGATGGTCTCTGCCTCCCAGGATTAAAGGTATCCACCACCACATCTGGTGCTAAATGTCAGGGGCACCAGTGGGCAAAGGCAAGGGGCCCAGTGCTGTGTCCTCTGAGGCAAGTGCTCTCAGACCAACAGCATAGTCTAGCTTGAAGGAATGTGGGCTGTCATGCCTGGGCCTGAAGTCTGGGCTGTTCTATAGTAGCTTTTCCACTTTGATCAAGTTGCCACTGAGACTCAGTTTCCTCATCTATAGAAAAAAGGTAACACTACCAAGTGCACTGAGTTGCCATGAGGATTAAACAAGTCAGATGTTAAACAGAGTGAGACAGATGTCTACTCTGAATGCCCCGTTTTAGAGATGAGCAAAGACAGGCTCAGGGAACTCAAGAGCTTTCTGCAAGGGTTCCGGTGACTGGGGTCACACAAGAAGATCCATGCCTGGGTGCAGGATCCTGTTACCCCTGACAGCAGATCCCAGCTTTTTCATAGATAGTGCCGTGTGTCCTCACAGGTGGGAGAAATGGACAGGACCCCTTGGGCTTCCTTAATATGTGTATGTGTATGCAAGTGCATATGGAGACCCAAGGTTAGCATCCTACCCTAAGGACTTCACCCCCATGGGCCAATCACCTCTGCCAATATCCTTTTCTGAATCGCCATCACTGTAGTGGGGATGGTGTCAATGAACAAGTATCAGAGACACATTTATCCTGCAGTGGTGCTGTTCTGGCTTTGAGTCTGGTACTTTACCCACAGGCTGAGCCACATTGAGCTTGGCCTGGCCAAGCTGTCTCCACCATGACTCTAGTTCTTCCAACTGTGGAAAATTTGGGTCTGGTTTTGTCCTGGCCCCAGGGTCCTTTTGCCTCTTCCTACTAGAGGAAGGACCTCACAAGTGAGACTGAGAGGTCATTGTCCACCCATTTGTATGGGTACCCCTCACCCAGATAGAGGTCTGTGTCTCCTGAAGGTATCTGGAAAATGGATGGGGAGGGTGGAGAAATCTCGTCTTGAAAACTCAGAGCAAGATCCTGTACAAGGGAGCAAAGAGTGTTTGGCCTATGAAGAGATGGTGGTGGTACAGCAAGTAGCTCAAAGAACAGGTATGACCCAGAGAGCCTGCCTTCCTGCGTCTCTTGGGCTTCTGGACATCCCAGACACCCCACAGTCATCCTAACTGATCTCACTTTGCAGTAATGAGGCTCAGGTATTTGCTAGTGTCGAGGTGCTGTCCTCCACAGTCCACCAAGGAGAGGAGGGAGGAAAGGAGAGAGGGAAGACTCGAGATGCTTTGTACTGGAATTGGGGAAAAGTTTAAGAACCAGGGAGTGCTTTGCCTCATCTGATATAGTACTGGACTGGGAGCATCTACCTGTCTTAGTATCTGGAGCCTTCCAGAATCAACACATATGACCACAGACATTCTTGTCCCCATGTAGGACTGATCTGGCACCTTCCCAAGGGTACACACTGGTTCTATTTTGTTTGGGCTGTTGGGAGCCTAGCACACAGTAGGTACTCAGTAAATGCTTGTATGTGTATGACTATCAGGTGGCTGAATCAAACACTTGCCCACCAGGAGAGGCAACTTGATTTATGTATGTCACTAGCTGCTTGCTATGTCTGCTGGCAAGTCTTGCCTTCCTCTCATCTGGCCTCAACTTCCCTCTTCCCTCTGAACCATGAGGGAGTCAGTATGATACCCACGGGATGGGATCTTTTATAAACCTTGCTTCATCCTCATCCTGATGAGGATGAGGTATAAACAGTCTCCCTTCAGACTTGCCTTAACAACCCGAGGCATCTGCATGGCTCAGCCTCACAGGCTCCTCAGAGAAAGCAGAGGCAGGTTGGCTTGGATAGCTCTGTTATCCATCTGCAGCGACCTCTGACCAGTGTTTGAGCTTGCGCTGTAGCAGAGCCAGACCCCAGCCTGGTCACTGAACCATGCTTACATTACAGTGCAGAGGAGCAGGGCTTGATGGGGTATGATGAGACACCTCCTTGTTAGCTCCCATGGAGCTCCTGTCCAGGGAGAGTCTGGGGTTCACTACATCCCACCTAGAGTGTGAAGAGCTCTTGGGATCGCTTCCAGGAATCTGGTAAGAATATTTACATTGGGCTAGAACAAAGGAGTAGGCTCAGATAAGAATTTGACATCAGGCTAGGACAAGGAAGTAGGCTCAGGATGAATATAGCTGCGGAATGTGTTTTGTATCTTGACTCCCTGTTAAGACCCTGAATACAGTAATCATGGGACATTTGCTTATGCCCAGTTTGTTCCTCAACTTCTGTTTATGCCCAGTTTGTTCCTTAACTACTCTGTTTATGCCTTAGGACTGACCATATTCTTTGATTCTAGAATGATATAAAAGCAGACCGGAAAAATTAAACTCCTTTCAGCCTTAGCACTTGCTGGAGTCATACTCTAATGTCTATTTTTTTTTTTTTTAATCCTCACTTCCTCCTTCAAGACACTGTCATCTGAGCTGGCTTAGTCACTAGAGTAAGCTCAGGGCCCTAGTGGTAACAGCTTTGATCCAGTGGGGGAGCTATGGGAGGCCAAGAGGATCTGGAATCCCAACCTGGGTGGTATAGAAAGGGCAGCCAAGGGCTGTACAGAGCCTGGCCCGAGCCTAGGCGATCATAACCACAAGGACTTATAGAGTTCTATGGCACCCTACCCCCATCCTCCTGTGAAAACTGAGGGACTGTGCTTCCTGTGTTTAACCCCCAGGAAAGGGTAGGAGATAACCGGATGGCAGGATGGGACCCTTAAGCTTCCTTATTTGAATATGGTGTTGAGAAAGGACCTTGCAGGATGGTCATTTCATCCCACTTCTAGTCCCTAGGGACAGCAAGAAGATGCTGGCTGTTGCAGATCTGAGAACTGGGCTGACTACGGTGTGCTCACAGAGCCTTGGGCAAGTCATTGACCCGGAGCTTCTAAAACCTGTCTGTTTCTAGTAACTCCAGCCTGCCACCCAGCAGCAGGGCAGATGAGTGTTAGAGCACCAGGACTGGTGCCCCACCCTACTCCCAGTCTTACTGTGGTGTTCAAGATAGCCCCACTTCTGGGCTTGCCAGCTGTGAGGAGATCTGCCACTGCTGTCTCCCACTTTGTCTTCTCTCTGCTGTTTGAAGCAAGTAGAGACAGAAGCTAGTGCCCACCCAGAGCAATGGGTGGCCTGCTGGGGGGCTCAAGTACTGCTCAGGAATTGGCATGGAAGAGGACGCCCATGACACAAAGAGACTAAAGGACAAACACTCAGGCTCTCCTCCTGCTGAGCAAAGTGACACTGCAGGAAGGCCAGAGAAGCTTTACTAGTGCTTGAAGAGTGCAGCAGCAGCAGCAGCAGCGGCAGCGGCAGCAGCAGCAGCAGTCCGTTCCCTTGGACTGGTCAGGGCTACCACGCTGGCTTTGTCTCCTTAGCTGATCCTAACAGGAGGCGAACTCCTTGGAGGTTCTCTGTGCGCGTAGGACCAGCTGGGACCTGCATTGATCACATCACACCCAGAGATCATCTACTTGAGAAAACATAACAGTGGCACACAATGGTCAACACACAGTAGGCACACACAGGTATGGGGAAGAATGGCTGCTGTCACGGGAGAGAGGGTGGAACCAGGGACGCCCTACACAGGGATGTCCAAGGTGCCTCAAGTCCCCAGCCTCTGGTGCAGGAACTGAGCCATGGCCCTGAGAAGGGCTCCTATGTACCAGATCTTGCTGTTTCAAAGCTGGTATACTCCCCAAGAAGACAGGTCTGTCAGCTGTGTGAACATGAGGGTGGAAGCAAGGCAAAGGGGCTGTCGAACACTCAGGATCAACTGTTTATTGAGTTTTGTTGTTGTTCTAAAATACTATACATTTAAAGGAGTTTCTAAACATTAAGGACTTTACAGCTTTTGGTCATTCTGTAGCTTAGGAACAGGATTTCTGCTGGTAAGATCTCATGACACACAGGCACTACGAAACAGTGCTCATGCCAAACGCTGAAGAAATACAAGTTGCTGATGTGCACCATTGCACACTGTCCGAGTTAACAAAATAAAGTCCTCTTTGTGCCCATTCTTGGGGCTCACAACAATCAATCCCACTGCACCTGAGGACAAGGGCAATTGGAGGAACTTATGTGTGTGTGAAGGGGGGGAGTGGAACCCCTCCAACTCTCCAGTGAGTGGCACAGGGACTGTGAAGCCTGTGACGACTACAAAGTCCTAGGAGCTTTTCCAGTGCTCTGTCATGGAGCTTGGAGCCCTGGCCAATGAGAATCAGTCTTCTCAGCAGCTCCATTCAGAGGCCAGAGCCACATCTTAACTGGGTAGGGCTGTTAGCCAGCCAGGCCTGTGCTTCAATGCCATGGGCTTCAAGCAGTTGACCAGATCTGCTGTCAGAAGCCACGAGCTCTCATTCAACAGTGGGTGAACTCTATAGATTCTCTGAATATCAAATAATATATACAGATATACATCGAGACACAATGGTATAATGTAAAGCATCTTAGTCTACAGAGGCAGCTGTTTTGAAAAGTTAGTCTTCTTACTGTTAACTTTCCAAATCCCTAATAAAACTGTTAATCTGCAAAAATTGAAGCAGGGACAGAGTGAAAATAGTCTCTAAACACGGAAGTATTGGGGCGCTGCACAAGGTTACCCCTGCAATGGCACTGGCCATGGATCCCCTGCTGCAGCAACCCCACATCTGGACACAGCACAGAGAAATGAAGACAGCCCACATGGAGAACATCTCAGATCAGTGTAGGCCATAATTTAACTGACTGGAAGAGCATATAAAAAAGTATAACTGTACATTGCCTTTAAATTAAAACCTCAAGCTCTTTACTCAGAAAATGGCATGTAAGTCTGTTCACTGAACTTCCAGGTAGGGCCTCATCAGAGAAAATAATCAATGGAACAAGAATCAGTGTGCTCCGTCATTGACTCAGGAGAGACAAGGGCAAGAAGGTGCAGATCCATGATAGAGAGAGCTGGTGGGGGTGGGGAGGGGCCTGGCTCTCGCTGTTGGACCGTATCCTTCCTGTGCCTAGATCTGCCCAGATCTGCTTAGAAAGGGGCCAAGTGCCCAAGGAAGTCACCAGCTCATCTGCCTTCAAAGTACACCAGGAAGCCAACAACAACAGAACCATTGTCTTTTGCAGGTGGAATAGATGCCTACATGGCTGCTGGGGGCACTAGAGGTGTCACTGCCCAGGCCAAGGCTAACGGAGCTCCTCAACTGCCCATTTCCATCTCTCCGCCAGCCTGCCCATGAACTGTCACTGGATAGCCTCAACATAGTTGGCTGGGTATAGGCCAACCTGGCCGCTGTCTAAACGCCCCTTGCACCAACCCTGTTCATCTTCATCCTCTATCTTGGTCAGCTCATCCCCTGCAAAACAAAAAAAGGGTGGTCTTAGTGAAAGGGTAGGCAACACTGACCACAGAAAGTCATCTGTGTATACAAATACCATGTGGATATAAAACATGCTTCTAGAAGGATCCACAGAAGGTCTCCAGGGCAGAGGGATGGGCATCTTCCTGAAGGTAAGGCAAGACCCTGGATATTTCACTACTAATTTGTATTCAAAGTTTCTGACACAGAGGCCACTGTGATCTGAAGATGGCAGCTCTCTGAGCGACCCTGGAGCAAGCAGCAGTCCAGATTATAACCGTTACCGGTTCAGCCTTGCGACTATCCTGTGTGTCCCAGGCTGCCTTGCTTGGCAACATGCCCCATGTTTTCATTCTGTGTGGTAGTTCAAGGTGTCTTTGGGACTTTGAGGTTTTACTTCCTGAGCCACCACTGGCCTAGCAGAGACCTGGACCAACAGGGTCTGCTCCCTAGAGACTTAACATCTGCAGACAAGGAGACCACCAAATGCTAACACGTGAGGCTGCAGAGAGCCTGAGTGTGCTGTTATCACAGCCCAGGACCTCACTCTATAGGCAGTAAGGGAAAGGGGCCTGGTGGAAACTGCCTTAGTTCACAGTGAAGACAGAGGGTGGGTCTAGAAAGATTAGCATATTGAAGTCTGCAGCACTGAAGAGGATGAACAAGATTAGTAGGCACATGAGATACCCAAGCTACATAGCAAAGAGGAAGGACAGAATTCAGGACTGGTGATGGCACTCAGACTAGCTTCCAAAGCCTTTGAAGGACACATTAGTCATTACTGTTCTTATAATCTTGCTTCTAGTGACAGCTAAACAGTTAGCATGGCTTCTTGTGAGAAGCGTATGCCCAGGGGAGCTGAGACAAAGAGCTGACACTGAGGTCACTCAGAAATATTGCAGCTGCATGGCTTGGAGGCTGTGATATTGACTATTGTGTTAAGAGACAGGTTGATGATGAGTAAACAGGAGAAAACAGAGCTCTTAATATAACTGACAGCACAGAGATGCCTACACAGTCAGCAGTACCAACAGCAGCCTGTGGGTGACTGACAGTGAAGGGTGATGGCCAACAAAGCACAGGTCAGGGATGGACAGATGGCTTTCATCGGGCCCTAACATAGCACAGTAGCATCTTCCTGGGACAGGATCAGGACATGCAAAATCGGGTTGAGGAAAGGTACTGTAGTGAAGATCCTCACTAGCAAGAACTTGACTTCAAAAACAAAAGACAAGTCCCCTCAGCAGGCTGGAGGCCTCTATTCCCAGGAGAGTATTTGGGGAGGTTACCTACCAGCCTTGAAGCTCAGCTCATCATGTTCCTGCCCCTCATAGTCATAGAGGGCGCGAACTCGCACTTCCGTTCCTGAGGTAGTGTCCTCATCAAATGGGTTGGAGTCCCCATTGGCATCCGTGGAAGAGAAAGGGTTGTTAGACTCATCGTCAGACCAGTCAGTAGGGTAATTCTGAGTCTTCTCATAGCTGCTGACACTGCAACAGAGGATGATGTGAGGCTCTTAGCATACGACTGACAGAGAATGGGTCCCCACCCAGAGTTCCTGCCCCACAGGCAGGTGCAGCCAGGCTCCTCAGAGCCTTCATGCCATCCACACTCATCCTGAGCCCTCACGAGAAGCTGGAGGCTGTGAGTATCCCAGAGGAGTGCCTGCAGGTGGAGCTTTACCCACTTCAGCAGGTCCCTGATTTATACTGCCTGTCTGTCTTCCTGTAGTGGTGCTGCTCAGGCCTTAAAGGGTTAACACAGGACAGAGAAAAAGCAACCGAAGAGTGTTAGCTGTGCCCTCCCAGAGAGGTGGCGAGGCCCAACACTGTCCCAGCAGGTCTGGAACACGCCCAGGTCCTGCAGGACCCATGCACTGCTGAAATGCTGAGGGGTGAGACCCCAAGAGACCCCTGGATAGAGAGAGGAGACACAGAGCGAGGTGGAAGCCAGAGGGAAGTAAGCATGTGTTCACCAACTTTTTGGCCTTAATGTCCTCCTTCTCACTGACGCTGCTGCCCGTGTCGTCCTCATCCTCGAAGGGGTTGTAGCTGGACTGTAACTGCGTGGACTGGGCGGGGTTGCTCGGGACACTAAGGTTGCTATGGGGAGAAAGACAGCTTTCAGGGATCACAGCATGGGGCCCACTAAAGGCCCTGGTGAGGAAGACAGAGACAGTATCTCTAGAGTTACAGCAGCTCCTCATCTAATGAGAGGAGAAGGGTGTTGACTGAAGATTATTTTAGTCAGAAAGTGGCTGTATGTTGATGAGTCAGCATACCTTGATCAACTGTAAGTTAACTGTCCACTGCACGTGCACGAGTACCTCCTGTTTCAGGGGTCTCCAGTCCCTTAGCACTCATTTCCACATAAGGCTTAGCCAGTGGGACAGATGGACACAAAGCAGCAGCCACAGGAAGACTGTATCTATGGAGCAGGGGACTCCCCAGCTCTGTGATGACCCCTCTAACTACTCAGTAGGCCACTGGCCAGCTCCCTGGTGCCAGGGTTTCCACTGTCAGAACTAAAGCTCGCTGCATAGAAGGTCTTGTAGTCCTCTGCAGTCAAATCATTCTTGTAACTTTGCCGATTTCCTCCCAGCCCAGTGTTAACTGGAACGACACTGAGCACTAGGGAGAGCGACGAGGGGCTGCAGGGTGGAGAACACTACTGTCAGGGAGCCACCACAAGAAGAACGTAAGAAAGAGTCACCCAAGGCCAGCAGTACTCAATCTGTGGGTCATGACCCCTTTGTAGGTGTGCTAAATGATCCTTTTACAGGGGTCACTTAAGACTATCAGAAAACAGACATTTTCATTATGATTCATGAAAGTAGCAAATTTACAGTTATGAAGAAGCAATGAAAATAACCTCATGGTTGGGATCATCACACCACGAGGAACTGTAACAATGGGCCGCAGCATTAGGAAGGTTGAGGACCACTGGGCTCTCTATATCTGTGGCCAGGGCTTAGGTCAGCAGCATCCTTAAACTGAGCAGCTACCACCCCAGAGCCAAGCAGGTGAGGATGGGAAACCCCTCAGAAGCCAGGGTGACTGTGACTGGCTGTCCGTGTACAGGCAGTGTGTTTTACACTAGCAGACCCTCTGCCTTCCTAACCTCCCTGCTCTGGCTAACTTTGGAGGGTCTCGGAGTCCCAGTTCCTTCCATCCAAACCCTAGGCTTAGGCACACCAGGAGGACCTCTTAGTTCCGAGGTTGGGGACTCAACACAGCTTTCTGCAGAGCCTCCAAGCCCAGTAGTTGAGCAGGACCAGCTTTATGTGACTGAGGAGCCAGGGATGGTAGGGGCTTAGTGTCTGGGCCATAAACAAGTCACTGACTAGAACCTGAGTGAAGGTGACCATTATCCAAGCAGGAGCCTCTAGCCAAGTCCTACAGCATGCACTTTCCAGAATGTTCTGATGACCATAGTTGGTACTTGTTCCATCCACAAGCTTTTTAAGACAATGAAGTCAGAGTCTTGATGATAACAGGGTGCTCTGTTCAGGTGCTGGGGTTGACCCGAGGGTCTTGACTTGCCAGGCAAATGATCTACTGCTGAGTTACACTCATAGCTTATTCAGAAATAACTAACACTAAGTAAGGGGGACATCTGACGATCCCCCACTGTCCTGCATCTGTTGGCAACTTCACACAGAAGTCCCAATGGGACAATCCCACTGATATGTCTCTATCTGCTGTGTGTACTCAGGGCTGCCCCATGGGGATGAACACAAGCAGCTAAGACCAGCACCTCCCTTACCAGGATGGGTACAATGTACAAAAGGCTCCTTCTCTGGATCTTTCAGGAGCTCCAGCATGCGCAGGAAGAGAATAGAGAGATGGGCTCCACCCAGAGCTCAGAGAGTTCCCAGAACATTTGGGAATCATCCAAATGCCCAAGATGATGGTATCCTAGGACCTGCAGATGTCCTCATTTCTGAGAAGATGGTCAGTTTCAACTGAAGCTGTGACTGGATCTCACCTGCCAGGCTTGTTCTGTCCAGACTGGTCACCTGTCTGGTTGATTCCTGTTAGGGTAACACCATCAGCAGCCTTCTTCTTCTCTCTCCGGCTGAGAGTTCGATTCAGATCTGCAGACCACTCCTGGGCAAGGGGCCATGGGAAGGAAATGGGAGGTTCATATCTGGGGAACCACAGTGGTCCGAAACACCTGCTTAGCCAGCCCTACCCACCCCGTGCAATTGCAACTTTAGCCTTGTGGGCCCTGCTCTCTCGTTTCCAGCAAACCTCAAGCTGCCTCTTAGGCCTTAAGGTTATGATGGTTGGTACCCAAATAACCACAGGGCCCTGACATCAAACAGCAGACTTTATAGGACATGTTGGTGACAACAGAACTAGGTCTGAAGGATGGGGACAGAGTTTAGTGGTAGTGTGTCTGCCTAGCATACATAAGGTCATGGGTTCTATCCTCAGCAACACACATACCACGTATCTATCCCCTCAGCCTCCATCCCAGAAATATTGCATCATGGCTGATGATGCTTACTGTCTTTTATTACAGTCCTGGAGCGCCTTCTAATCCCATTCCTTGCTCACCATGGCTCTTAGGCTCCATACTCCCTGTGCCAGGGTGGGCTCCTGTGTTCTCGAGCCAGTCCTGTGGGGAGCCTGGCTGAGGCACGAGGCTTAGTCCTTAAGTACTAAGGACCTTTCCCATTTATGCTCTGAACTCTAAGTCACCATGTAAACAGCTATCTGAAGAATCTGAGAAAGTCTGCTACATAGGAAACTGAAAATAAAATCAGAGGCTAGGTGGCTATCTCATGGCAGAGAAGGCTGACAGAGAGGCACTGAATGCTCAGGTCTCCAAAAGATACTCCCTGATATGTCATGCCAGGCTTTTTTTTTTTTTTTTGAGACAGGGTATCTTTGTGGTGTTCTTGGCTGTACTAGAACTCACTCTGTAGACTAGGCTGGCCTTGAACTCAGAGATCTGCCTAACTCTGCTTCCCAAGTGCTGGGATTAAAGGCATGCCCCCACTACTACCTGGCTTGTAGTACCACTTTTAGTAAGAGTGACATGCTAGCAACCAGAGAATAAGAGTAACCTGCTGGCAACTGGAGGAAAGAGGGTTTATGTCCTGTTGTGGATTGCCCTGGTACTGTTGGTATTTTGATGTTAATTCCACTTCCTCAAGAGGGGGTGCCCCAGGGAGGAATGGATCACATACTCAGGTGATTTCATGTGAACCTTCTCCCCATTTTAACTGGTCAAACAAATGTTAGAGCCTGTGATCGGGCAGTAGAAGGGAAAGGTGGGGCTGGAAGTTTTTGAGAGGGAGGAGAGAGGCAGATGAGGAGACGAGGAGACAGAAGAAGACGGAGGAAGAGGAGGTGGGAGGAAGATGGAGCAGAACCACATGGCCTGTAGAAGCCGCAAGCATCCAGGGATCTCCTAGCTGGGGATAGAGTAGTGTGGGGGTACAGTAGTGCGGGGTACCTCTGCCCAGTCTAGGTGTGCTAGATTATAACTGAGTTGTGTGTTCTTTACAAGGGCTTATTGTGGTTGGCGATTTACTACAACAATGTCCCCAAAGGGTTTCTGTTTTCCCAACTAACTACTGATATATATAACTGGAAAGGTGCTAGGTCTTGATTTTCCAGAAAAATACCATGTATTATATCCTTAATGAGTTCTCCTTACCTCCCATCTCCACTTATCAAACAAATATGCTTATAATCAGTACGATGGCTAACCAGGTAAAAGCACTCGCCTTGAAAGAGAGACAACCTGAATTCAAGCCCCATACCCCGTGTAATGATGGAAGGACAGGACCAGCTCTACAAAGCAGGCTTCTGACTTCACACTCCCTCTCTTCTCCCTTCATTCCCCCTGATACACACACAAATTAAATTTAAATCTAATGTGCCTTAGTACACAGCTTTGTTCTCTCTTACAAAATATCAGGGGCACAAGTCATCTTAGATTTACATTAAGCCTAGCGTTTGATTTGTCAGATGAGAAAATATAGAGGCCAAGAAAAACTGAGGCCTATACACAGTCTTGGGACATAGACCTCGGCCCACATCATCTTGTCTATTAATGACTGTGCTGATGGAAACAAGTCGACTAAAGACTCAGTTGGAACCTCAAGTTCCCTACGTGACCTCTAAAAATAAATGGACTCTAACAGGGCAGCTCTTGGGGACTGATGGGATCAGCACCAGGAACTTTGGAAGGAAAGGCTAATGTCAACCTCTGCCACAGAACTGGAGGCTAGTACAGACGGGACTGAGTGGGCTGACTACATGCAGCAGGGAGCTTGGTGATCCATGAATTAATTATAAAATAGGAACTTACTTCATCCTTGTGGCATGAAAAATGAAAACAACTTCATTAGAGAAAGTCAGACACAACCTGGTATCAGCTATCAATGTGAACATGGGGAACACAGGAGGGCTGCTTCCCAGCCAGGGGCCCACAGAGAGGAGCCACAGACTGTGTTTTCCGGGAAGAAGAGCCCTGACCAGTCTTTTCCACAGTTCCCCTTGTAGGCATAGCAGGCACTCTGAGGGAAGCAGAGAGTATCATACAATGGTGCCCTGGGCCACGCTGGAGCAACATGTAGAATGGAAGCTGAAGCCAAGCTACGCCTAAGACAGCACTCGAGATACTTCCCAGTGTGCTGTGCCTGGGGAACGAATATTTCCTCTATGGCCCCTTCTACTAGAAAAGGCCCTGGACCCCAATGTCTCCTGGGGCCCCACCTGTTCTGCAGCCTCCTGATGGGTATATTTAGGGGGTGCTCAGCACAGCTCGTGTCATCTGGAGATATCCTGAACTTCCAGAACACACAAGTGTGGCAGTGAGGGCTGACATGGTAAAGGGCTGAGGAACTTGTGGGGAGCCCAGGTGTATGTGATGACCCAAGCACAGATCAGCTTATGCGCTGCAATAACTCTGGGTTGCTATTCATACTTTAACATGGAAAAACTAAGCCACACAGCAGATACCTGCAAGCTCCAGTCCCACAGCTGCTACAGCGTAAGGACGGATGCAGCCCAGGCTCTGGCTACGGTCAGGCCAAAAAAGCCATAAGGCCATGCTGGAGGCATCTGTCTGGCTTGGAGGACTCTTCTCAGCAGTTCCAGGGTGGGGGCCCATAACGCACTCAGTAATGAGGAGGACAGAATGCCTTCCTTCAGGGAACAAGGCTGGTAGTACTTCTGGCCACTACCTTCTACACCACAGTCAGGGAACTGAGTGAGCCTGGTGATCAAACTCTAGCCTCAAGATCCCAAGGCCCCCAGGTTTATAGCATAAAGACAGTGCACAGCCCACAAAATTGAAGATTTACAGCCCAAGGCAGGAAAAAGCACCCAGAAAATGGTTAAGAAACGTAGCTCATTGATACTGGCCCCACCTGGGGACCAATATAAGGCCTGGAGACTGAATGGCCACGTGACTTCTGTGACACCCTGTATGGTGGAATAAACACAGTTTTTTTTGTAAGGCCTGGAGACTGAATGGCCACGTCACTTCTGGGATACCCTGTATGGTGGGATAAACACAGTTTTTTGTTTTTTTTTTGGCCTGGGACAAGAAGGTAGTGCCAATGGTAAGTGATCGTATCCAAAACAATTTAGATACAGTGCCTGGGACGCTAGACAGGATGATTGCATATACAAAGCAGGGAGTGAGAACAACATTTATAGCTCAAGTAGAGGGGTACAGGTCTCAGTCCCCAATTACAGGTGAGCAGAGTTGTAGGGACACAACCTCCTTACCTCAAACTGTGGCCAGTTCATAGCCATGCCTGGCCCATGGTTAACCCGGAACCACCTCAGGTCCTCTACCGCATCAGCTGCTTTGATGCTCTGCTCCAGCTCTCGGTAAATGGTTTTGTAGCTAAATCAAAGACAGAGAGAAGAAAGCTCTATAAAAGACAGGGCCAGCCACCATTCCTTACAGTCACAGACTGTAGCCTGCATGACAGTTTCTGTAGCCTGCATATGTCTGTTTCCCATAGATGAGGAACACAATTTTCTGGCCGTCACATGTACAGATGCAGACACCATCCTCCAGAACCTGGGACCCACCAACAAACCAGGCAGCACACTGACGCTCGCCCTGCATCATCAGATCCTGGTGTGCTGTGTGGGTAGAGCTGTACAG
>NW_021620598.1:557935-610311 GCF_004785775.1 Grammomys surdaster
AGTACAAATGTAGTGGAAGGTACCTCACACACAGAAGAGCAGGACACAGTCCCAACCCTGTCCCCTCCCCTAACAGCTGTGTAGCAGCTCAGTTTGCTCCTCAGCATGATGGGGACAATGCTGTCTACTCTCCAGGCTGACACAGATGACATGAAAGACAACAGAACAGCTTGCAGTGACTGCTTTCCATCACTTTAAAGAGACAAGGGGCATGCCATTTTCTACTGACAGCAAGCTTTGACCTGACATTCAGTTCTCAAGGGTTCTCCCAGATGGATGTAGGAAGTGGATTTCTCTCTCTGTCCCCATTCCTCCTGATGCAGGCACGCTGTATCACAAGTCAAATGGAAGTGTCTCACTGTTCTGGTCTCCCCAGGACCTTCAGCCATCAAGATGTCAAGGTCATGCTGGCAGCAGGGATGAGAGGGCCTCATGAAGGCCTCTACTAGGGACTGCTCTGGGGCCAGAAGACATGAGGCCCGGGCAGTGCTGCATCAGCTCAGATGGATTCTAGAGTGCTGGCTCTGGCCGCTCCAGGCTGTGGCACCGGAAGAGACTGTGCCAGACCCATTTGGAGCTGACAGCATCAAGTCCACATTGCCTGCCCTGCTCAAGCCTTCCATGGCTGTGCTGTATGCCGGCTCTGCAAGCATGTTTCTGGGTATCTGGAATGTGGTGTGAAAATCCCTGCCATCCCAAGGGAGCTGTGCATTATCTTAGTCTATTCCCAGCAGCCTACCTGTGACGGACACTGTTGGGTTTTGCTCAGGGGAATTTACCTAGCCACATTGGACAGGTCCAAATGCTTCTGAACCTCCAGCAGAACGTCTCGGAAGAAGCGCAGGCGCTTCTCCTCAAACTGCTGGCACTGCTCGAACACCTGCTCCATGTTCTCCATGTACTGCGGTGTGGTCTGATCAAGCTCCTTCAGGGCCTTCTCATACTTGTCCTTGGTCTGTGTGGAAAATGCCACAGACAGAGGTTTGTTTCCATCTCACATTCATTTACTGCATATGCCACGTGACTTCTCCACACACACTCCCCCCCACCACCTACACACAGGTAGATGGAGATGAGAGGCGGTCACCCCAGTACTCAGATGGGCTACTGACTGGCTTATAATGCTCTAACTTCATTACAGAATCCACACCTGCATGGATTATTAAGGCAGGGCCCAGTTTGAGGAAGTAAGTCTCAGAGATCATGTCTCTGATGGATCTACTCTGTCTCCAAATCCTTCCTCCCTGTCTATTTCTGCCTTCTCTACTATATCCTCCCACTGTCATGGTGCTCTAACTTGAGCATCAGGAACAACAGAGCCCAGGTGGCCCTGCCTGAAGTCTCTGAAACTGAACCAAGATAGACTATTTCTATTCCAAGCTGTTTCTCAGGTATTCTACACAGAAGAGGAACCAACTACTTGAGTGCCCTGAGGACTAAAGACAGAGTTATGGGTCTGTTGGAAACTACTTTTAATTCTATATACAAGAATACATGCATACACACATACACTCTTCCAGGGAAGGTACTCTGGCTACTAGAACAATTTCTGTCTTCTCACAGTGGAGCACCAAATGTACTTCGTCTAACCTAGGACTCAGTCTCAGAGGTCCCTTCCTGTATGTTCTACAGAGATTTTTTCTCTGAGCCTTTTCTGGCCTACTAGAAACAGTTTCCACTCACATTCTGGGCCCTATTCCTGTTTTTCAACCTCTTTCTCTTGGCATCTGGTTCCTTCTTCTAAATGTTAAGGGATGGCCTGGCCCAGCTGGGTCCCCCATGAGAAAAGGAAAGGTCATTTATGCAAGGACAGAGCTCCACAGAATTTCTGGTTACACCCTGCCAACTTTAATCCTGTACTCCAACTTGGAAGCACTGGGTGGGAGCCCTGGATCACAGACTCCCAGCACTGAGGAACAGGAGCCTTCAAGCCACAAAGGCTCCTAGGAAAAAAAAAGTACCAGATGTCCCTCTTACTGGATTCCCCACTTCCAGCTTGATTGTATTAAGGCTATATCCTGTCCCAGAATCAACCAGGGGCCAAGCAAAGTCATCACTATTCAGAAAACCCCAATGTAGACAGAAAGTCCCCAATGGCTTATCAGAGATCCTGTGCCCCTAATGTGAACCTCCTTTTGGATGAATACTTCAAGACACATTTCTGTCCTAGGAAGATAGTCTGTGAGCAACAGCTGGTGCTAGCTTGTACTCCTCTCCAGTATTCTAGGGATACAGAGAACATTCAGGTTCTGAGATCACTGGCTGACTACCCAGGAAGGGAAAGATCCAAAAGGGAAGCCACCACTACAAGCGTCTGCCTCCCTCACAGACACTTCAGGTCAGACCTCATGCTCTGGGTCTGTTCTGCAGAAACACCACACTGGTGATATCTATTCTGTGAGGTGAAAAATCAAGGCTCCTCCCTTTCCTTCCTTTCCATACAGACACAGACACACCATGGGTGTGCTTTATCTTCCTCCTAAGCACCTTCCTGGGCTGCAGATTTCTATGGTCCTAGCAATGTCTTTTATCGTTCCCAAGGCCTTACGTTTCTTGAACTCAAAGTACCCACTCCTATCTAGCATAGAGGCCCAGATCCCTCATCTGAGGCTGTTTTCAAAGCTCCTCCAGTTCCTGACCCCAACTGGGTTGGGGGCTACTGGAGCCATAGACCTTATGGGCATGGCATTTCCCCTTGCTAGGTAAGGCAGTGAAAAAATGCTAGTGCGAAGTGCAGACGCTGGAGTCAGACTGCTGTTCTCACGTTACAGAGCAGCATGTTACTCATCCTCGATGACCCTGGCTCCTGATTCATAAAGCAGGAATGTACCACACCATCCAAAGGGACTGCAGGGCCCTATCCAGCCTGGCAAGGGTGTCAAGTCGGTGCCAAGCAGCTCAGCACTTGCACCTGGCAGCCTTAAGTCCTGTTGGGACCCAGACAGCTGTGGCCTCACTCCATCTGCTCCTGCAGACTCAGGCTGGCCAGACCATAGGCAGGGAGGTGGACCCTGGACCATCACTTACAAACCAGTGGCAAGGGGGAGCAGAGAAGACCAGCCCAGCCCCAGGAACTTGTAAATGACAAGGTGCCAATTAGTATTTCATTCTTGTGATTCTGGGACCATCCTATACTAGTGGGACACATTGGATTACAAAATGTTCTGACAAAGCCATGTCCATGTCATCTTCTCGCCAACCCCCTGAGGGAGGCAGCCTGCCTCCCAGCAGATGCAGAAGGGCTCCCAGGACCATGTGCTGTGCACAAGTGATGCTGACATTCAACACAGCAAAGCAAGTCTGTGGTTTACCTTTAGAACATCCTGCTTGCATTTTTCTATCTTGTCTTGCAGTTTCTTCAGCTGCTCAGGGTTGAGGGATGGATCTGCTTTGCTGTTGGCTTCCCGAGAGATGGCCAGCTTCTCCTCTTTGCATGCTGTGTGGTGTGCTTTCTTTGCTGCTTCCACCTACAGGAGAGTACTTTCTCAGTGTAGCCGTGCTGCAAGTTCAGACCTTCAGACATTACACAGGCTGCGAACGGCACACAAATGTCTGTGCTTCATCCCTGGGACAACTGGCAAGGCCTCACTCTGTAAATACCTATCCACACATGGTTCTAGGCACTGAGACATAGGACAGAGATAAACCCAGGACTTAATTTGTGGATCTGAATTAGGTGGCCAAATGTAGGCATGATGAAATGCTGGAGTAAATTAGAAGGGCTGTGTGCTATGGAGGAAAATCTAGCTGAGCTATCATGGTAACACCAGAAGCACAGGGAAAGAAGTCTATAAAGAATGACAGACAAAAGACCCCTGAGATTGCTTGGAGTGAAAAAAAGAGGTGTAAATACCTAAGAAAAAAGCATGTCAGGATAGCCAAGACAAGGACACTCCAAAAAAACCAAAACCAAAACCAAATCAAACAGAAACTAAAAAAACCTTGAAGGGTGTAATTGCACATGCAGGCAGATCTCTGTGAGTCTGAAGCCAGCCTGGTTTAGAGATAGATACAGGACAACCAGAGCTGTTACACAGAGAAACCCTGTCTCAAACAAACAAACAAAGAGTGAGACTGGGGTGGGGTGGGGGGGGGCAAGCGCAGAATCTCTCACACAAGTAAAAGGCTTAAAGCCTTAAAGCGGCTGGCAGGGATTAGGTCACAATTCCCAAGGCCTTTATTGACAAAGCATCATGATACAAAAGTCAAGAAAAGGTCATCTCAGAAGTCAAGAACTCATATCAGGTGTTCTTAACCTTCGTAATGCTGCAACCCTTTACCACACTTCCTCATGTGGTGGCGACTCCCCCTCCCCCAATTATTAAATTATTTTCATTGCTACTTCTTAACTATAATTTTGCTACTGTTATGAGTGCAAAGTAAATATCTGTGCTTTCTGATGGTCTTAGGTGACCGCTGTGAAAAGGTTAATCAAACCCCAAAGGGGTCACAACCCACAGGTTGAGAAACACTGGTTTAGACGATAATCCCAACTCAGCCCTTCCAAGCATCAGCAACAGTGCCTGGCTCCCCGGGTCTAACAGCTACTGTACACAGACTCTCTCTCCTTTTCCCCATGCCCGGTTCCTGCCTTTCCTCCTTCAGAGATATATGCATACTTAACAGTGGTGGCCTTATTTGAATCGAAGCCATAGATTTCATTCTAGGAGAAAGAGAAGTGTGCAGTAATGGACACATGGAGGGAAGACAGTTTCATTTATGAAAGCTCAGTGCAGGCAACGAGAAAGGAGAGGTGGGAAAAGCTAGACACAGAGAAGAGGAGAGCAGGCAAAGATGGAGGCATGCATGGATGACTCTGAGGAAAGCGGCACAGCTCCTGGGAAACGTGGACGGGGTGGCATTCCACTGAGAGGATGAAGTGACCATGCTGAGGTCGAGGAGCCGGTGACTTCTGCCAGTCAGCCACAGCCACATAGGCGTAACGAGCTTGACCAGTGCTTCTCAAACAGTGGTGTCTGTGCTGTGTGTTCATTTGGGAAAAAGATAATTTTTGAACTAATCCTTTTATTAGTCCAAAGGCCTCCATGTCTGGCACAGACGATTCCCCAGGCTGCAGAGAGATGTTACTGGATGAGAACTTGAGTTTAGAGCTTTGCTAGCGACCTAAAGTTCCGAGTCTATGCTGGGTGCTGGGTGGTATGGATTAAATGGGAAGGAAGCACATAAGGCAGGGTCTTGGGCCCAGAGAGGGTCTGTTCTCTACCAGCTTCGTTCTCCTGTGGCTAAGACACGTTACTGCAAGTGCAGGAAGGGAGCCCGGTCAGTGGAGTAGCTACCCAGAGAGAGACAAACTACGGTCAGTAAGACGGCTGAGGGAGGGAGGTACCTCTTTCAGCTTCTTGGCCCAGGGCTTCTGGGCCTTTCGAAAGCCATCCTCTGCTTCCTTGGTCTCCTTGAAGCCTCCCATCATCTGCTTGTGAAAGGCTTCCTTCTGCCAGTTCTTGATCTTCTCAAAGTCTTCATTCATCAGTGATGCCTTCACTTCCAGGTGTAGCTCACTCACCCTCTCTGCTTCAGACATGACAGCCATCCAGGCTTTCTCCACGGTTCCATACTGTGGTCCTGACACAGGGGAAAAGTAGTGACTTAGCCTCTGCTAGCAGCAGGATTTCCTGTGATCCCACAGCTGTTTACCTGGAAGCAGCCTGGGCTGCAGACAATTATTTTTCTAAAGCCTTTGAGCTTGTGTGTGTGCACATTCATGTGGGTATCCATGTACATGTGTGTAATGGGTTCATGTAAAAGTATGTACACCTGATAAGCATATTTTACATGCACATGTGTGAATGAGTGTACATGTGATGTGCAGACACATTTTCTTTTTTTTTTTTTTTTTTTTTTTTTTGGTTTTTTTTTCGAGACAGGGTCTCTCTGTGTAGTCCTGGCTGTCCTGGAACTCACTCTGTAGACCAGGCTGGCCTCGAACTCAGAAATCCACCTGCCTCTGCCTCCCAAGTGCTGGGATTAAAGGCGTGCGCCACCACTGCCCGGCCAGACACATTTTCTGTGGAGGACAAGGTTCATGTTAATCTTCCTTAATCACCTGTCTGTTTTTTGATACAGATTGCATGAAGTCTGGATTCAGCTATACAGGTTGGCCAGCAATTGCCCAGGATCCTCTAGTCTCTGTTTCATAGAACTGGGATTACAGGTTTGCAGTGCTGTACTTGGCTTTTTAAAGAGATTTTTATTTTAAATGTGTGTGTGTGTGTGTGTGTGTGTGTGTGTGTGTGTGCGTGTGCACGAATGTGCGTGTATATCTGGTGTCCGTGAAGGCTTAGAAGATGATACTGGCTCCCCTGGAATTACAGGTGGTTTTGAGCTGCCCTGTGCTGGTAACAAAATCAGATCCCCTGAAAAAGCAACTGGTGCTCTTAACCACTGCACAGTCGCCCCAGTCTTGTGCCTGACTTTTATGTAGCAAGGAGTTGGAAACCAGGCTATTTGCAGGGCAAATGCTTGCCCACCTAAGACAGCTTCCCTGCTCCCTCTGAGTCTTTAAAACAATGCTTCCTGCATTTAGAGATTTCAATTTGTTTAAAGATGGCCAAAAAAGGGAGAACTCTAGGAAGTGAACACCCCACCTCTCAACCAAGAATTCTCTTGCTCCAGTGACAGTCCAAGATGAACATGCCTTTGTTCACTCCCATGAGCGGTGGGCCCAGAGGAGGAGTGTCAATGGAGACAGGACAGGGGACATTTTATAGTCCCAGGGATTCGGGAAGACCCAAAGAGTCAATTTTCTGCTGGCCCAAGCCCCACTCCTCTCTGTCATGACTTGGAACAAAGACTGCAGGTTGCTACAGTATTCAATGGCCCAGCTGGTTTCACCTGGTTCACTGTTTTTGTTCTTCCCCTTCCTATCCAGACTCCTTATCCAAAGAGACAGTCCTGATGAAGGACTTTCCTCCTGAGGCTTGGGGAACTAGAACTAGAAGGGAATGAGCTGATATAATGTCCCCACACTGTCCAGACTGTGGGCTGTGTACTTTTTCTCTCCTCTCTTCCCTCTTGCACAATAGACTTCCTTTCTGCTGAGGAAGTGGTCATCCTATAGGCATCCTCAGGCCCTCAGTAGCTGTCATTCTCCTGTGGATGACAAGGGGGCACTGCAGCAGAAGATCAGGGATCTTTGCAACTGGCAGTTTGGTGTCATCAAGGAAAGGGGACAGAAGCTAATGCAGCCTGTGCTTACTACATGACAGGCACTGTGCTGCCTTCTTCCACACACAAAAAAAAAAACCAAAAACCAAAAACCAAACCACCACCAACAAAACAAAACCAACCACCACCACCAACAACAAAAAACTCCACAGCCCCAGGAGCTGCAAGATGCACTCCTGGCCCACTTGTGAGTAATTCATCAGGGGTCCCTGGCAAGTGGGTAGCTGGTACCATGCCTGGGCTTACTTACCCTTCTCTACAAGCTGCCTCCATCGTCGGGCCCACTCAGTGAGCTGCTGTGCATATGCCTTCTCGATGCGTGCCCGCTCGTGCAAACAGTTCATGAGGTCACCACACAGGCGGTGGCCATCATCAACCCGCTTCACAGTCCGTTTATAGTTCCCAACCTGGGAGACAGAGCTATGCTGAAAGGTGGGCATTCAGCATGGTGTCCACTGGCTAGAACCCTCCAGCATGGCTAGCCTAACTGTTGTTGCTATACAAGGAAGTATGGTTCCTCATGTTCATCCTAGGGGTTTATCCCATCTCCTCAGACTGATGGTTACCCCATGTTGCCAGACAAGTCCCTGTTTTATTACCAACAGGAGTAAGTCACCAAACTGGAGCTTCTGGGTGTAAAACTCCAGGTCAGATCCTATGGCAGAAACCAATTAGGAGGTCAGGGAAGGAGGCAGGTGAGCAAGGGGCAGGGCTGAGGAAGGAGGGAGGGAGGGAGGGAGGGGGGGGGGGAGGGGGGGGGGGGGGGAGGGGGGGAGGGAGGGAGGGAGGTCTTCTGGCAGATGGAGGAGGGGTGGCTTCCACAAGCTGGTAACATGTAACTAAATCCTCGCTTCCCAACTTAGGGATTATTATTACTTCCCAATGAGAGTAAGTAGTACATATACTTTCCCACCTACTGAGTGACTACTTTGTACCAGGCACCTTGACAGGTGTTTTACACATTTCCTCATCCCTAAGTGGCAGCAACTATCCCCCACTTCACAGATGAGGAAACTGAGGCTTAGAGTACTGAGAACAGGTCAAAACTGCAGTCACACTGGCTGGGCTGGAGCTTAAGGCAGTTAAAAAAAATACTTTTAGGTAGGACAGCCTAGACGGCAAAGCTCCAAAGATTATCTCTTTTGTCAAGGGCAAGTTTTGGCTACTTTTTTTCACATACAAAGGGAGAAGCTAGATTATCTAAATTAGAAATAGCTATGAAAATATTTGTAGGGGCTGGGCAGATGGCTCAGCGGTTAAGAGCACTGACTGCTCTTCCAGAGGTCCTGAGTTCAAATCCCAGCAACCACATGCTGGATCACAACCATCCGTAATGAGATTCGATGCCCTCTTCTGGTGTGTCTGAAGACAGCTACAGTGTACTCATAAGTAAAATAAATAAATCTTTTAAAAAAAAGAAAATATTTTTATACTCTGTGTGTGGTATATACACATGTATGTGCACACAGGCGTGAAAGCCAGACATCAATGTCAAGTACCTTCCTTAATCATTCTGTGTGTGTGTGTGTGTGTGTGTGTACGCGCGTGCACGCACGCACGCACGCAGCTCATTTTTGAGACAAGGTCTTAAAGAACTTGATGCTCACTTATGGATTTAGCTGTACTAGCTGGCTACCGAACCCAGAGACCCTCCTGTCTCCGTCTGCCAGCACTGAGGTCCAGGCCTGCGCCATCACACTCAGCGTTGTCTGTGGCTGCTGAAGATCTGAACTTCGGCCACCATGCTTTCATGCCAGTATTTTACTGACTGAACTACCTCATCAGCCTGTTTCATCCTTCAAGCTGGTGTCTTGGAAGGGCACCAGTACCAACAGGGGAGGGCCCACAGAGAGCAGCACAGAGAAAGGACAGCACAGTCTTATTAGTTTTCTACCTGTACTGTCTAAGCTCTTAACCACTCTTGGGCTTTCTAACACTTTCCCCACTGACTGTCCAGTACATCGTTCAGCCTCCAAGCCTCTGAAGGAAGATGGGAAGCCCTCTCTGCAGTGCTATGTACTTCCAAGTCTCTCTTCTCCAGTGCTGAGCTAACTAAGGGAGGAGGAGGGGAGCTGGAGATGACCTGCAAGAGGGAGGAAGATAACACCTTGCAAAAGGACAGACGTGCAGGTAATGCATGCAGATGCAAGAGAAGCAAAGACGGCCGCTACAGTAACTTAGAGGGAAAGGCTATTCCTGGATCCAGAGCTCCGGGAAGGCCGAGGTAATGGTCTCCTGCAGAACTCAGAATCTACTTAACAGGAAAGACCCCCAGAAGTCAGACAGCCTGGGAAACCAGAGGCCCAAAGCGACTTTGGCCCATTTCCTAAAGGGTGGACCGCTTGAACCCCACTGTTAATTATACCCCCTCCAGAGAGCCCATGCAGCCCAGGTGAGCCTGACCTATCTCCTCAGCAAGGCTGGCAGTTCAGCAGCTCATCAGTGTACACGGCTGAAGCTGAGCTGTGACTGAATACCTCGGCTTTTCCTGTCCTGTACCACAAAAAGAAAAACAAAAAAGTAAAATGATCTCTACAACACATACTTGCTCTTCTTCGAATGGGGCTTTGAAATTTACAAAAGAAAAACTAAAACAACTCAGCACCACTGGGTCGGTGGCAAGACGAACAGAGTGTACTGAGAATTATGGAATTCTGGTTTCTTTGAAAACAGACTATCATAACATGTATTCATTTTAATTCCAGGTGTAGGGATATGGGTTGCCTCACAGCAGCTGACTATGATTTGCTTCCTGCCCTAGCAGAGTTGTGGTTTTGCCAGTTGCAGATAGTTTCTGCAATTGTGTGACATTTGGAATTCTGGGAACTTTTCAAAGAGTATAAAATGCTAGGGCCCTGAGAGGTAGGGTGAGTGGTGTCACTCGCTAAGGGGAACTGGCTGCAGTTTGTTAGTAGTTGTGCTCAAAGAAGAAAGGAAGAAATTAGATTCAGATTTCTCCTCTCCCCTCCTCCCTTCTTTCTTTCCTATCTAGTCATAGGGTGTGAAACCAGGGTATAAAGGGTGAGAAAAAGAAGAACCCACAAAGTAGCTTCAGTCAGCTAGAACAGAGCCAACCTGACTGAGTCTCTGTGGTAACATGGAACCACGCACAGTGTTCATTTGTCACAGCAGTGCTCAACTGGAGATGATGATCCATATGCTTATCTTAGCATCTGGAAACCTGCTCAACTCTTCAAAGGTTAAAGCCCAGAGGGAAAGATTTCAGGAAAGCAAAGAACATCTGCGAATAAGCCACAAATTATGGAGCCCAATGGCACATACAGCAGCTGTGGCCACACTCAAACGAGAACTCTTGAAACATGCAGGACAGCCTCCTAGTCCCCAGTGCAGGAAGGCTGCCTCAGCAAGCAGACACCTCAGGTTGTTAGAGGTCATCCTGGGATTGCTTCTGGGGACAGGTGGTCATATAGACAGGCACAGAGACAACATGGAACACGTTCTACCACAAGTAAATTACTCAACATAGCCAAGGACCCAGAGCCTGTGGCCTTGTGTGAATGGAACCACTCAAAGACCACTGTCACCTGAGTGGCCTTGGGCCTGGAGTGCTACGAAAACTCCTATCCTGCCCTCTCCAGGGAGGGCCTAAATGTCACCAGGAACCCAAACAAACAGTACTTCCTGACATCACAGAGGCTCAGCTATCACAAGGCTAGGCAGTGGCCTGGATCTGTGGCCCATGCTGCCCTGTTCTCTGGGCAGGCAACGGCCAGCCTTGACCTCTACCACAGTCAGGCTCACTTCCTGCACACCAGGCCTGGGTAGACCCAGGTAACAAAAGCTGCACAATGCACAAAGCACCAAAGGCCTAGAGCACTGGACCACCGTCTCTGCCCATTCTTCTTCTAGTCTTCCACAGCAGGCTTCCAATGAAAGCACAAGCAGTAAAACAACAGGATAACCAAAGAGCATGGAGCCAGGCACTTCTGCAAGTTAAAGTGCGACCCTTTAAATAGCATTTCGCAGGTTAAAGCTACAGGAATGCACACCTGCTGTCTCACCCAAAACTAAAGATTTCTGTTCAGAACAGACATCCTGAATAACTGTACACTATAAACACTCTCTCCTAACTATTATTTCTAAAATCAACAGGGGGTGCTGGAGAGACAGATCAGCTCTCAGGAGCTCTTTCCAGAAGACCAAGTCCAATTCTCAGCACTTATGTTAGGTGGCTCACAATTGACTAACTCCAGCTCCAGGAGACCCCCTCTGGTTTCTGAGGGCACCTATACAAAAGTATGCATGCATGCATGCATGCCTGCCTGCCTGCCTGTCTGCATGCCTGCCTGCCTGCCTGTCTGCATGCCTGCCTGCCTGCTTACCTATCTACCTGCACGCACGCACACACGCACGCAATATTTTTTGAGAATCTGCAAGGGACTTAATTTTAAAATCTTCAACTAAGTCCTAACCACCATGGAGATATGGGAAAAGGGTACTGCAAGGGTAGATGGGAAAAGGAATACAAAACCATAACGGAGCAAAAGGGAGCTCTTTACACCACAGGCAAGCACACTGCAGAGAGAGAACGCTCAAGCACAGGGTAGAGCAGGGCAAAGGTTCTTACTGGATAAAGCAGTAGAAGACAGACTGCTCTCAGCAACCAGGAGGTACTGAAGTCATTAGGCACACGAACACTTGAACCTTTGGTCCACCCAGTAATTTGGTTTCAGGCTAAAAGCCTCAAGTCCCAGGCAGATAGGAGACTATTCCCTGGGGCTAACATGGGATGGTTGGCACAGTAATGGAGGGAAGGCAGATGTGTGGGTCGGAGTAGCCTCACCACAAACTAGAGATTGTTTATATACATTGCAAATGCTGGTACAGGAGGCTGGGATAAACAGCTTCCAAAACATGGCAATAAAATCTGCACCACTGCAGGGAGGAGGTAAACAGGCAGGACTGGGAAGGAGATAGGGACAGAGTGGGACCTGCACTGCCCAGCCCACAGTACCTTGTTTGAGAAATGGCTCAGCCAGTCTTCCCCATGGGCGCCTCCCCAGCCACTCACACCGGGGTCAGTCCATCTGCCAGAACCTGCATCGCCTGCACCCTTCCGCTGCTGGGACTTACTCCTCCAACCCGAGTCCTGACAAATGCTCCAGCTAGGGGTCACATGTGCCCTTGCAAACAGAGAGCCCATAGCCACAGATTCCTGGAGTCACCTCAGGCACACTGGCCTTGGTCCTTAGCTGGACTAGACTCTCTTAGCCACAAGTGTCACACATACATCCTATCACTGTGAGTTGCATCACAATAATATTTGTGTTTTGCCAGGCAGGGAGTGACAGTTCCATTGTGACACACCATCTCATGTACTCTTACTGGATGGGAATATTAGTGTTCCCATCTTACAAAGTTATGACCAACCATGACCATTCAGATAGAGACAGCCCACATGCTATAGACCCTTCTGAGTCAATCAGGCAGGATAAAGGGCTGCAGAGCAGGGCCAGTCCCCACTCCTGTTTCCACTGTATCCCAACGAAGCTTCATCCCAGGAACCCCAAATCTGTACGCAACTAAGACAACCTGACACTTTACCCTCATAATGAAGGCTCAAGAACCACATCTGTCCCCTCTCCTCCCCAGAAGAGGAAAGCATCTGTCAGCAGAAGGCTGGCAACGTTCCTCCAGGCCAGTCCATGCTTTACAACTCAAACATCTGACCCAAAAGGGATAAAGGATGTCTATAAGCTGCCGCGGAAGACACAAGGGATGACAGACGGGCTTTGGGTGTGTGCTTCATTCCAGCCCTGCAGGTGGTGACAGTACTGACTAAAAGGCCTTCTGACTTTTGTGTTCACACCCCTAGGTTCTCTTGGCCCTCTTTCTTCCACCACATCCCACAGAGGAACAACAGGAAGTATGTGATGTAGACACGTCTCCTGTCTGTGTTTCTGACTCTGGAACTGGAGAGTGGGGCAAACACAGAGCACTTACACATCCTGTGTCCCAGAAGCTCTAACTGCAGGCTAGGCTCCTCCCACTAGCTGTACTCTCTTAAGTTGCATGACAGGGATCTAAGTTCTTTTCTGGCTATTTCTTCATCTTGTCCACCCAGGGAAGGAGTGAGAAGCAGCTTAGGTGACCTCCAGAGGCCCTAAATGGCTCTGGAATTTTGAAATGAGCTGTGTCTGCCCCTGACACTAGCCAGCCAGCTCCAAAAAGACAGTGAGGCATTCCTAATTCTCAGCATCTGACATTCTGACAACTCCTTCTTGCCACCCACAAATATTTAATAAACATCTGCTGTGTGCCAAGGGCTATGTAAGGCAGAGTGGTGTCACAGTGAATAAAACATCACTGCTTCAGCCGGATGGGACTTCACGGGCAGATGAGTAACATAGTTCTCAGAGCTGGGGCCGGAGGGCGTGGTCCACACAGCATAAACGATGCAGAGCTGCAGAGCACTACTCCTCCGACAGCTACAGTGCAGCTCAAGCCAGTGGGCATCTGCTACCCACAAGACAGTGGCAGTACTCTGTTCTCCATGCCCATAGACTTGGCACCCATAACATCATCTCAGAGTCGCATCTGGATGGTAGCTAGATCCGGATTCTCATTCCACTTGGAAAGAGAGAGGGCTGAGAAGTTGCTAGGATACTTCCCATCATAGATACTGAAGTAGCCTAGAGTATTTTATTCACAAAGTTCTCAACCCGGAGAGCCTTCCCATCAACAGTCCAAAAGAATCAGCATGTTGGCAGATGACAACTTTATTTTCTTAAGGTCACTAATGCTGTGATGAACCACCACGGCCAAAACAACTAGAGGACCAAGTTTATTCCACTCCCAGTTCCATGTAACAGTTCAGCATCTAAAGCAGTGAGGACAGGACTCATCCTGGAGTCAGGAGTTGATGCAGAGGCCAGGAGGCAGCACCGAGCTCTCCGTGGTTTGTTCAGCCTGCTTTCCTACAGAACCCAGGACCATCTGTCCATGGATGGCACCATTTACAATGGGCTAGGCCCTCCTCCATCAATCACCAATTAAGAAAATGCCATCGTTAATGTCTATGGATCAGTAAAGGACACAGAAATAAGCTACTGGCTACTCATGCTACTTCAGAACTTAAGGCATGGTGTGCCACACTTCTTACTTAGAAGCGCAGTATGCCAATAAGGCTGGCTGCCAGGTCATGTCTGAGTTTTCTCCTACAGTTCCGACCTCTGTACCATTTTGCTTTCCCAAGAGCAGAGCTTCCTCATCAATGGACTATGCCAATCAATATATTACAACTAAAGAGATAATAACATGGGTAAATAGATTATAAAAGTTATGAAAGCAAAGAGGGTATCAGGGCATGGGAGTAGTAGCATTCCAAATTTTAGAATTTTATCTTATAGGACCCACATCAGGAAATAGGTTATAGCCATTAACAAACAGCGAGGACAAGGCCCTTTGCCCTCCATCTCTGATAACAAGAGAGGCTTAGGTACCAATACACAGTCATTTTCAGCCCTGGCATTCGTTAGTCAGTGCAGTAAGTGGACACGTGAGCAGGAGAGGTGCTTACTGCACCTGTGGCTGCTCAGTTTCATCTGCTTTACTGATGCTCTCAGTGGTCCAGGGTGCTGAGCCGGGTGCGAGTACAGATGGCCTGCAGTCCATTTTCTGGAAAACCACAAGGGAAACCTCTCCCAGTGGTAAGCAGTGGTACTGGTGATTGGCATTTACCTCTTATTATGTCTTTCCAGGTCACCAGAGGCAAGATGCAGGCCCTGACACAGGTGCCCAATGTTAATGAGCTGCAGTATTTCCTTCGTCATTTGTTTTTTTAAAAAATTTAAAGTAAGTAATGCCATGTTAATAAGATGTTAAGGGTGAGCCTTATTCAGATCCATACCTTCCCCATCTCTGAGTTGTCTGTGTGCACTCTCCACTACAGTTTGGCCTTGAGATTATAAGAAATCCCAGTAACATGTGAATTTTCCACTGGAGACAAAAGTGTTTAAAGGAGAAGGAGAGGTGAGCAGGGTCACTCCTGTCATCACAAAACACTCTAGTGAGTAATGCTATGAGACACCCTCCCCATTGTTGGTGTGGTCATAAGAAGATGGAAGTGTCTACCATGATATGAACATTTATGCTGACTGAACAAGGCAATATGTATGACATCCATTTACCATAATGCCCCTGCAAAGGTCCTAAATGGAGAAATGGGGCACACAAATTATATCCAAACAAAAAAATCTGTCCTGTCTGGAGGAGTTAAAGCAGGGAAAGATGGTACTTGAGGACTGTGCATGCAGACTGCTGAAAGCAACTGTGCAGTCACTGCAACCTGCCCGTGGGAGGCCGCTAAAGGCTGTGCTGCTTCATCAGCAAGAGCGGTTCCTTTATTTAGCATCTTCAGAAGAGAATTATCAGCTCTGATATTCAATATAAAGATAGACTCTTGTTGCTGCTGCAATACAGCTTGCAAAGCTAAACTATGGAAGTCAAAGGCAGACATAATGTAGTCTTTATGAAAGTAGCAGGTCATCTAGGAATCCACTAGGCACAGTAAATACTGTCAGTAGGTTAACAGGCTCAGGACTGTGCTTTATGCTTTGAGTGCAATTTTCAACTCTAAATGTTGTAGAGAAGTTCTCCCTAGAGTGGCCGTCAAATCTTTAAACTCTTAGGTATCGAGTACTATGTAAGCCATTCCTCCATGAGAACTGGCACCATGGAATACTATATCCGGTCCAGGTAGAGAGTTTGAACTAACAGGAAAAAAGCTCTTTCCGGTGATTTGTCTACAAACTTAAATGGGCTTCCATGGAAGATAATGATTATCCAGTCTTCCCAAGAAACTAAAAATACTAGCTTGAAACAAAGATTGATTGCTATAAATTAATGGCTGTTAAGTCATATAATAATTTCCATTTTCCTTTAGATTTTTCTGAATGACAAAGATAGAGTTTCAGGGACTGAGGCCTGGGTCAGTATGTCTCAGGTATCTCTGTTCTTCTAATTCCTGAGCACCCTGCAGTTACTCTTTACTCACAGGCCACTGATCCATCCAAACAACTTCATCTGTCTTCCACTGAATTTTTATGGGCTCAGGAAGTGAAACAAAGACCCCTAATTAGACCTTAGGGCTTCTGCAAGAGCTTCTGTAAAGATAACGGCAGTGTATGTCTGAGTCCCTCATCTCTGACATGCCAGGATCCAGTCATCCAGAGGGCAGTCTTCTGGCCCTACCACCTTCTGTAGCTCTGCTATGGCCTCCTCATAAGCAGGCTGGCGCACAGCATGCTAGCCACCTTAGCATGCTTGCACTTCCATTCCACACAACTTTGAGCCAGAAACTTAGTAAAAAGCTCAGTAGGTCCTGTCTTTAAATCTTTGAAATTTGCTGTGTCCCGTGAAGAGAGCAGTCTTCCAAGCTCTTAGGGCACACAGACGAACTTGACCAAATGCTGAGGCGGTCCAGGAGGAGCCTGTTCAGCAGGTGATGAGAATGTTCCTTCCCCCGAAACATCTCCACATTCATGGCTACACCTGAATTTCAATTTCTCCCAGCCTCAAGTCCACACTGATCATAATAATGTGCTTTCCAAATTTAACAGAAAAAGTCCCGAGGACTCATATACTCAGGGAAGCTGTTTATAATCCTCTGGCGTGTTTAAATTCCTGATTATAAATTCTAGTAACTGCATTACATAGGAAAATGACATCTGTCATCTTGACAAGCAGTCCACTGTAGCTGGTCTTTTGGCTACTTTGTGGGTTCTTTTTTCTTCCACCTTTCTTCATCCTTCTTCTTTTACCCTTTTAACCCCCTAATACTAGAGAGAAGAGGGAAAAAAGGATAGAGGGAAAAAGGGGGTGATACTATCTTTAGACTACTTCCAGCAGATTAGGGCTTTCCAGTTCCTTGGGGCAAGTTTGATCTTTGCTGTCAGGATATCTAATTTCTTCTTGTTGTTGTTTCTTCTTTGTGCCTGGCTACTTAACAAACCGTGACCAATAGCAACCGACCAACAACCCCTCTTGGGGCTCTAGCATTTATATATCCTCTGAAAAAAGTCCTCAGAATTCCATAGTTACACAACATTCTGCAGAAATCAGAAACAACCTGCAGCTGGCAAAATCATGCCCCTGGTAGAGGATGAGGGGAATCACAGTCAGGAGCTGCAGGCAGTTTGAAGCAGCCCCATGTCCTATACCTGGGGTTAAAGTGAAAACATTCTTGCATAGTATTTCTGTGTTTTTCTAAAATTCTCACTATAGTCTGCAACTGCTGGGGTTTCAAGGTCATGTGGATACGTGCTAAATGTGTCTGCTGGGTAGGGTTTAATTTCACTGGAAAAGGAGAGACTTTGGGCTGCTCATTTGGCTAGCAATCTTCACGACTAGCACAAAGCCATGAAAAAGGATCTAAATGTGGTGGCAACGGAGGTCCGTCACCTTTTAGGCTATTGTGTTCAAGCAATGCATTCAAGGAAGGATATAAGGAAGAGTGCTGAGACCTTCCTGCCAAAGTGTCCTCTTTTGTGACAAGAATTTCTATTAGTGCCATCTTAATTTCTTCTTTGTTGTTTTTAATCACTGACCTTAACTTTATCTGCTACTAGGAAAGTCTGCCAGTGCTTTAACTTCAGCCCTCCCCCAGGCACCCAATTACAGCCTAAAAATAGGCTAGAAAGGTTCAGGCAAGGAAGCCTGATCTTACTTCTCTTCTCGGTACATTATTCAAAGCTCTCTGCCATAGCTCTAGATCAAAACTACAGGAAACCAAAGATCTATCTGTAGGAACTCAGACCAAAACTTCTCTAACTCAGGCACTTGTACTTCAATTCCCTTCTCTTTTAGCAGGCACTTACCACCTGCCTTTGAGTTGCTCTTTGACACAAGGCCAAATTATCCATTCTGCGCCCAGTTTTGCTTTTTAAACTGGGGGTCCCTTTACCCTACGTACTCATGTCTCCCACATTTGGCTGCCAAACTGCCTTTGCTACCAGGCCATCCCCTAAAAGACAGCCATGACTCTGGGTCAGTAAACGGTGCAGAGCTAACCAACCACTCTGGAGACATTTCAGGGACAGCACCTGCTTTATTCCACTTACACAGTGGAAGCCTGCGGATGGGGGATTGCTTAGCACAGCACCTCAGATTAGACAGTGAGTGCTGAGACTCCAGGTCTCTATCAGAAGAAGCACATTAAAGGAGATGTGACGAGTGTGGACTCATCCATCTGAAAGCCGGCTACCAGCTACTCATGCTACTTCAGAATTCAGTGTTCTGACTTCTGGCCATGGTGCCCCATGCTTCTCATTTAAAAGCCCAGAATGCAAGAGAATGCATCCAGCCCAATCTAATGGAGGCATTTTCTTATTGAGATTCCCTCTTCTCAGATGATTTTAGCTTGTGTCTAGTTGACATAAAACTAGCCAGCACAGCCATGAAGAGAGCAAACCACTCCTCAGCGTTCACACTGCTAGAAGACAAGTGAGCACAAGCCAGTAGGAGGGCTTTGCTGATCTCTTGCTGCAGCCTGCAAAATCTTTGGTGAGAGTATTTATCACAAACCCACAGTATCTCAGTAAGGCTTGAAGGACTGCAGGACAGTCTAGACTACAGCCTGTAGCAGCACTCCCTGTCACAGATGCAAAGTTGCATCCATAGCTTCATGAAGACCTCTGCTAAAGCACAGAGCCTCCACCTCAGCAACTTCCTATGCCCACCGAACTCCTATTCTGACCCTTCCGACAGGGATGAGCCCTCTGTTTCTTTTGTTCCCATCTTCTACTAATCTCTGGGCTTTTAACTCGGTGGCACTTATGCTTTAAGAAGCTAAACTAAGGGGTACCTAGGAAACCTTCATGGCCATGTCTAGCTTTTCATGTTCAGACAGTGCTCTCTCACTTTCATTTCTAGGGCTTCTGACGATCTCACACTGAACTTTCTTGTGGCACATGGGTAGGTGTTCCCATGAAGCACTTGCCTGCATCACATCTCACTGGACTTCACATCTGCATGGACTGACGCTCTCTCCTTAACCTGTAGGGCCCTAAGAGGGCCCGTGGCTGAAGCTCATGGGTTTGCTGGAGCTGCTACTGCTATAAGACAGGCAGCGTCTGTCCCAGCACAGCTCTCAACAAAGTCTAGTTTCCTCCTATCCCAGATCCAGATATACGGTTCCAGCCCCACAGTTCTGCCATCCTCTGTTCCTGGAACTGGTCATCAGAGGAAGGGGAAGAAAATGGGGCTCACCACTCAGCAAAGGAAAGAAAGGAAATGGGGTTCGTTGCTCAGTAAAGGAATTCCTTGCTTTCTGATTGTTTAAAAGCAAACAAATTTAAAGATAACTGAATTATCAATCTTCAATCAGCTATTCAAACTGACAACCTTAAAAATGAGTAATGTGGAACCCCTAAATTCTTAATTGTTGGATCCTAATTCTAAAAAGCAGAATACATGAAGTAAGAAGGGAAAATGTATTTAAACAATCACAGTCTTCATATTTAGAACATAGGACAGAAAAGTGCTAGTGAAGTCTGACCCTCTGCTATTTTCAAACCTGATGCTCACTGGTGATCACTTGTTTCCATGAGCCTGTAAGAGCAGGGGACAGTTTTTCAGACACGCTAATTCAGCTAACACCAGGACTGCACACTCACCTTCTCTCCCCAGGAGCCTCCTGTGTCAGGACAGCATCCACATAGGGCTGAAGACTACAGTCCAGCTCCTCGAGCAGCCTCTCTTGGGCCATTAGCCCCTCTTTTATAGATAAAGACTCTGAAGTTCAGGTAAAGTGGGCAGTGTGCCCAAGGTCACACAGCTGTCACTGCACAGCTGGGGTCAGAGCTGACAAAAGCTCAGTCCTCCTTACTCTGTCCCATGCAGCCCAGAATGGAGAGAAAATTGCAGGGTTTTTTTTCCATGAGGGTAAAATCTGGTTAAAAGTTTATTCTCATGGCTGGTGTCAAAACACAGTGTTAGGACCCCTGCCTTGCATGCGTGAGGCACAGAGCTCCATTCCTAATGCCACTGCCACCAACAAACAGAATACAACTGGCTTTTTTAGTAGACAGGAAAAATAAGCAGAGTGAGGGAGAATAACTTCCAAAAACAAAACTAGTCACAAGAGAATTTCACCAGGCAGGGAGTTCCCAGGACACAGGCTGCAGACAGATTCTCTATCAAGATCCAGGTCCTTTGTGCAGCCCTCTGGTCGCTTGTCTGCACTATGCAAAAAAAATCACATCATGGCCACCCATGTAAAAGCTGTCTGTGAGACTGAGGCAGTTGCCACTGTCTATTGTTGCCCAAACCATCAAGACCTTCAACAAACACCCCTTGGCTTGTGGGGAGATCAGAAACTCCAAGTAAGTAAGCTTGTACCTCTACTGAGGATTAAAACATTCCAGCACTCCCTAACAACCAATGCCCTATTCTCCACAACCCATTTGATGGCAAATGCCCAGCTGATTTTTGAGTTACGTTCCTTTCCTCCTGACTGTACCAACACCACAAAGGTACACTGGATGTCAGCAACCTCGGATCTGCAGTCATTAGAAGGGGAGGCATTACCTCCCAGAAGCTGTCGCTGGACACTTCCACTCCCACAGAATCATCGTAGGTGACAGACATTTCTGCAGAGGACGAGGGGGTGGCAGCAGACACTCCAGTTCAGGGATCAGATGCTCAAAACCTGCAGGCAGACCTATGAAAGAAAAACAAACAGCTGTAGTTTTCACATTCTAAGACAGAAGGCAAGGCATCTCTGTTGAATACATGGCACCAACCTCAGCACAGTGGTCTCTCCTGCTCTGCATCAGGCCCAGCTTCTCTTCCCTACCCTGCCACTGAATGCCAGCTCGCTGAAGCTCACAAGTACCAAGACTCCAGAGCTCTAGGTCTCTATGTGTCCACTATGACTCCAGTGTCACCAGTGTACAGGGACTCCATGGCAGCTCTTCTGAGAGCCAGCCACAGTCAGATAAGGATGAGGGTGCTTTACTCACACGACATGTAGTTAGTGCCATGGCTAGTCTTGATTGTCAAATTGACTGTATCTGGAATTAACTGAAATTCAAGGGGCTGGGTGCACCCATGAGGGATTTCTTTGTGTAGCCCTGGTTGTTCTAGAGCTCACCTTGTAGACCAGGCTGGCCTTAGAGATCCGCCTGCCTCTGCTTCCTGAGTGCTGGGACCAAAGGTGTGCACATCACACCCTGAGAGATTATTTTCTAGATGAAACCATTAGAAATGAGACAACCCACCTTTAGTCTAGGCCACATCTAGACTAAAGGCTTAGGATAAAGGCCTGGTGTAAAGCCTTAGGGCAGGCTATATAAAGGACATGGAAGAAGGAAGCTGTTGCTGTTTGCCTGCTTGCTCTTGCTGACCAGTCCACTCCTTCACTGGTAACAGAGCCTATTTTGGGATTCTGCCATATACTAAAGACCAGCTAAGACATTCAGTCTTGTGGACTAAACAACTACTGGATTCTTGGACTTTTTGTAGGGAGATACTACTGTTGGACCAGCTAGGTGGACCAGAGCCTATAAGCTACACTAATGTGTGTGTGTGTGTGTGTGTGTGTGTGTGTGTGTGTGTGTGTGTGTGTGTTCATTCTATCCCTTTAGAGAATCCTGACTGACTGATACAGGTAGCAATGATATTTAAGAGTTATCTGACACAACAAAAGAAGTCCATCCAGCAAGCTGGCCAAAGATAGTGAGAGACACTAGGTTCTGGAATTGGGGTTTTGTTAGTTATTGTTTCTGGGACAAGCATTTTCTCTGAGGCTGTCAGCATCCCTTACTCAGGGAGGGGACTGGTGGCCACCTGATGCCAGGAGCTTTATGTGTTCCTCATGAATGCACTGAGTTCAGTGCTAACTGGTGATCCCATGAGGCAGCAGTCATCACATGCCTCATTAGACAGAAGAGACAGGGGAAGGAGTTTGTCTAGCTCAGGAGCAGGGTGATGAATAAAGGCTCACTTCTGTAGAGTGCTAACAGCAGGGTGCATACCCTCAGGAGCTAGCTGAAGCTATCCTCAGAGAAGTCTGTGGGTTTTAGGCCTCCTGGAGGACTGAGTAGTAGCTAACTGTGGACCTGACTAGTGACTCTCTCTCTCTCTACCAGGCCTGGTGTAAATGGCACGTGCTACCCCAGGCCTTGTCCTCTCATCACTTCATGCTGTTTATTTATCATGTATTCTTAATCTTTTAAAAATACTTCACTTTTTTGCCAAGCAGTGGTGACACATGCCTTTAATCCCAGCACTTTGGAAGCAAAGGCAGGTGGATCTCTGAATTCCAGGCCAATCTGGTCTACAGAATGAGTTCCAGGACAGCCAAGACTACACACAGAAACCCTGTCTCAAAAAAAAAAAAAAAAGTTAAGAAAAAACGTTGGCTTTTATTTAGGAGAGAATGTACACGCATGAGCACCAAACTCCCATCCTCGGCCATTACTCTGGCCACACAGCCGGAGCAGTGAAGTCTCCTGCATCAGTATTCTCTTACTATGTTAGTGCTTTCCTGTGACCTTTTCAGAAGTCTCTCCTTTTGCTGATGTCATTCTCCTTCGGTCCTCTTATATCTGTGGTGTGTGTTTTTCAGTTTTACTTTTCTTATCCAGAAATGGTATATATATGATAAGACACCTGAATCACTTCTGACTTCTTTCCATGTAGAGGTCAAATTGTTCCAAAGCTGTTTGCTGGGGTTTCTCTCCCTCACTGTTTGTCTGTCCTAGCCACAGTCTTCACTGCTGTACCTGAGTCTCGCAGGAATCCCTCATCCATTCTTCTAGAGCAGCCAGCTACAGTCCTATGTATCTCCAAATACAACCTTTCAACTGGTTTCTTTAGTTTCACCAAACAATAAGGTCTGCTTCCTGTCTATATGGTAGTCAAAGTGGATTTAGACAAAGACATTGCATTTCTGGAAATCTGTAACTGGTAGTGTAACAGAAGTAGCACTCAGGCTTCACATCACACAGAAGCATCCTGTGGTACTGACAGTCTGAGTCCTTTCATAGACCAGATGTGTTCAGCACTGCTGTTTCAATATGGCAAGATGACTCAGCGCAATTCCTAGGCCCACATGAGTCACCAGCCACACCTAGGCAGAGCTAGGCAGGAGGACGACTAGAAGGAAAGAGAACCTGAAGCATCAGGAGTCAACTTATAACTGGAAGGGCCTATCATACCAACCTTTGTCGGAAGCTCTCTTATTAGTAACTGCTGTAGGCACGCCTCACTCATTCATCCAATAAACATGATTCTAAGTCTCAAGAATAGGCCAGTGTCCGGGATACAAACAGCCCATGGGCTACACCTTAATTCTCTTAAATATAGCTGCATATGGTATTGTATGCCTAACCCCAAGCTTCTCAGGAAACTAAAGCAGAGTTTCCTTGGATCCAGAGGTTCAAGGTTAGTCTAGGCAATATAGTAAGACCCTGTTCAAAATGTAAGTACATAAATAGTAATCTTAATTCTAGCCTTAGCTAGAATGGGAACTAAATAAAACACTAGATATTAATTAAATGCAAACAGAATAAATGTTTTGCCCATTGATGCTATAAGCTAAATAAAACTGGTAATTATTGATAATCACAACTAAAATCTAAGGATGTGGGCTGGAGAGATGTCTCAGCGGTTAGGAGAACTGGCTGTCTGTTCAAGAGGACCTGGGTTTGATTCCCAGCACCCACAAGGTGGCTGTCTGTAACTCCAGGTCCAGAGGATCGAATACCCTTTTCTGGCCTCCAATGGCACCAGGCATGCATGTGGTGCACAGACATATACATGTAGGCAAAACAATACATATTAAAAAAAAAACCTAAGGATGTTATATATTTATACAAAATAAATTTATCTATACAAATAAGCTACATATTTATACAAGACAAGAAAAACTGTGGTGGTTTAAACTTGAACAGCCTCCCCTCTATAAGCTCACACATTTCAACACTTGGTTCCCAGTTGATGGAATTGTTTGGGAAGGATTAGGTGTGTTGTTGTTGAAAAAGGTCTGTCACTGGTGGGGAGCTTTGAGGTTTCAAAAGACTTCTTCGATTCCCAGTGTTCTCTGTGCTTCTGGTTGTGGACCTTTGATGTAAGCACTCAGCCTGCCATGGTGGCATACCCCTTTAATCCTAGTACCCAGGAGGTAGAGAGGCAGGAGGACGTCTTTGAGTTTAACTCCTACCTAGTCTACTTAGTGAGTTCCAGGACCGCCAGGAACAGAGAGCTGTACAACTGAGGACACATACAGCTACAGAGAAACAGCTCTAAGGTAAGAGGACATGACACAGGACACAAACATACTCAAAAAGGGCTTCCAGGTCAAATTCCCCCTTGTCCAAACTCTGTGTCTCTCTTCTAGTAAGGCCCTATCACGAAAGCCATCCCTTGTGGGTGAGAACCAGCTATCAACAAGGACAGATAAGTGGAACCCAAAAAGAGCCACACTTAATCCCACAGATTGATAGTCAAAGATTATCAAGGAAGGAACTAGAAAAGTTCCCTGATGATGTCACGTATTTAGTTACTAAGCAATGGCTAAATTGTGCTCCCCCAAAAAGGCTCTTACTCTGGAGGCAGCCGTGTTTGTGTCAAATACAGCAAGGCTGCTTTAGCCAGGTATAAGCCTTTTGTTCTATGTGAAAGTACATGGTAAGAATATAGAGCTGCCGCGTTCTGCACCTCTTAGGACTAACGGGTAGTCTATGTTGAGCCTGTGCAGCAAGTCTCTTGTTCCTTAAAACCTCCACACACATATGCTCCTATCGATGATCGTCACTTTACAGGTAGGCAACTGAGTATCCAGGATTCAAACCACTGTTCCAGAACCTGCTGTGGACAGAGTACCATAGCCTCCAGAGGCTCTGTGTTGAAGGTTTGCTACTCAGCTGGTGTTCCAATCATTTGAGAGGACTCTGATGTCATCGTCACATCAATCCCCCAAACTGCTTTTGCTCTGCGAGATAGAGAACATATGGCATCACTTGGAGGAAGGGGGTCTCTGGGAACATGTCCTGGCCTCTGTCTCTCTCTGTCTCTCTCTCTCTCTCTGTGTCTCTCTCTGTGTGTGTCTCTCTCTCTCTGTCTCTCTCTCTCTCTCTCTGTGTCTCTCTCTCTCTCTCTGTCTCTCTCTCTGTCTCTCCCTCTCTCTCTCCTTCACTGACCCTACGGAGATGAGCAGCTTTGCTCTCCCACACCCTTCTGCTGTGACCAGAAACAATGAGGCTATGGCTGTGGATGGAAACCATGAGCCAAAACAAACTTTTACTCCCATTACACTGCTTTCTCGGATATCTGTCACAGTGGCAGAAGTGGGAAGGAGAGGAGAAAAAGAAAAAGAAAACCCTAACATAGCCTCTCCACATGCCTGCTGCATGTCCACCCAATCCTCCTCAGACTCAGCCTGTTGCAGGCCTGGAGGCCACTCCTGCAGAAGCAGACACTGTGGCTCTGGGGCTTCCCTACTGACAGTGATGGCCAAAGCATGTGCCCTCATGATTCACAGCCCTCCTCTGTGAGGCAACGCAGGACATGACACACCACCTCCTGTGGCATTAAGGGGATCAGGTGAGGCCTAGGTTCAGGGGTACACTAGGGATAACAGTTACTAAAGAACTCTAGAAAAGGACAAAAAGGCATTACCACTCTAAAAACGGGCTGGATCTGGAATATAGTTTGTGCAGTTCACATTCTGGTACTCAGAAAGTGACTGGTGACTTCTTCTAAAGAAACTAAGTTCTAATGCTTGAGTAGCATGTTCCAAGTTCTGAGAGCTCACCAGTGCTGCTGCTGAGGGAGAAGTTTACTCCAGAAACTCTATGTTAAAGATGAAGCTAGCTAAGTGCTGAAAACCCAGGGATCTCCATCCCATCAGCCAGGAGGACAATGGCACATTAAGTTTCAAGTTCAGGCAGGTGAGCGAGTGACTTGGTGGGTGCACAAGGACTCCTAGCTAAGGGCTCCTCCCTTATGGACCTCTTAGAGAGATGCAGAGCTTTTGCAGGCACTCAGTGAATGGCCCATCATGGGTGAGACAATGGACAGTGCCTCAGTCCAGCTCTTCCCAGAGGCCTTAACATCTCAGTACATAAGGGACAGGAACAGCATAGGCCACTGACAGAGCCAGCTTGAGGTATGAAGGGTTTGTCTGAGCTCATGGTTTGATGACCCAATCCATTATGGTGAGGGAGATACCCCAGTGTGAGTCAGCTGGTCACACTGCATTCACGGCTTGAAGAGCAGAGAGAGGAGACTCAACTAACTTCCTCCTCTATATTCAGACTAGGACGCCCCCCCCTCCACTGGATTGTGCTGCCCACATTTAGAGTAGGCCTTCCCTTCTCGACTAATCCTAGATACACCCTCACAGACATGACTAGATATATGTCTCCTGGGAGATTCTAAATCTAGTCCAGTTGACAATGCCACAAACATTCAACAGGCCAGGAAGAAAACCCTAATTTAAAAAGCCACACTGGTGGCCAGTGCCTGAAATCCCAGCACTTAGGAAGCTCAAGAGACAAAAAGGACTGCTGAGTTCAAGGCAGCCTGGATCGCAGAACACGCTCCAGGCCACCTGAGCCACAATGTGAGGCCCTGAGGCCAGTGTAAACCCTCCAAAGACACTTACTAAGCAATCCTGTTCTAAGAGGCACTCCTTAGGAATCCAGGAGTAAGAATGGGGCAAGAGTGCCTAGGTCTCTACTTCCAGTGACTTTGCTGCTGTACAATGTCACACGTGTCCCAGAACCAATCTTTTGCCAGCATGCAGAAGCTTAGAGGTTAACAGAGGAGGTCACAGCTGTCCGTGGCTCCAGCTGGAGGCTGGCATAATCTCCTCCTACTATTTCTGGCCTGATAACAGGTATCAGGTAAACAAAGGATGTGTTACAGAAGACTTCTAGCTTCCCTTTAATCCTTTTAGTTCATTCTAGAGGGAAAACCAAGAGGCCCTTCTTGAGGCCTACAGTCTACTGCAGAAGGCAAGGTGGTCCAAAAATTGTGCTCTGTGCTTGCCTGTCTCCCCTGAAAGAAGAGCAGGAAGCTCTCCTCTTAAACCCTTGCCAAGCACTAGCCACAGAGGGCAGCAGTAGTACACACATGGCCTTTCCAGGCTGCTTTGTGGTCCCATGGATACACAAGCTTCTTTCTTACTCATTACCTCTACAGAAATTCTTTAGTCCCTAGGAAATGTCTGCAACCTCTGAGCCACTGTGCAGCCCCAGGGTAAGGTGGGCAGCCCGCTTTCCTTAAACAAGGACACAGCCATTCATTCCACAAACATTTACCATGTACTAGGAACTGTCCTAAACTGCTGATAGAACTGTAGCAATAAGCAAGACAATCTTAGTCTCCGTCTTCCTGGAGCTGATATCCCCCTAGGGTACCCTGTCATGCAGCTAAGTGACACAGCCACACAGTGTGTTAAATTCTAGGACAGAGGAAATATAGGTGCTAGGGAAGGAAGTATGAGGGGGCAGGGGCCAATGGGGTCTAATCTACAGAATGTACAGTAACTTGGAATTTACCTCTGTGCTCAGCTTTTCAAAACTACAACCCCACACGCAGTAAGACATGCTATTTAAAACCAAGCAGGGGACAGTTAAGAGCACTCACTGCTCTTGCAGGTAATGCCAGTTTGGTTCCCAGGATCCATGTCAGACAGCTCATAACCCCAAACATCTAGCTCCTGGGGGATCCGATGTGTTTGACCTCTTTGGGCACCTGTACCACATACACATGTCCCATCCCCTCACACATACATTCACATAATTAAAATCTTTAAAAAAACAAAAACAAACTTGTATGTGTTTTGCATCTACTCCTTAGCTTTGCACATTGTCCAAACCTAAGTGTGAGAAATTACCAGCTAGCCTGAGACAGATTTCAGCTGCAAGTTTACCCTACAGATAAGCTCAGCCAGGAGAGCCAAGAGTTCACTGTGGGACCATTTGAAGCAGCGAGAAAAAAAAAACAAAACAAAAAAAAAAAAAAAAAAAAAAAACCTGAAAACTCAGAACTCCTTTGCTGCCCATCCAATGCTGATGCGGTAGCTGAGACAAGTGTCTCAGACCGGTGAGTCTAGCAGCAGGGAGGCTGCGCAAGTACAACTGACAAGGCCAGCTTCCCCAGGAGTAAGTTCCTGTCTGAGAAAGGAGAGAAAGAAAGAAGAGATTTAAAAGGAGAAGAGGAATCCCCTTGAAGCCTGGGGCACCAGGCAGCCAGCACAAGGGCTGTGCAGAGACAGGAGCCCACGGCTGTAGTGTAGCAACACATGGGCCCCACTGGGCGGCAGCAACTGTGCGCTCTCAGAGCTCACTGCTGCACAGTCCTCGCTCAGACACATGCGCCCCGGCATGGGGAGAGTATGTTAACAGCCTCCTAAGCTATTTCAAATGTTCCCTAACCGCACAGAATGCCTTTGAAAGAAACACAAAACAGGCGAAAACATTTCGTTTCATGAATAACGCCATGTTGAGATGAAGGGTGGTCTCACATGACCACATCCCAGGACACTCTCACAGCTTCAAGCAAGATTTTCCCATGTGCTGCTAGGCTGCCTACCCCTCTCTGCACACCCAGGGAGGTCACCGGCTCCTCTCCCCCACTGCTCTCTGGTATCATCACTGCCATCATCACCTCTGCCCTGCATGTCTGCTGTCATGTCTCCCAGCAGTCCTCCCACCACATCTATCTCAACCCTGTCACCTCATGTCTAGGTCAACCCAGTGACCATGCATGCCCCTTCATGGCCTCCACAGCTACGGCTCTGCTCATCTCCCGCCAGACTGTCCATCCCCAAGCCTTGCCCTCCCACCCCACCTCATTCTCCAGAGCACACAGCTCCAACCAAGCACATACTCCACTGACACTGACACTGCCATGTACAGCCAGTTCACTCATCCTATCTGCAATATCCTTCCTGTGGCACAGACCTGTGTGAGACAGGCAGCATCCTAGCCTCAAATTCCCGCTCAAAACCACTTTCAGTGTCAAATACCTTTTTGTCTGTCTGTCTGTCTGTCTGTCTGTCTATCTATCTATCTATCCATCCATCCATCTATTCATCTATCTATCCATCTACAGGATCTCTCTACATAGCTCGACTCTCCTGAAACTCACTGTGTAGATTAGGCTAGCCTGGAACTCAGAGATCCCTCTGTCCCTGCCCCTCCTCCACCTCGGCCTCCTGCACCACCACACCACAAACGACAACTCTGAGAGGGCATGAGTCTGCATCGCTGCCCTCGTTTGTTCACTGCCTTGGCTCTAGCATCCACATTTCTTTGGGTACCATTCACTCTGCTAAAACTTGTCAGGCGTTTTAGGGTGAGCTGCACTCAAGAGTCTTAGTGACTTTGACTCAAGGAGATGATATCCACAGAAGTAAACTATTTGAAGAGATTTTAATTCTAGTGGCTAGAATTACTTTATCAATACAACTGTTCCCTTCCCATTTTATTATATGTTCTTTTCTTCAAATCCTTGTAATGGTTGTTGGGTCTCTTTCTGAGAGCCCAGCATTACTGTACTCAGTACAAGTGGGATTAGCAGCTCAACAACAAACATGAAACGCTCAGGCCCTGCTCACTCCAACCACACAGGAAACACTACAGCCCAGCTGAGGCGCTCTGCTGCCAGCTTTGGTGTGTGTCCAGTCAGTGCCTTACAAAGAACAACGGGTGTCCTGCATCTCTTGAGCACTCAAGCCACCTTGCACATGCTGGCTGCTCAGCCTAAGCTAACACATGGCCTCACACCATTGGTTAAGAAGAAACACACGTTTCAACCCAGCTACCTGTCACAATCTATTTTGTTTCCAATGACTTCATCTGGAAAAGGGAACGTTCCTTAAAGGAAGTGATAGAGATCAGCAAATAAAGTGACTTCTCTCTCTGGAACGCTGTGCGGCACACTCAACAATGAGCGCGAAACTGACCATCACAAGATGCTGCATTCTAAAGGCTGCTTCTGACTGGAGCTGCCTGAGACCCAACACTTGGTCCCCCACCTGCCAGTTTAAACAATGAAGGTTTAGAGAAGGACTATAGTTTTTAATTCTTTGCTTCCAAGAAGCACCTCCCTGAAGATGTAGTTGTCCTGGAAACTACTGCCTGGAAAACTAAGTTGGCTAGAGAAGGATTTCAAACCATGTATGACACAAGCTAGCCCATCAAACTACAGAGTGGGCTGGTAAGAGGCAAGCAATTTTAGGAGCTCCACAAGGGCACAGAACCATTTTCCTGAAGATAAACACTCTTTACAACCCTGATTAAAACCAGGTAGTGGTGGCACATGCCTTTAATCCCAGTACTTGGGAGGCACAAGCAGGCAGATCTCTGTGAGTTTGTTTGAGGCCAGCTTGGTGTCTACAGAGGTTCCAGGACAACCAAGGCTACAGAGAGAAACCATGTCTCAAAAAGAAACAAAAACAAAAAACAAAAAAACAAAGACAAAACAAAACAAAAAACAAAACACCAACTAAACAAACAAGAAACAATTCAGAAAAGCACAGGTGTTTCACACAACATTCAGGGCCCTTCTTCCCACACAAGACACAGAGGATGAGGGAGAGACCATCAAGAAGGATGAGGAGAACCATACTTTCCTAAAGTAACGCAGTGAAGGTACCCCACTGCTACACATGTAATTCCCACTGAAGAACCACCGTCCACATGTTCATGCTGGTGGGCCCATGACAGCTCTAATTCTACATGACATCCTTGGTTAGTTAGCATGGAACAGTCACACCACTTGGGCCCTCCACTCTTGGTACTTGGCCCTTCGAACCGTCTACAGCCGAATCACAACCACTTAGCCACCTGAGTCTGCTTTCCTGCACTGTACGGATGTTCTCACGCAGCATCCCATCGGGTCCTGGGCTTGACTCCACCACATCCTCACCCTCACTCAGGTCAGTCGCACCAAGACTAGGGCGGTCCCGCTTGTGCAGCTTCCCATTTCTGTCCCATTACTTCACCAGGTGCTCTGGCTTCAACATTCCAGATTTCTGGCAAATCTTTCAGACCTATTTTAAAGGGAAAGCTCCCTCCACTTGCATTTAAAAGGCAGGTTAGAGCAGGAGAAAGATCACCTAAAATGCTGTTGTCTCTTGCAGCCCTTGGAGCATTTCACTGCCTGTTTACGGCCCTGTGATTAATTCACTGTTTGTGCTATTCAATAGGCTGAGAATACCAGAGAGCAGGTGATAACTTGTGATATCACAGATGAGTAAGAATGGACAGAAAAGGATCTGGAATAACTCATATGAAAGCAAGAACAGACAGGCAAGCCTCCTTAGAGTCTCCACATTTTAGGAGCTGGAGAGATGCTCATCTGTCAAGAGCACTGGCTCCTCTGTAGTGGACCCAGGTTCAGTTCCCAGCACCACATGGTGACTCATAACTGTCTCTAACACCTAATTCAGGGAATCCAATGCCTTTTTCTGGCCTCTGTGAGCACCTGCACACATGTGGTACATATACATACAAGTAAGCAAACACTCAAAACATTTTTTTGTAAATGTCTCCTCATTTTGATGTTGGTATTATACTGGAATCAGGTTAATTTTGTTTTTTAAGAAACTTTAGGTGACACAAAATTTTACATATGAATCATCTTTAGAACAGAGATGCAAGAGTACTTCACCGTATGCATATTTAAGGACTACTGTCTTCTCACCTTGGCAACACGTCCACAAACGACCAAGCATACTTGAGAAGGTCAATGGGAATTATTCAGTGTGTTCAAAGTGATCGCTTCCTTGTCTCAAATGTCAAGTGTACATTTGTTTTGTGACACAAAGTCTATGTACCTCAGGCTAGTCTGGAATGCATTTATATAACCCATACTGGCCTCAACCTCAACATCCTCCTGCCTTAGCTTGCCAAGTGCTAGGGTTACAGGTGTGCACTATCATGACCAGCCAAAACACCAATTTTAAAAGAAAAGTATACCTAAACATTCATACATCCTCAAACAAACAAAGCCAGTAAATCTATGCCAATCATAATTTCTGGGAGCCAGAGAGGTGGCTCAACAGTTAAGAGCACTGGCTACTCTTTCAGAGGACCTGGATTCAAATCCAGCAACAACATGGCAACTCACAACCGTCTGTAACTCCAGTTCCAGGGAGTCCAATGCATTCTTCTAGCCACCCTGGGCACTGTACACACATGGTGTCCAGGCATACATACAAGCAAAACATGCATACACATAAAAATAATACACACAAAAAAACAAAAGAATTTAAAGCTGTAAATACCAAACAAAACAAAAACAAACAAAACCACCATAATGTTTCATGAGTCAAATGTACAAAACTATTTTCAGGTTTTACTTACGCATCTGTGTGCATGCATGCTACATGTATACTAGTGTCCTCAGAGGACAGAAGAGGAGCTCAGATCCCCGAGAGCTAAAGGTAGAGCTGATGACCACAGGTGCTGAGGACTGGCCCTGGGTCCTCTAGAAGAACAAGGAGTACTCTTGACTGCTGAGCCATCTCTCCAGCCAAAAGTCAGTTTTTACAAAGCAATCTAGGGGTCAAAATTTGAAGATTCATTAAAAACTTGCCCTCAATGCATCTGTAGGACTTTAGTCAAGTCCCCTATACTTTTAGAGGTTTACAATCATCATTTGAGAATAGAATTATTCATCCAGATGTGGTAGTGGCTCATGATTTTAATCCCAGCATGCAGAAGGATCTCTGAGTTCAAGGCCAGCCTGGTTTAAAGAGTGAGTTCCAAGACAGCCAGGGCTATACAGAGAGATCCTGTCTTGAAACAACAAAATTAAAAAAAAAAAAAGGAAAGAGAATAAAATTAATCTCTTGATGGCTTCAAAGGGAGTCTCACTAGAAAGGGATTATGAGCAAACTCCATAGATCAGAGGCTAGAGTGCATATTTATAGTGATCTTCAAGGCGGCAAGTCATTCCCATTTCATCAGACCTGAGCATCAACTGCCTTGTGTGTGCGTCCTCGCCAGGACCCCAGTGGCTAGCCTGCCTCTTTTGCAGGATCTTGCTGTAAATCAAGACAGTCTGTGCTTCCCAAGCCTATTCATATCACTGAAATTGCTCATGAAGCTGCTGACATGGGATCCAGCCTTGTACTAAGTCCTGTGTGGACTAATGCTAAAAAATCAAAGGGCCAGTACTAAAACTAACACATGCATCTTACACCCTGAGTAAAAAGCAGACTAAAGCTGGTGAGGCGAGCCCTCCGGGCTGTGGGGTGCAGTTCCCGCCTTTGCTGAATCACAGAAGCAGCAGCAGTTAACAGTCACCGAGCAGGAGCCCCAGTGCTGGCTGGGGCAGACCCACTCCCGCATAACTCCATAAGGTATCGAGAGATGAGGCAAGAGGCGGTGCTGTGTAGTATGGCTCAAGTGACCCAGGAAGTGTAGATCTGAGTCTCAAAACCAGGCTGCATTCTCCCAGGTGAGGCAGGAGTAGGCGCAAATCACTACTGAGTTTGACTCAGACAGGGAGGAGGGTTTGGAGAGAGCTGGTGTATCTACCAGGGCTCAAGCTCTGTGTAGACATCGACAGGTCTGTGTGCACTGATTCTCTCAATTTCATTCAGGAAGGCCCCACACTAGCATGTCTTACAGAACACAGGAAAGGAAAAAGACTAGCTACTTAGATTACTAACCAAAAATGTTCTGAACAAATAGGGGAGGGGCAGTTCTTCTATAATGGGTCTGTTGACCCATCCACTAAGTCACAGAACTTCCAGGAGCACCTGACACTCAGAAGGCCTCCTTGTTATGCTGCTTTTGTTCTTCAAAGAGGGTTGCCTGTGCATCAAGAGGAATCATGTATGAGGAGCTAAGTCAGTCAACACTGGACTTTAAGCCTTCCAAGTCATCATGCAGGTGTACAGCAGAACCTGAAAACATGTAGTCAGCACAGCTTCCCTTAAGAACAAGCATACACTCAGATCTTAGTATGAGATGACCACATGTGCTAGCCCTGAACTAGTCACCTCTAAAGTACAAGACTTTGAGATGGACGTGAGCTGTCTCTTTCCATGCACAGTCCTCTGGGACTATCTTTAAACCCTGGACAATCACCTAGAAAATACACTTTGTTTAAGAGCTGCAGTACAGAAAAGAACCTTACAGAATAACCCCAAATGCACGGACCAGAGAGCAAAGTAAATGTGGTCTGAATGCCAGGCTCTTTAAGACCTTGATTAAGTCCAAAAATAAACTGCTGATAAGAATGACCAAAACAGGCATGGTGGCTCATACCAGCAATCCAACACTCAAGAAGCTGAGGAGGATTTAAGTTCTTATAAGCTCAAGTCTAGCCTCGGCTATGTAACGAGTTTCAGGTCAGCCTGGACTACAATGTGAGGTTGTCTCTAAACAAAATGCAAGAGTAAAAAACGGCTTATGTTTTAGGCTCTCAAGAACCAAGGGTCAGCTAGACACACAGAACCAACATCTCCCAAGTCAACCTGCCTGCCTGTACCCTCAACCAGGAGACCTGGATGGAAGGGCTCATGGCAGAGGAGGGACTGGAGGCCTGACATCCCTGAGCCACTGCAGCATCTTTCCCAGGCCAGCTCCTTCTTCCCAACATTTCCAAGTGCTACAACAACAGACTCTTCCCACTTAGAGAAAATTGCTGTTGCAGTTGGAGAAACACTGCTGCCGACTCTGACAGGAGAGCCAGCTCCCACGGAGCGGTCAGGAGCATATGCAGGCATGAGGACACAGACCTACAAAAATGTTATGGAGCCTTAGTAACAGACCAGGAGGAAACTCTGCTTGCACAGAACTGCTCAAAAATAAACTGGCACCAAAATATCAGCAAAGAGCTGCAGTGACTCACACTGTCCTCACTGCTGAGAGGACAACGTTCCTTAACAGACTTGTCTCCCAGGCTTCTTCCCAGCCGAGAAACAAGACTGGGTGAAGAGAAGCCCTGAGGTCTGATTTTACTAGGTGAGTAAGAGCTTACATGTTTAGAGTTAGAAGTACAGAGATGAACATTCATGCAAAGTACTTCAACATAGAAATTCTAAAGCAGAACCAGGGCTGAGTGTGTGACACTGATACCCACAGCAGTTCATCTGACAGCCCAGACTCTGCCAGAAGGTGGGACCTTGAAGGCACTCATATGCTCGCTGCCGGGATGACCTCTTGGCCATACACACATCCTTCACCTTCATGCTAACTGCTCTCAATGACAGAAAACCCTTAGTGGCCTCACCCTTTGTGAACGACCAACCACCAATGTGACACACTGCTGTCCCAGACTGCTCTTTCTGGTCAACTCTGACTCACCCTGCAAGGCCTGGTGTGAGGGGTCAATCCCTCCTCTACCATCCTAGCGAAGGTGGGAGCCATGCGAACATGAAGAGCCCAACCCAAGGCAAGACACCCCACTCAACCCACAGAACCAAGCAATAGGAAGGTCCAGCACCCCTTAGAGACCAGTCACATAGACATGGGGCTGGCTTATCTCAGGCAGTCCTGGACTTCCCAACACCTTCAAAACAAAGCTACACCCACCTAGCAGACTCCTCAGTTCACCTACCTCAACCCATGAACATGCAGAAAATAAACAACCTCATTTTGCTAAATATTTGTCTCACATCAACACTAAGAACTGATGGCATTTAAACTGAACAGAATTGTGGTTTTGAAACCAGCCAAATAATTACTTGAGGTAGCGCTGGGAAGACCTATGGCTATCACTTGTGTCTGTATTAGAGCTCTCGTTTCTAAACTGTTTCCTGTCAGAAAGCAGCATGCATGATCAGAGAATATCAGGGTTGACAGTGAAAACGAAGATGGTTCTGAAGCCCAAAAGGAAAGCCTAAAGCACAGAGTGCTTGCTAAAGCCTCACACCTTTGGAACCACAGTCAATGAAAGACATGACCTACCTTTTCCTCACTCTTACAGGAAAGGAAGCTATCACAGGACAGCTGCTGCTCTCTGCCCAGCAGGACCTCAGTGAAGCTCCTTCTGCCAGATTGTGCTATGTGCCAAGGCTCACACCAAGTAGAGAGTGCATAAACACTAATGGCCCTGCTCTGCCAGGTCCTTCAGGCTCAGCTACCGCCTCCTAACAGCCTGTCACAGTTGGCATCACCTCTGGGCTGCACCTGCCTGGCTATCCTGCAGCCTGTCTTCATTCAGCTCCAGAAGCCCCACGAAGAACTGGCTTTCCCCTGCTTATCTGTGCAGGACTCAATCCACCAGGCATGCAGGAAATAGAACAAGGAGGGAAACAGAAGTCCCAGAGGGTGATAAGTTGTGGGATATCAATTTAAAAAAAAAAAAAAAAAAGGTTGTGGATTCAGGTAACTTGTTTTGCCCCTGGTATCTTTTGTATCTTAATAGCACAAAGATAACAAGCTAAGGGTCAGGCGTTTTGGTCATTTTCAGCTGCCCTGCTTTAGGGTAATGTTTGTCTCAAGTCACAGAGAAGGAGTCACAGAGGTAGGAGGAAGTTCAAAATCAGAAGGTCTCAGGCCAGTTGTCAGCCACCAGCCAACCTACAGGATAACTGTGAAGGTTTGGGGCTCACATGTAGTCCCCCCAAAAGAGATTTTCCTTATGTAATGGGAAGGTCAGGATTGTGTCTAAGATTGATCCCATGACAATGTTTTCTATACTTCTGGCTGGCAAGTGCCCTAGAAAGGTAGCATGGACACTCAGTTGATACTGAATAGGGTTAAAATGCTTGTAAAAGAACAAACAACACATTTTAAAATCAGATATCCACATAAGAATGCCAACAGTAACGTAAGAAAACGCAGAAGGAACCTAAAGACTGGAAAGAAAACGAGAAGAGAAGACCCAGTTAAGGCTGGGTAAGCAGACAACCTCCGAGGATGCCCACAGTTCCTGAGGAGCTACCCCATGAGGAAGTGAGTAATGCACCCTGGACGGTGCTTTCAAGAGAAATACCCAACTATTCTTGCTCTTAAGGTTGAGAGGGGTGAGAATCAGGAAAGCTGGACTCAAGGGCTTCACTGTGGCTTTCACAAGCTGCCTAAGAAACTCCTTTCCAACTAGCCTCAGGCTCTCTCCTCCGACACAAGGGAGAAATATGTCCTGTCCTGACTGGCTCCCTCCAGATAAATGGAAGGCCATTGTCACTTGCTTTTGTAGACGGGGCTCACCATTTGCTCTATCAGTCAGTAATGTCTCCTGAGTCTGCCTTCTTAGAGACTGCCTATGAGTGACCTGAGCAACTACCAGACCTTTGAGGGATTGCTGCAGGAAGCTACTTAGCACAAAGTAATGGTAATTTTTTTTTTTTTAAGAAGGAGGTTTGACTCATGCATGGAAATGCTTGTCTTACCTAGTGCTCTCACTCTCCAGTCAGCCAGGATGAGTGAAAACAACTGGGAAGCATGGACTGGAATTCTTTGTATATAAATGAGAAGGTCCCATACACATCTGTCTAGCAGAGACAAAAGTCAGATAGGGACAAGGCTCACCAGTACAATGACTGCCTAAGGACCTAGCTTCAATCTCCAGAACCCATGGATGGGGCACCAAGGAAGGGAATTATTAGCAGAGGGCTGGAGGTAGCAAAAAGGCTTAACTACTGAAACTAGAACAATGTTTCTAAGATAGAGTCTATGTATAATCAGATACTCTACCCATTTAAAGCTGAAGAAGTGATTTCTACCCAGTTCACCGAGTTGTGCCAGCACCACCAATCAATTTTTACATTTCCACTACACAAAACACACCCCACAGCCCTGAGCAGTCACCTCTATCTCCACCCTAACAATCACTGAGTTAGCTCTTGTCTCAGGTTGGTCTCTCTTTACAGTTCATATTAAAGGAATCACACAGGATGTGTTCTTGCTTCCTCCACTGCGCACGCTCTGAAGGTTAGGAGCACTGTGGCCGATCAGTATCTCACTCCTTCTTAATGCTAAATAGCATGTGGTTGTATGAACACACTCCAATCTGTTCATGAGTACCAAGTTAGTCCTACACTGCACACATGTGCACACATGTGCACACATCTTCATTGCTCTAGCACATACCTCAGAACTGCTGGGTCAGACTGGGAAATAACTTCTCACAGCCTTTGACAAACAACTGCACCATCTTACACCAGCACCAGCGGTGTAACAAGCTGAAGCAGCAACAGAAGCAATCGCACTCATGGACACCTGCTAAGCCAAGGTGGCATAAGCTGTTGCAGCACATGTCCTAACAGTGTCCTTCCTGCTGTGTCCACCACTGAGGAGGCTTCCACGGGTAGCTGTAGGGAACAGAGTCTCTTAGATGAGCCTGGCCCCAGAGTGATCACTGTGTACAGGACTATACACCCAGTCACCGCACAGGAACGTTGGGAAAGTGGGGCTGCTAAGAAAGGCCAACATTTTTGTCGTGCTCAATCCCTGAAACCTCGCTTTGCTTACCAGTGAGGCATAACCTAGAGAGATGAACATAATGAATTGTGGGAGGAAGGAGCAGTGCTTCCTTAAAAGAGGTCAACTAACCTGTTGGAATGACGCTATGGGAAACAGGAATATACTCTTACATTGCCAAAAGGCTCTATGGGAAAAATCTAGAAATACAGAACAAGGCTGATAACAGTTACCAACCTCTGACTCTGTCATCCCACTCTGGGGAATATGCCCCAAGCAAATAAACGCAAAGGAAAAAATAGCTTGAACAAAATGTTCATCCCAGTAATATTTATAACAACAAAAACTGGAGACAAGTCAAATGCTCCAAAGCTACGAAAACAATGGCGAATTGACAGGACAGACACACAACCACTGTAACAGACAGGCAGGAAAGGGGTTTACATTTCAAATATACACAGACCAGCACAGACATCTAATATTTGGGGGCAAGGGCTGTGCATCCTCAACCTTGTTCCTAGGGCTTGGCATGAGGGACACATTTACATGTCCACGTAACTACATGTGTGACTCAATAAACAACCAAGCCAATTTAGTGACAAGGGCTAGGGGAAGATGGTCATAGAGTCTGCTTCCGTCAGAAAAGAAAACAGGTTTTCTTCTTTTAAATTAATGTTCACATTCACGAGGAAGAGTCAACAGAAATTCTAAAGGTTGGGAAGTAAAAATGTTTTCATCAGACAGACCCTCCTCAGGTACTGGCACTGTGGCCTTGAACCTACCACCAGCATCTACGTTACCTACCCTCTCGTTCCATTACATTCCTTCTCAGCAGTCCTGGGCCAGCCACTGTCACATCTTCACCCCCAGACACAGGGCCTGTTCCTTTCCGTTGAGCAATTTCTCACCTGCCTAGAGAGAAGCTACCAGTCCAACTGCTATGCTAGCTCCTTGCTTTGGTTTCATTACTTACTGGCAGCACTGGAAAATTGCCTCCCTCCAGAGGGACTTTCCTCTGTGTCCTGGCCAATCCAAATCCTGCAAACAATCCCCTCCAACCCCGTCCTCTATCCACCTCCCTTCTCTCTCACTCACCCTCAGCAGAAGACAAACAGCAATCAGAAGGCCTCCTGCTCTTCCCACTCCCCACTGACACCTTCTCTGGCCAAGATTAGGTTAGCTTCCACTCCTGTCAAAAGCCCTCTCTTCCACAGCACTCTCTACCTGAGCAAATCCCACACACAAACCGTCTTCCACCTTCCACCCCATATCTGCTCTTGGGCTCAAACCAACACAGCCAAGTGCCTTCTAGATGCTTCCACTCAACCATCTTGCATCCCCATAAACTCTGCCTCCCCAGTCTGATCCGATAGTGGTTGTTCAAGCATCAGGAAATGGTCCCAGCACTCATAGGCTGCTCATGCCAGAAGCTCTTCTTCCCATACCCCACTTGCTGATACTTCTGCACAGGGTGGGAGTAGGCTAGATAAGAGTTTCTACAGGTTTGTTTTTTTTATATATTCTTGTTTTAAATATGGGAAAGTATTTCCAATCTAGAAGCATCAGACTCTCAATGCCATATTTTCTTAGCTTCAATGGAATATACTTGACTGATGGGGATTTTCTACACCAAATATAAGCAGCCCAGGCAGCCACATTCTACAAAGACTTGCTTTAGACCTAAAGAACTGCTCGCTTGTTTACTACCACACGTACGCACACAGCTATGTGACACTGTGCAAAGTGAGTTGCCAAATGGTGACAACGTGCTACTCCAACAGTATCTGAATTCCTTTATCAGCAGGCTAGAGGGCTCAGAGGTTAAGAGCACGTGTTGCCCTCACAAAGGACCCAGGTTCAATTCTTAGGTAGCTTATCATAATAGACTCCAATTCCAGAGGACCTAACATACTCTTCTAAGTGTGTGCCCCAAGCATACCAAGGTGCACATATACTTTATGCATATAAAATAATCTTTAAGAAAAAATTTTGGCAGAGCTTGATAGATGGCTCAGTGGTTAAGAGCACTTGCTGCTCTCCTAAAGGACCTCAGTTTGGTTCACAGTTGAGTGTCTTACAATTGCCTTTAACTCCAGCTGGCCTTTGGGGGCACTGGCATACATGACATACTTAATATACACATAAATAAAATCAAATCTTTTTATTAGAAAAGAATCCTTTCAGCTAGGCATGGTGGCACATACCTTTAATCCCAGCACTATGGATGCAGAGGCAAGTGGATGTCTGCGAGTTTGGGGCCAGTCTAGTCTACAAAGCAAGTTCCAGGACCGTCAAGAGTTGTTACACAGAGAAACCCTATCTTAGGGGTCTGGAGTGGTTAAAAAAAAGAAATCCTTTCACCATGCAGCACATCTGTGTTCATGTATGTATGTCTACTTGAGGGTCCGAGCTGGAGAGCACACAGGAGACATCAGCTCAGCTCTGCCTTGGCTCGCCTCTTACTTTAGGGTAGCTTAACATCAGAATCAACAGTCTCATACAAGTGACAGATGGCTGCAGATACACAGAGAGGCACGACACAAAGCAGCAGAGATCTGGGATGGCAATTGCGGTACTGCTGTTTCAGATAGGCACACTGCTGCAGTCCACTGTCAAGCCATGTCAAACACTCCCCTGGAGACTCCCAGTCAGGGGTGCTGCCTGCTCAGCTTCCATTCAAAAGGTGCACTTCAACTCCCAGAAAAGTCACATAGATCCAGATGAGTCAGAAGGACTCTTCTGGCCAAAGTTGGAAAAAAATTATAGAACAGGTCAGGAGGTTGTCCTTTGTTCAGAAGGACAGAAAATGGGGGCATTCATCAAGGGGATGAGAGAGAGAGAGAGTCCTGTCTGACTGGAGCAGACGCTGCTGAAGCAGGTTCCCAGGCATGACACAGGGCATTGTTAACAACAATGCATGAATCAAAGAGTTCCAGGTCAGCCCCTCCAGCTCCTTTCAGTCCTCCACTCTGAGACTGTCCCCCTAGAAGCAGGACTTCCTGCCACACAAAGGGCCTCTGTGGTCCTATGTCCACAGAGGAGGATAGATGCTTTTCCTGTGCACAGGCAGCAGTTTCAGAGGTCCTTGCCCACGGAAACGACTGACAAAGCAGATGCCTCGAGGAACTGCAGCTCTGCCTCAGAGGTGACAGTCACTGAGCAGAAAATTAGAAACAGCAAGAGAGCAATAATGCCACAGCACATGACCAGGCAAGGTCTCTGAAACCTGTGACTTTGATTCCTCACAAGACCATACCTTCTGCTGGTCTTATCACATCGGGCAAACTATTTCTGAGATGTGAGACAATGTTCATCTGAAAACTGGAATCCAATCTGCTCCGGAGGCTGTGTGGAACTAGCAGCTTTCTGCTTGGGGTGGGGTGGGGTGTCTTCTGTCAGGCCCACAGCACAGAGGTGCTCTGTTCTCATAGGACTTACAATCACAGAAGGGACTTCTTCCAACACAGTGGGCAGCTTCTCCAATGAGGAAAGGGCTGTGCAAAAGGGACACAGGGTGCTCAAGGTAGGAATACTACTGGAAGGCCATGGGTTGGAGGGGTGAGCATCCCAGGAAGGAGCCTGTATGACAACAAAAGTTGTGCCACACAGTAAGGCTGACCTGATGGGGAGAGACTTGTTATTTACAAATAACAATGTACATGGGACAGACGTCACCACAAGTGACTTATGTCCCATCTACCTACCATGAACCCCTCCTTCCACCACACCCCCCAAAAATATGTATGTATTCAAAGCCCACCTCCACAAGAACGCTACAAAATGACACAAAATCATGGCAATGCCACACCTTTCAGAAGTTGTATCCAGAAAGGAACTGTTCAAATACTTCTCCAGCCACAAACCTTTGAAACTAAAAAAGGTACACAAACCAGGAAAATTGGTTTGTAAGTGTTGTGTGGGCATTGCCTATATTCAACTATGATGCCACTTTTTCAAGAATTCATTTTGCTCTTCTGCATGTACCAGCTGTAGCCCACAGCATTCCACCCCAAAGAAGAGCATTGGGCCAGTTTAAAGGTAGTACTCCCAACACACTGGAAACTTGAAGAGGGAGGGAAGGACACAGACACAGTATCAGAGGCAGACAGTGGGGAGGGAGGGAGGGAGGGAGGGAGGGATGGGGGGGGGGAGGGAGGGAGGGAGGGACAGAGGGAAGCTGTGTGTTAAATAGTACTAGCTAACTCCAGCAAGAGATGATCGATTACACTGTTAGGAAAAAGAAGCCAGATGAAATATTCTATACAGCCGGGCGGTGGTGGCGCACGCCTTTAATCCCAGCACTTGGGAGGCAGAGGCAGGCGGATTTCTGAGTTCGAGAGTTCAAGGCCAGCCTGGTCTACAGAGTGAGTTCCAGGACAGCCAGGACTATACAGAGAAACCCTGTCTCGAAAAACCAACCCCCCCCCAAAACAAAAAAAAATATTCTATACAAAAGAGATGTTTTCAAACATTAAGAGCACTGGCTGCTCTTGCAGAGGACCCAGGTTCAATTCTTAGCACTCACATGGCAGCTCCCTCTCAGCCATCTCTAACTCTAGCACCAGCGGATCCCATGCCTTCCTCTGGCCTCTGAGGATATCAGGCGTGCATACGGTGCACAGATATTCATCATACAGACAAAACGCTGGCATAGATAAATGATGTGGATAGATAATAAATAGAAAAATCCACAGTGAAAATCTAAGAGTGAGGCTGAAACACTGAGAGACAGACACGCAGGTGAGGCAGGGCTTCACTGAGAAGCTGTTTCTGGCCTGCAGCCTCTTGCTTTAGGCCCAGGAGTTACTGTCAGGCTCACAATCAGAAGTAACAAGTCTTTCAGAAATACTAACCAAAGGCGCCCACTAGAGTGGCAGGGGAGTCACAGCTCTGCCCTGCCACACGAGCATATCACGCAGGGAGCTCACTTCATTCTTGGCTTTAGAAACTATATATAGTAGGTATACTTTTATTAAATTCAATTTTAAGCATAAATTCAATTTTAGGCACAAATAAGATATTTATAAAAACACCCATTTTTCTGGACTATATGTATTTTAGAAATGTTATTTATTATTTAATCATGGTCTTGTCAGGTCCAAAGAAAACTCCAATTCCCCAAACTGTAAAGCAGTCCAACTATCCAGAAATGAGCTCAACCTGGACTATAGGACGATTTCTGGAAGTCAGACAAAAGCCAGTGTTCCTCGGGAACTTGTGAAGCTGGTTTTCCTCTACCAAAAGAAGTTACTTGCCTTACTTCTGGTAGAAGAGACACATGGCGACCTGCGGAACTCATAGCATATCAAAGCATATGCTGGTATCACATGGACCTGTTACACATTTCAAAGTCAGTCCTAGCCCTTCTCACCTCCTCCCCCTCTCTCAACTGCGCATTCTCCTTATAACCCTGCTGTCTGTGCTATGTCCCACCCCTGTGCTTGCTCCTGTTCTCTCTCTCTCTCTCCCTCCCCCCCACCCCCCTGCTTCTCTCACTATGTTTTCCCATCTCTCACAGACAGCCCAGTCTGCTTCTTCCTCTCTCTGCTCTGGCCTCTTTCATTTGCCTCTGGCTGTTGTCTCTCTCCTATCTACAGTAAAAGCCTTCCTCACACCCATACCATGGAGCAGGCATATTCTCAGTTTATACAAGCCTCACTGTGGAGCCCTGACTGTTCTGGAACTCAGTATTAGACCTGGCTGGCCTGGACCTCATAGAGATCCACTTGCCTCTGCCTCCTGAGTGCTGGTATTAAAGGTGTGTACCACACTCTGTCTGTTTCATAAATTTTTAAGAATTATACTCTAATTATTTTAGAAAATAAAAATACATGCTATCTATAAACTTTCCCTAGGGTACTGAGTAGGCTTTGGACAGTGGCAAACCAAGGTGGATGGACAGTCATCCAATGTTCTCAGCCAGTCTCTGCTTATATCTGAGTTTCAGGAGACTCAAATTCAGATTTTAGCAGAGAACTTTGTAAAGGCTGGGTGCTAGAGACTGAGCCCAGGGCTGCACATGCTAAGTACTGGTCTACTCCAAGAGACTACGGTTTTGTTGTTGTTGTTTGTTTTGTTTTTTCGAGACAGGGTTTCTCTGTGTAGCCCTGGCTGTCCTGGAACTCACTCTGTAGACCAGGCAGTCCTGGAACTCAGAAATCCACCTGCCTCTGCCTCCCAAGTGCTGGGATTAAAGGCGTGTGCCACCACTGCTCGGCTTTTTTTTTTTTGAGACTAAGTTTAAAGATTCTGAAAAGCTGTGAATAAATTCCATTTCATTAATTACACCATTTCTTTCTTTATTTACATTATAATTTTTAAAAAGTCTCTCATGTTGCAAAACCTGTCTCAAGACTTAAAAGCTGTCAGTATTCCCATGCAGGAAGTGAAACACAAATACTAAGAAAAAGATGCTTGTGTCCAGGGTTTTCCTGTCATGTTTCCTCTTTCAAAGAAGAACGAAGTACTTGTCTATTTCTTGTACTAGATGTGATCATAATAGTTCTGGCAGTCTCCCTTACAGACGACACAGAATGGGGCTCACTCGGCTGGGACCTAATTTAGGAGAGAGGCAGGAAAAAAACCCACAAAATAGAGACCTCTTTATTTTTCAGAAAAAGTATCTCTCAGAGGCAGGACTGTCAGTGCCCTCTGTACTGACAATGACCTCATTATACATTATACTCTATATTAATCTACTTTATTCAGTATGCATCTATGCCATGTAGTACTCAGCAAAAACTGTTATTTAATAAAAGCTGAGTGTTTGGAAAGAAGAAAATGAGCTCTTGGGCCAGGGTTGTAGTTCAGCAAGAGAGCACGATCTGAGAGGAGAGGAGCCCATTCGAGGTATAATGTTGAGAAAGCATGCCTACCACGCAAAAGGAATGACCTAGAGAGCAGCAGCCTTGGCTCCCAGACTCAGGGCACAAGCCGTGTGACCTTGAACGAGTCACTGCCCTTCTCAGTCTTGATTCCTTTATCAAAATGGAGCCGTTCCAAGAGTGCTCTAACTCGAAATGCCAAGCTCCTACCTTTAAAACTAAGCCACGAAATACCTTAGCATGTGGGTGAAGAGTTAAATAAAAAGAAAGATCAACAAAGAAGGCTTAATCTGACTGACTGGTGGAGCTCTCACCTGCAAGGCATGCTTTGGCTTGAAGTTATTGAAACCTCTTTGTTATTTTTACAAATGCGGCATTTAAAGAATATTCAGTAGACTTTTCTATGATCCAGAACGTTTGATGAAAGAGCCATTCATAGCTACAAGAGCAAAACTAAAACTAGTGGGCCTGATTACGGTCTCAGAGTCACGATTACATACTGTGGAAGTTTCCCATGATCCAAGGAGTGCCAGATACATATGCAACTCATAGCAGTGATGCTCTCCCAAGAAAGCGTGTCTGGGTGGTGGCTCAGCCCACACCAACAGAACATGTACAAGGACCGTACCAGGCTACTGCCTGCTTCAATGTTCATGGCAATAGGTAACCCAGTAAGAGTAGGTCATGTAGGACGGTCTCTTCAGTGGGAAGTGGGGAGTGGGTACGTTTTCCTTTTTCAGCTTTCAGTTACACATACAGTACTACAAAAATAAGGGAGGAGGGAATGGTCATTTTTCAGTTCCAGAATATGACTTTTGAGATAAGAAACAATTTAAAATATATATGAGGCTGTTCAGTTTTTAAAACAGAATGCTTGATATCCAGTAAGGACATAAAGTTTCAAGCACTGGGGATAGGGCACAGGGTCTGAGAAGAGACATGAAGAAAGAGCTGACTCAGGCCACAAGCGAGCAGAATGCTAACTCAGGGAGTGACTCCCCCCACCCCCCACCACAAAGTACAGTCAACTGGAAAAACTCATTTGCTGGCTGCTCTCTCTGTGTCTATAGATTAGCTCTGGCTGTTAAGAAAGAAAACAGCATAAATAATAAACACACTGTCTGAAAGTAAGGCAATAACAGCCTCTGGTAACAAACGGTTAACTCAGGTACCTCAGTTAGCTAGGCAGTTAGAAACAGTCCTCAGAGGGATGCAAGCCGGAGGAAGCCATCCTGAAGCAGTTCCAAGTCAGCCGCTGGGAAAGGAACCAATGTGTACATGTTTCAAGCCAGCATTAAGGATTATAAAGCACAAGTATTCATTTCTTTGTTCAGGTCAAACTCTAGCACAGGAGAATCAAGCACTTGCAATCATTTTCTCAGGGCATTCAGGACAAAACATTCCATGCTGGTTAATGTGGAACTTGGCTGAACACTTCCGTCAAGAACCTCTCAAACTAGGTACACTTACTTACAAGGTGAGACTGCTGGCAATCACACAAACAAGAAAAAAGAAAGTGCAGAAATTCTACTTTCAGACAGGTCTACCTTAAGGTACACTCACGGCTCTATGTCAAACGCTGGCTGCAGCAGCCTAACTTTGCAGATCTGCTGAGTACCTGCCTCCTTCCGAGCCTGCTGTTGGTCTGACCTCCCTCTCCCAGCACATTTCATCATTTCCTGTTGGCTGCTGAGATAAGGTCACTCCTTACACTGCCGCATTCAGAGTACAAGCTCCAGGTTCTGACTGCGGCTGGCTCCTGCATGCCTGGGCCATCACAGAACAGTTTTCCTTTCAGAAAGTGACCCAGGAATCTCAGTATTCCAATGGAAAACGGAGAAGAAAGGTCTGGTAACAAATTCTTCTGCTCCTACCAAACCAGTGTGTGCTCACCAACTTACATGACAGACTTGGCCTTGTCTTTAGGATCTTTTTAGTTAGGACAGAAAAGGGCATGCTTGAGCTCTCAGGAGCCGATCTGTAAAGTGGCCAATGTTCCCCAGGCTTGCCTCTGAGGGTGGGCTAATCTTGGTGTCCCTACAACCCACTCTACTCTCATGCTGCACTCTCCAACGCAGAGCAGCTTGTTAGTGGAAGACAAGGGGGAGCCTGATACAGAAGACAGGACAGAGACAGGTATAGAGCAACTGTCTGCTAAGAAGGAGGGCTCACAAATATTTAAGATTAAAAAGAAAAAGTCACCCTACTTCTTCTATAACAAAGAACTGAAAGTAAAAGGAAAACCAATGCTAAAATTCTAGGTATAGTGTGTGCACAAGAACGCATAGCAGTGCCGGGCAGTGGTGGCGCACGTCTCTAGCCCTATCACTTGGGAGGCAGAGGCAGGCGGATTTCTGAGTTCGAGGCCAGCCTGGTCTACAGAGTGAGTTCTAGGACAGCCAGGGCTATACAGAGAAACCCTGTCTTTAAAAACAACAACAACAACAAATGCATAGCCATGAGTCCTCTAGACAGAGCAAGGGGAGAACCCCACCCAACTGCTGGGATGAGGACAGGGAAGTAGAATGGGGCAGGAGGAGCAGGGAGCTTCTGAGTTTCTGGTTCTGTTTGGGCTTTTCTGTCAGTACTTGAGACAGAACCTAAGACCACATCCAGCACTGTGTCACTACACTACAGACCCACAGCCAGGCCTGTTTTTTGATTCTTGAACTAATTACATATATACTGCATATGTGAGAACCCATGCATATTCATGTCTGGACATTTTTCATACACATATTATTTGCCAATAAAGATTGTTTAAAATTGCATGCAAGATGGCTCAACGGGTAAAGGTGCTTGTTGCATTAGCCCAGCCACCTGAGTTCCAACCAGGAAACTGTCTCCCTTTGCTTCCCTCCCAGAAGTCCTATCCCTTCCACACAGCCAGCTGGGATGCTATGTTTAAGTAGCAGTGGCAGAAAAAGGGTCACTTTAGAACAGTTTCTACCTTAAAATATGAACTAAGAGGAAGAACAGAGTAAAGTTAACTTATATTACTGACAAAACAATACACTTTGAGGGAAAATAATAACATGAATATTCAATCATTTATCAGGGTCCCTGATGTCACTGTTCACTTGGGCATGTCACCCAAAAGTCAGCTAGTCTCACCTTGTACAAATTAGTTGGAGCTCTTTTTCTTAAATCTTGTGCTGGAAATCTCTAAACAGAAAAATCAGGAAAGACCACATCAACAGAAGTTCTCCCTCACCCTCAGAGGCAGAAGGGAAGGGGAGGCAAGGGTACCTGATGACAGCCCAACCTCGGCAGGCTCATGCTTTCCATATATGTGGGTCCCTGAACTGAGAAACACAAAGCCAGGTGGCTCAGCTGGGCTGCTGGAGAGTCCTGCAAGAGCCCTGACTACAGGGCCCTTTGTTAGCATTCCAACCTCCACATCGGCAAGATCAAGCCAGCTGCCCCAGGGTACAGTTGTCCTATAACAGTGGTTCTCAACCTGTGGGTCATGACCCCTTGGACAAATCTCCAAAATATATTTACATTATGGTTTGTAACAGTAGTAAAATGAAGGAGCAATGAAAACAATTTTGAGGTTAAGGATCACCACGGCATGAGGGCCACAGCACTAGGAAGGCTGAGAACTGGGACCCTTGTCTCTCCTCCCAATCTGCTTCTCCTCCTCCCATCTTGCCCTGTATGAGATGCTGATTTGTTTACAACTGAGTGGCACTGACAAAACATCTCCCTAGTCTCCAAGTTCACTGTGCCCTTTCCCTGGCTTGACAGACCAGCAAACACTCATCTGTGGTTTTAAAGAGTAGTTTCTGTTGTTGAAACATAACCTAGCCACATAGCCCAAGCTGGAGATGAACTTGGGATCCTCCTGCCCTACACTGGTATCTGCCTTTCTGCAAAGAACAGAGAATGGAATACGAATAGTGTAAGTCTGCAAAAGCAGAAGGCTCTTCTTGGGCTCCTGGATACCATCCCAGGGGAAACAAAACTCCAGGAACAGAGCTTCTCAGCCACTGCCACTTCTGCAGCACACTACAGACAACACTGACTGTCAACTGCAGTGTAAGGTACCAGAGTCAGGGACTAAATTCCCTACCATTTTAGCCTAAGTATATTTTATTGAGACTCAAACTTTAAAGTCACTGACTCTACCGATGATTCCTTCCAACCAGCACCCCCCAGCTTCACTCCTCTGCAGTGGCACAGCTCAAATTCGATGGCTTCGAGGCAGGCAGCAAAGTGTGCTCATTTATGACTTGTGCTCGTCTTCAAATATCAAGTAAATACTCAATTTCAGAAACGTACTTACTACTAAGTTAAGTCAGGTGGTTGTTAGATCATTGGAGAGAGGAGGGCAGGGGCTAATTTCAATCCTAATGTTGGTCTTGCCTGTTTTTTAGGAACCAAGACGTAAATGAGTCATCTGGCTCTATTTCTCTCACAACTATGCCGAATTTTCTATCAGAAAATGCACCAGCACAAAGCTGAACTATCTTTGGCAAAGTTAAAAAAAAAAAAGGTAAAATCTCTTATATAAGCTTCTTTGCTCTTCTGGCAGTTCTCCAATCATGGAGGAAAGGGAAGAAAAAAATAGAAAAAGGAAGCAGCAACACCAAGCTAATTAAAGCTGAAAGCCCAACTAAAGCACCAATGTGATAGAATGGTTTTTTCCCCCCTCACTATAAAGCGTATAAAATCTCCAATGCCATCAAGAGAATCGATACTTGGGTTGTGTGTGTACATGCACGTATGTTCAAATGCATGTATGTGTGCACGCATGTTTGAGGCAGTCAGGTACCATCTTTTTTTTTTTTAAGATTTATTTATATTATATATGTGAGTACACTGTAGCTGTCTTCAGTCCCATCAGAAGAGGGTATTAGATCTCCTAACAGATGGTTGTGAGCCACCATGTAGTTGCTGGGAACTGAGCTCAGGACCTCTGGAAGAGCAGTCAGTGCTCTTAACGGCTGAGCCATCTCTCCTGCCCCGCCATCTTTTTTTTTTTTTTTTTTTTTTTTTTTTTGTGACAAGGTCTCTCACTATGGCACTCTGGCTGGTCAGGATCTCTCTATGCAGATCAGGCTGGCCTCAAACTCACAAAACTCCACCTGTCTCTCCCCACGGAGAGCCGGGACTAAAGATGTGCATGCCATATCTGACATCTACGTTTGTTTTCAGACTGCTTCTCCCATCAGCCTGGCGTCTGCCTAGGCTAGATGGTCAGTACACCCCCGAGGCCTGCCTGGCTCCACCTCATCAGCAACGAGATTAGAAGCATGTGCCACACATCCAGGTTTACCCCAAGGGTTCTGGGATCAAATTCAGGTTCTCAGTTTGCAAGGCCAAGGACTCTGCCAACTGAGCTATCATTTCAGCCCAACACCTGGATTTCTAACCAAACATCTGGAACAAAAAGCCTCGGTCTTTTTGTAGGCTAAGATGTCATACTCTCTATGACCTGGGAATAGTTTATACACCTTCTGGGTGATATACTGAAGATGGAACACAATCCAGGAAGGAAATCTCAAGTTCAAAAAACAAATGCCAAGCAAAGTTCAGTGAGTTTGGGGACACTTTTAGGGGTAAAAGTAGGTCATGCTGTGTGACTGCTTCATCGGTATGCTTTTCACCCATTTACTTATATTTAATTTCACCATCTGCTACGGTTTGGCTGTCAAGTGTCTCTTCAAGCTCAGTGTTAAAGAGTCCTCACTGTGTCACTAAGGATTTGTAGAAGGGAGCATGTCCTCAAAGGGACCTGTGGGACCGAGGTCTTTCTCTCTTGAATCCCAGCTACCGAGTGTTGTCTACATGCTCCACTCTGCTCCAGCATGCAGCACCATGAGGTGCTGCCCCAACACAAGTCCAAAAGCTATGACAGCCAACCCTGCACGGAATCTCCAAACTTGTCCATCAAAATAACCCTTCCCTCTTTAAAGTAGTTGGCTGTTATAGTAATTGTATGAGTTACTTTTCTCAGTGCTGAGACAAAATGTCTAACAAAGGCAACTTAAGAACGAATCATGTCCACAGGGCGGAAAGCTTGAGACAACTAGTCACACTGCATACCGAGTGAGGAGGCAGAGAGTGAACACTAGCGCTCAGCTCACTTTATCTTTTACTCAGTCCAGAACTGCAGCCCATGGAATGGTGTCACCCAGTTACAGTGTCTTCCCGCCTCAATAATCCAATCCAGAAATGCCCTCAAATACATGCCCACAAGTGTGTTGTTTAGGTTGATTCTAGAGCCTATTGATTCTAGAATCCAATTATCCTTCTCCGTGATGGAGAACACACACTCCACCTGTACGTATGGAAGCTGCAGGCTAAGTAAGTATAAATAGTTCACTCTGCCTGTTCTTAAGCACCTTCAAGTCTGGCAGGGCAAGTGGACAAATACCCAGAGGACCACAGAGTGTGACAAGCACTGTGTCTAGGAATCTAAGTGGGAACCAAGCTAGACCAAGGAGAACAACTAACTCCCTAGAAAAGTGAACTCCTGAACTGAATCACCTTCAGCAGTCGCCTCCAAGGGAGGCAGGAGCTCCTGACTGAATTACAAAGTGCCTTATATTGAAGGCGAGAAAAATAGCCACACCTTTATTTTCACCCACTAAGAACATTAAAAAACAAAATAAAACATGAAAGCCTATTACCTCCCAATATTTCACCTTCAAGGGATCTTCCTAATTTGGGCTGGAGCGTAGGTTCAGCAAGTAAAAGCACTTGCTGCCAAGCCTGCTGACCTGAGTTCGATTCCCAGGATCCACATGATAGGTGAGAACCCACTCCTACTAGCTGTCCTCTGACTTCCACACATGCTATGTGGTGCGCACATACATATTAATAACGTGAAATAACTTGTGACTGCTGTGACATGTGTCTGCATTTGTGGCTGTTGGGTTTCAGACAAGAGGCTGAGGTGCATATTCTATATATATACCAAAGTGGACCATGCCTGGCCTCCAGCAGGTTCTCCCGCATCCCTCCATCCCTGTCTAGCATGCCCCATCCTCTGCCCTGACCT